>NC_141089.1:32684436-33129436 GCF_041138505.1 Cibotium barometz
ATTTATGCCGCCATAGAGCATCAAGGGTAGAATTGTCAGTTCTCAGTCCTCCAAACTCCAGCAGAGTACAAGGGTAAGCATTTCAAGCTTTTGATTGATTCAGGCAAGTACACATTCTTTTCTTTCCCCAGGATGTCTGCGTAAGTTAGTCCTAAATCAAAAATCAGGGAAACCTCCAAACTCCAGCATAGTACAAGGGTAAGCATTTCAAGCTTTTGATTGATTCAGGCAGTACACATTCTTTTCTTTCCCCAGGATGTCTGCGTAAGTTAGTCCTAAATCAAAAATCAAGGAAACCTATGCAAGTGGAATTGGCCAATGGAAAGATTCTTTTCACACACCTTGAGACAAACTGTATTCAGTTTAATCTAGATGGGAACATAACAAACTGCCAGTTCAGAGTCTTACCCTTGGGAATCTACGATGGAATCCTTGGAATTGATTGGCTCCATAAGAATCAGGTTGACTTTCACTATCATAATGGAATCAGGTTGACATTCACTCGACCTGCACGGGAATCGAGTCCAAGGAACTGGAATTTTCGGATCTCCAGTTCTGCAATTAGTCAAAGCTTCTAAATTATTAAAGGGACTCACGAAAGAGGCAAGTTGTCTATGTCGTTAAAATGAATCCAATAGACAAAAAATGCAAGGCTACGAAACCAGAATGGCTAAGTGAGTATGCTGATGTATTCCCACAAGAGCTGACTGAGATGCCTCCGACTCGTGAAGTAGATCATGAGATAGAGCTAACCCTCGGAGCTCAGCTAGAAGCCCAGCGTGCATACAAAATGCCAGTTCCTGAAGCCATAGAACTTAAGGAATAGTTAAGACAACTACTAGAGCAAGGATTCGTAAGACCCAGTGTTTCACCTTGGGGTGCACCCGTTCTCTTTCAGAAAAAGAAAGATGGAACGTTAAGACTCTGTATTGATTACAGAAGATTAAATCAGTTAACAATTAAAAATAAGTATCCTATCCCTAGGATCGATGAACTTCTGGATCGGTTAAGTGGAACCCAAATGTTCACAAAGATAGATCTCAAATCCGGGTATTACCATATCAGAATCAAGGAACAAGATATCCCAAAGACAGCTTTCAATACTCGCTATGGGCATTATGAATTCATAGTCATGCTGTTCGGATTAACTAATGCCCCAGCGAGACGTTTAATCTCCTCATGCAGGACATTCTCAGAGAGTACTTGGATGAATTTATTCTTGTCTTCTTTGATGACATCCTGGTATACTCTAAGAATGCAGCAGATCATGAAGACCAGGTGCGCAAGGTCCTGGAGATCCTAAGGAAGCACCAACTCTTTGCAAAGAAGAGTAAGTGCACTTTCTCTGCTGACCATGTAGAATACTTGGAATTCATAATATCTAAAGATGGGATTTCTCCTAACCCCGCTAAAATCCAAGCAGTTGTGGATTGGTCAAAGCCCAAACAGTGAAAGAAGTCAGAGGATTCTTGGGACTAACCGTGTGAAAGCATTTGGGAGACCCCCTCAAGTTCGTATGTTCAAACCATTATAGTTCTTTCTCATCATATCCAACCAACACAATAAGTTTTTGTGTTGGATGGACATGGTGCGAACAAACATGATAGCCTTGGGGAGACCCCCTCAAGTTGCATATGCTCAAACCATTAAAGTTCTTTCTCACCATGTATATCCAACACAATAAATGTGCTCCATGAGACTACATCTAGAACTAGAAGTTTGTCAACTTGTTGTGTTATGGGAAGCAAGCCACGTTTGGCATACATATCAACAAAGGCCATATTTATGACACAGCATTGCAAAGGTCATACTTATGACATTGCATTATAAGTAACGAGACGTACATAGAAAAAGTCGATGAGAAGAGATGGAGTCATCTATTTTTTGGTTTTTCTTAAATCAAAGTGGAAAATTATCTCGTTTGATTAGTTAGGAACAAACCTCAATGCATGGCCAAGGTCTAGACCATTCATATAACATACAAGAGAGCATCACATATGGTGACTTCATGTAAGTTACCTACTAGCATGAATAATCCCTCTCCATTGCTAAACTTGACAAAAGATTAATGGCTAGATGAGATCATTGCACTAATTAAGCTTTAACTTTATTTTGCATGAAGTACAAAAGTTGTGATTATGAAGTTAATTGTTACATCACTGCTTATAGAGCTAGCATTTGTCTACCTCACAAGCACATGATCTAGGTGAGACATCTTCAATACTTGACTATAGAGTTAAAAAAGCTCCACATTAAGGGGAAAAATATCACAATTAGTCTCTACTCAAGGATTTTATACTACCAACATTGTAAAACCAAGCATTGCAAAACTAGGATAGCAAGCAATCACAATGTCTAATATCTCATATACCGATTCAATGACTTGAACAAATGAAGCATGCACACAACTAGGTTTGCTTACATATATGAATCCTTGGCATCCTATTGATATCAAACACAAATGATGATGTAAGCTAAGCACCCTACCTACTAAAGGGACTGACATAAATGTTCACTATAAACATTTGTGGCATGTTGTTTAGTGCTTCTAGCAAAGTTATCTTACATTCCTTAAAACATTTCATTTTCATAATGCAACACACAACTTTCCATTTAGAAGTAAATCAATTTGCACATATATAATAAGATGTTATGAGGAGTAATTCATGGAATTTATATTTCCATGTTTATAAATTCTCCTAGACGGGTGTAGACTAGGATGCCTTTCTAAATTTGAGTGTGGTCCTAGCCTACTTTGAATGTATACAAGTGAATCCATATATGCATGATAGTATTGGTGGTTGCATCCTCTCGAGTAGTTGGATTTTATTTATATATTGAAAATTTTATTTATATATTGAAAATTTAATCGATTAATTTATTAATTGATTGGCGGCGTAGTTAATATAAGTGTAGATCCTTGGGTTGGATAATGGAGGTGAGCTAGTGGTAGTCAAGAAGATTTTGAGACACTTAACTTTGGTCATTGGCATATTATTTGTTGGACGCTTGCCATTTATTCCATTTCGGGGGAAGCGTCCATGTTTATTGGCAAATTGATATTTATTTAGACATATGAAAGTTCTTATGGACATTTGATTTTATTGCAAAGGTTGTAAATATTTATTTAGTTAAAAGGATACTCGCTCATCGTGCACGGGACACTTTGTCTATGTCCAATAGAGAGACTCTACCTCAATAATACCAAAAAAGTTTTGGCAAACTTTCCTACAACTTTGCAAGCTTGAAGTAGTGCTGCCTAAATATACTACTCAATGTCGATACAAATTCTAGTCTTAAAGAAACCATATAAGAGAAGGTAATCATGTTTAAGCCTACATCACTTGATGATGGTGCTACTTTAGCTCATGATCCAAAAAGAAAGAAAGGCTTAAATAAGCATGTTCACCAATCCAATGCTTCTTACTTGAATAACCACTAGTTCTCGGGCTTCAATAACAATCAGTAACCTTTTCCTCATTCCTTTAATGTTCCTATTGGATCTCATTATTTTACTGGTTTTTAATGGAAATAGCAATATATGCACTCTTGTTCAAAATGTAAAGAACTCTAATGATCAAAGAAATGTAATTCATCCCAAGCTTGTAGGCACAACATTAATATTACCAAAAAGCCTTACCTTACGTGCTACAAGTGCAATTAACCATGCCACTTTGTTGTTTGATTTTAGAATAATTCCAAAATGCTAGTTTCTCAACTTTACAACATCAAAGAGGCATCCAAATCAATGATGATGGTGACTATGCTCCAGATTGGTCTAAGGATATGCTACATGCGACAATGATAATGGAGATCAAAGTGATATTCTAGATAACTCTATTTTGTCTTATTTATTGATTAAAATGAAGACTAAAATCAATGTCCATGGTGTCATAGTGTTGCATGACAATGGGAGTACCCATTTTTGAACATGCTATTAAAGAAGTTACAATGATAGACACAACCATTTCTTTATAAGGTCAAGTCTACATTTCAAGGTACACATTATAATGGCACTAAAGAGGTTCTCAATTAGAAATCATGATTGGTCCTTATAAAGAGAAAAGACATTTCTTAATTGCACCGTGGCATACTAGTGATATTATCTGAAGCATGTCTTTGGTCCACTAGTCTTTGTAGTTACTATAAAAAAATATGTTTATAATTTTTATTTGATTGCATTACCTTTGATTTATGCTCCTTAGAAAGCAAATTATTTTTTCATTGGGGTGAGCACTAACAAAACTTGACATGCTTAAGCATACCTTGACACACGATCATGTGCTACAATTGCCATATTTTTCTGAGCCTGCTTTCTTGTAGTCACTAATGCTGGTAGATCAAGCATCAGTGTGGTCCTTATGCAAGATAGACATCCTCTTATATATGAGAGCCAAAAGTTAGAACCTTCTACAATTGCCATATTTTTTTTTACCGTGCTTTCTCGTAGTCACTAATGCTAGTGGATCAAGCATCAATGTGGTCCTTATGCAAGATAGACATCCTCTTACTTATGAGAGCCAAAAGTTAAAATCTTCTAAGACCAAGTATAGAACTTATGAAAAAGAACTTCTTGATGTTATTCATGCACTTTGTATGTGGGAACACTATTTAATGGGCTGTAAGTTTATGATTGAAAATGATCAAGAGAGTATAAGGCATATACTTAGTCAACCTTTGATTTCTGATCGTCATATTAAATGGGCATCATTTTCATCCTCTTATTTGATATTAACTTAAAAAAATGTTATAGCTTATGTAATTATGTAGATACCCTTCCCATTACTAATATTTTCATCTGTGATATTCATTCTTTTGATGATGTACGTGTGATACATATGAGCATGATCCTGATTTCTCTCATGCATGGTTGAAAGCATAATCTAACATTACTTAGTTATTGATGATTACTCATACAATGTTTCTACTCTTTGAAAAGTGTTGCATCACTCCTTCAATCAGACAATTATTTCGAGAAGAATTGTATACTTCACCTTACATGGGTTATAGAGGAATACTCACTACTTTAAAAGAAGTAAAATATTATTTTTATTGGCCTAATGTAAAGAATGATGTTGCCAATTTCCTTTCTAAATATATAATTTTTCAACGAGTTAAGAAGTATTATTAAAAACAACATAACTTTCAGAAGGGCATTATGCATATGAGAGCCAAAAGCTAAAACCATAGATTGCTAATGTCCCTTACAAAATCCTAATGCCCCTTGGAAAAGAAATCTCAATGAATTTCATTATTGATTTGCCTATATCTGCACAAAATAACATACTATGGATTATTATTGATAGATTTAGTAAGCATTCATCATTGCATGTACAAAAACCTTATCTACTTCACAAGCTGCACATATGCTTATTACACCTGTTTTTACACACCATGGATTGTCATTTATAATTGGGATTCCATATTTTATAATAATTTTTGGATTGATTTCTTTTTTAATTTATGATCTTGATTTGTTTTTAGTTCCTCTTTCCATCCTTAATGGCCAGATAGAAGCAGCCAATAGCATTATTCTAGAGTTATTGAGATCCTACATTATTTCTAAACTAGACACTTGGGACTAACACCTTCATTTTGTCTAATTGGCTTCTAAATAACAAACCATAATCCGCTATTGGAAAAGCTCTTGATTCATGTATATGGTGAGAAATGACTAAAACATCCTTCTTGACTCTCTCATAATGTTCCCACAATGATAGATGATTTCATTCGAGACCATATATGTAGTCTTAGTAGTGAAGTACATGAAGCCATCTCTAAGTCTTTAGCCCAATACACAACCCAAGTCAATAAGAAACCAATACATGACCAAAGCCAATAAGAAATGTAGTATTATTACTTTTCAAGAAGGAGATTATGTATGGCTTAGGATCGAAAAGAGATGATTGAAGATTGTAGAAGAGAAGAACCCTACAATCAAACTGCTTCGAGATTTTATGGACCGTTTCAGATTCTCAATAAGATTGAGAATTGGAAATGCTTTTTGTTTGGATATTCCATCACATTGGCATATTCATTGACTCCTTTCACATTTCTAGCACACCCAATTTATTATGATCCTCCTTTACTAGAAGAAGGCTGTAAGGAAGTAGGACCTAAATTCCTTACCATGAGCACATAATAATAAGAAGAGGTAATATTTATCAAAGATATTTGGTGAGGTATAAAGACCACCCTATAAAAGAGGCTTAATGGCTCCGTGATTGTGCCCTTGCTGCTTACATCTCACACCCACATTGGCCCATGATTAGATTCTTTTGTGATGATAACTGAGAATAATTGCTTTCCCTGGGAAATGTTATGAGTAGTAATTTATATTTGTCATGTTTTTCATTAATTATAACTTCTCCTAGATGAACTTAGATTGGGATGCCTTTCTAAATGTGGGTGGGGGTAGCCTAGTTTGAATGTACAAGGGTGACTCCATGTATACGTGATAGTATTAAATACATTGTCTCAATTAAGTGGTTATTTGTATTAAAAATTTAATCATCTAATTTATTAATTGATTGGCATAGTTGATGTAAGTACAAATCCTTGGGTTGGATAATGGCTGTGAGCTCGTGGTGGTCAGGGAGATTTTGAGATGCTCAAATTTGTGTGTTGACATATTATTATTCCATTCTATATTAGGAGCTAGCTATTTATTACATTTTGTTGGACACTAGCCATTTATTTTGTTTTTGGTGGCATCCATATTTAATCCATTTTATTAGACACTAGCCATTTATTCCATTTTGGGTGGCATCCATATTTATTATCAGCAAGAATATTTATTTAGACATATGAAAGTTCTCTTATGGCCATTTGATTTTATTACAAAGGTTGCAAACATTTATTTGGTTAAAACGGTACTCTATTTTTGAATAAATAGACATGCATGTAAAGTAAAGATATGCACGTAAAGTAAAGCAAGATTTTTTTTCTTTTAAGATAGAAATGCATGTAAAGTAAAGCTATTTTGAGCCCCACAAGCTATTTCAAGCAATATGAATTAAAATACACCAAGAGGAGGCATGGGCTCACTCTTATATAGGGGAAAATTGAACCCAATCATGTCTATTAATTTTTTTTGCTCTCTATACTTGCAAGTGGAATTTTGTGATTTAATATTCTTGGGTATTTTTCCTTCCAACATAAGCCTCCTAGACTTTTGCACCAAAACTAGCAAAAATTTACCTTAATTATGTTAACTCTAGGCTAAACATGCACACACATGTTTGCTCGCCTGTACATACACATTCATGCACACACGTACATGGAAAAATTAAGAGCATCAACAAAGTCTTTTACATGATGTGGAATCAGGTAGCACATGATCATCCATGGAGACTTATAACCTCAAATGTATGTTATGTGCCTATAAGGATGTATGTTGTGGAATGTAAGCTTTGTCGAACAACCTCAACTTTACTAGAGGACCCATTGCAAAAGAGCCTACACATTCACACACAAACACATGAAAAAATCAAGAGCATCAACATAGTCTTTTACATGATGTAGAATCAACTAGTGAAACATTATCATCCATAGAGTCTCAAAACCATACGCATTGATCTTCTGGAATATAAGCTATGCTAAAAAACCACTCTGCTAGAGCACTCCCTAACTAGACACAAAGAAAAAATGCTCACTCAAGGGTGGAGGGTCAAACTTTTGAATGATGAGACAAAGAAGAAATGCTCATTCAGGTGGTCTCTCAATTGTTGAGATATCGAGCTCGTCTAGTGAGGCGGTGGACACTGATGACCCGCCTGGGGGATAGGCCCCACACTTACACCACTGGCATTGTTGGTGAGATCTTGGGTGATATGCGGCCAGTGGGATGACAGGCTGTGACAGCCATTCTAGAGACTGGCATAGTTATAGCGCCAGCTCATTTAGTCGGGTTCACACTATAGAGAACCCGTGTATGTATTTGGTTGAGTACCTTTCATATTGTGTGTACTCTTATTCTTGTATATGGTGTGTTGAGTGTTGAGTGAAGAAGAAGAAGATTTTCAGCCTCTCACCTTGTGTGTTCTCTATTAGGGTTTTGTGAGTGTGTGTGTGTGTGCTTGCAAGAGCTCAAGCACTCTTCCCCCCTGCATCTTTTCATGGTATCAGAGCCTGGTTCATGCTAAGGACTGAGCTGCAAGAAAGAGAACCACAGGAAGCGGTACGAGGGTAAGAGCTGCAACTACTCTTTCCTATTTGTGTTGGTGACTACACCCTTGTCCGGAGCTCTACGGGAGGCACCGGCAACGATCTCTGATTGAGGAGCTTTCTTCGCGGGAGTAAAGCTATAGGGCAACTATACTGTCCTATCGGACAGTAATCCTATTGAACAGAATTTTCAGGGCCGAAAACGCGTTTCGGGCGCGTCTGGACCTCCGTTTTTCAGAAAGCAAGCGATTTCGAGCACTGCGGCGGGTAAGTCATCGATTCTTTGCAGAACACTGTTTTAAGAACTGCAGGAAGATAGATTGACTGTGCAGACACTGTGGGTGCTGCAAAGAGGTCTACAGTTGCCATTGGGTGTATGTATGCACATTGAAGTCACTGGTTGTGACATTTGAGAGTACTACAATACCGCTGTGCAGACAATACAGCAGTTTGTGCAGAAAAACCAGTGGTAAAATTGTGTGTTTGGCAAGATGTCAAATGATGGGATAACCCAGATTGTGGCTGAGAAGCTTAATAAGAATAACTTCCATGCTTGGAGGTTCAGGTTGACGAATTTCCTGATGGGAAAAGGCTATTGGGACTACATAGAAGGTGAGCATGAAGAGGCACCGGAGATACCGGGATATAAATCCGACTGCCTGCAGATGTGAAAGAGTTTAAATAGTGGAACCAAGGAGCCAGGAAGGTTATGTATTGACTCTCCATTAGTATACAGGACACCATGATTGGGCATATTCAGGATGCCAAGTCCCCCAAGGAGGCGTGGGACACCTTGGTAAAGCTCTATGAAACAAATACCAAGGCACGTAAGATACAGTTGAAGAATGAACTTCATACTGTGGAGAAAAAGAGCATGTCTGTGAATGACTATGCGCTGAAGATAAAGGGTATTGTGGAATCCCTTGCATCTATTGGTGTGTCAGTAGATGATGATGATAAGGTGGAAGTCTGTCTACGTGGTCTCGGGCCACAATACAAGGCGTTCAAGACGTCTATTCAGACTCGGGAAAACATTCCCAACTTTACAGATTTGGTGTCTATGTTGATTATCGAAGAGAAGAGCTTTGTGAAGACCAACAGTCTTCACAAAGCAAAAATAGTTCAGAGCAACAGGCCTTCTACACGAGTTCAGGAAGAGGACGAGGTAGAGGAGGCCGTGGACGCGGTCAAGGAGGTGGCTGAATAGGTAATCAGAATTATCGCCAGTAGCAGCAGCAACAACAACACTCCCAGAATCAACAACAACAACAACAACAACACGTAGGTGGAAGAGGCAAATTCAGAGGCAGGGGGAGTCAAAGAGGCCGTGGAAATTGGCAAAGGCAATATAATGATGCACGTGAATGTTATTATTATGGTAAGCCTGGACATGTGCAGGCAGAATGTTATAAGAAGCAGACTGACATGCAAAATGGGAAAGTGCAACAAAACAACTATGCATCCTCAAGCAGAAATAATGAGGATAATGAAAGGTTGTTTGTTATGCAGCATGTCGTGAATGCCATGTCTGAAAATGTTGATGCAGCACAAAAAGATAATGTATGATATGTGGATTCAGGTGCTTCGAACCACATGACAAGTCATGGGGAGTGGTTCAAGGAGATGAAAAACCCGGAAAGACCAGGTTTTGTGGAAACAGGGGATGACACTACTCATCCAATTGCCCATGTTGGAGATGTGCCATTGTCTATGTAGGATGGCAAAGTGAAGTACCTTGCAGATGTACTTCATGTACCGAACATAACAAAGAATCTAGTTTCAGTTGGCCAGATGATTGAGCAGGGTTTGCAGGTTCGGTTTAACCCTGATGGTTGTTATGTTGAAGACTTTAAAGACAAGTGCAGGTTGGTTGCAAAAGGCAACAGAGTGGGCAGAATGTTTACATTGAATGTAGACATGCCTGAAATGAGTGCTGCGATGTTTGCAAATGGTTCAGGAATTGTTGCAGACCAGACATTTGGCATAAAAGGATTGGACATGTAAATGTGCAGAGATTGAAGTCTATGCAGACAAAAGGAATTGTGACAGGGCTGCCAAAATTTAAAGTGGAAGGTATGTAGAAAATATGTGAAGCATGCCAATTTGGGAAGCAAACAAAGCATGTGTTTCCACGTAACAGATATGTGAGCAGAAATGCACTAGATGTTGTGCATTCAGATGTATAGGGTCCTACGAAGACCATATCTATGGGAGGCTGCAGGTATTATGTGACTTTCATTGATGACCACACAAGGAAAGTGTGGGTATATTTCATGAAGGAGAAGAGTGAGGTGTTCACTCACTTTCAGAATTTCAGAGTTCTGGTTGAAAAGCAAACAGGGAAATATGTAAAGTACCTAAGGTCAGATGGAGGGGGAGAGTACTTCTCCAATGAGTTCTCTGAATTTTTGAAGAAGAATGGTATTCGGAGACAATTTACATGCAGATACACTCCGCAGCAAAATGGAGTTGCTGAGCGAAAAAACAGGCACATTGCTGAGATTGCGCGAGCATTGATGGAAGAAAAGAGTACAGCAGTATACATCATGAACAAGACTCCAACTGCAGCCATACATGATGTAACTCCAGAGAAGAGGTTTACTGGCGGAAAACCAGATTTGTCTCATCTGAAAGTCTTTGGATGCATTGCATATGTGCATGTGCCAGATGAGCTGAGAACTAAGCTGGATCCAAAAGCTGAAAAATGTGTGTTTATTGGATACTCCCTTGAGCAAAAGGGATACAGGTGTTATAACCCTGCTTCACGTGAGTTGAGGGTAAGCAGGGATGTTGTCTTTGATGAGATGAGCAGCTGGTATGCTGCTGAAAAAGAAGCTGTTGGGGCCGATGTGAGTGGAAGTGTGGTTGCACAGAATGCAGGTCAGCAATCACAGTCTTTGAGTGGACCAGGAGAGTCCTCATCTAGTGGGTCTATTGATAGACCATGGAGTGGCAGGCTGCGTCATAATACCAGTCCTGCAAATGTGATTAGTACATCACGTAAAGGAAAAGAGAAAGTGGTTGAGCCCCTTGGTATGCCTGACATTTCTGCAGGGCATTCTCATGTTGATGGAGAGTCGTGGCTCAGATATGAGCCTTGATGAGGAGCTTGGGATCCCAGCTATGAGAACACCTGGTGTAAAGAAGGCTATGGAAGCCATGAATGAAAAGCTGCGAAGATCAGGGAGAGTGAAGAACCCTATGCAGAGATTTACATATGATGGTTATGTGGCACATCACTATGCATATATGGCAAAGGTTGTGCAGGTTGTAGAGCCCACATGCATTGATGAGGCTGTTGGAAATGTGTATTGGGAGAAAGCTATGGATGAGGAGATGGATGCACTATATGGAAATGAAACTTGGGATTTAGTGCAATTGCCTGAAGGCAAGAAAGCCATTGGATGCAAGTGGGTGTACAAAGTTAAACATAACAGTGATGGAAGCATAAACAGGTACAAGGCTAGATTGGTAGCCAAAGGATATACGCAGACATATGGGATTGATTATGAGGAAACTTTCAGCCCAGTTGCCAAGATGGCAACGGTGAGAGTTGTGATATTAGTGGCTGCGTCAAAGCAATGGTATTTACATCAGATGGATGTAAAGAATGCATTCTTGCATGGGGATTTGCAAGAAGAGGTGTATATGTTGCAGCCACCTGGTTATGAGGATGTGGGTCACCCTGAGCATGTTTGCAGGTTGAAGAAAGCCTTGTATGGCTTAAAGCAAGCACCAAGAGCATGGTCTGACAAGATCTCTGAATATCTTGTCACTATTGGCTTTCATGTAGCCAATGCAGATTTCTCGCTGTATGTGAGACATGGTGATAGAGGAGTTGTGCTTGTTGTCATCTATGTAGATGACTTGATCATTACGGGGGACCATGATGCAGAGATCTTTGATGTAAAGATCTTGCTTAGACAGAAGTTTGAGATGAAGGATCTGGGGGAGCTCAGATATTTCTTGGGCATTGAGGTGATTAGGTCACCACATGGTATTGGATTACTGCAGAGACAGTATGGCTTGTGTTGGGGTAAAGGCGTATGTGCCTTGCCCGGTCGCCCGAGTCACGGGCGCCCGCCCACTGTACCCTATACATATAGTGATTATACTGTATAGGGGGAGCTACCACTTTGGTGTCTCCCCACCCACGTGCTGCGTGTTCTTCCTCCTCTCTCTCACTCTCACTCTCAACTGGTATCAGAGCGAGATTGCACATCTCTCCCCCCCACTCGCTGGACTATAGTAGCTTGGCCTTGCTCTCGTCTTCGCGGTGCCCAAACGTGGGTCTTAGCTGTAGCATTCAGCGCAGCAGCCAAGCAGCGTGCTGCTCAGCCAGCCAGCGCCAGCAGCGAGCAGCCAGGAGCAGCGAGCAGCAGCAGCTACTGCTCCAGCCAGCGACACCAGGCCGCCCAGCAGGCAGCAGGCGACACCAGTTCAAGCCGCCAGCGTCGCCCACAGGCGACGCCAGCAGCAGCGGCGCCTACATCGCCACCAAGGCGACACCAGCACCATTAGCTCGCAGCACGCGAGTGGTCCTCCAGGAGCACGCTGCGACACGCAGCCTCTAAGCTCCGACAGTGACAGCCCTCTCTCTCTTCATTTTTACGGTACGCTTTGTCTTCCCTTTCGCACCCGTGTACTTGCAAGTACAGGTGCAGTCCTTTTGAGCTCATTGTGAGCACAGTTGGTCAGATGCAAGTGTAGTACGCGTTTATGCCTGCTGTGTGAGGAAATCCTTGACATTTGTTTGCAGAATCAAGGGGCTTTTGTAGCCAGTGCCAAGAATTGGCCTGTACACGCACGCATTGCGTTTATACTCCCGATTGGAGTTTGATTCTTGCAGATTTCGTATGCATTTGTGACCTACGGGGAGTGGAAGATGCATTGAGTACCACATTGCAGATTTAAGCACTGAATGTGCTAGTCAGATTGGGGCTTTTGCAAGGTGGATGCATATCAGTGCTGGGGGAAGCAAGGAAATGCCTAACAGTTGTCAGTGAAGCAGTTATGCACTCGAAATTCTGAGTTTTTTGTCTCCAGTTAAGGGGCTTTTGCCCAATTTCTGTTCTAAACTGTTGTATACAGTTTTAGAAGTGTCTGGAAGCTTGAAATCGACAACATTGAACAGTCCAACAGTAAATTACTGATTCTGTACTTTCTGGTACAGTTGGGGACTGTTCTTTGTCAACAGTTTGACTGAATTCAGTCACGGTACAAGGGTACAAAGTGCAAAGTACACTGCTGTTTTTTTCACTGTGTATGCAGGGCAGATGCTTCTGTAAATTCAGAATATTGCTGGTTGTACAACGGTGCATTAAATGATGCAAATAGAGTTGCTATTCGGAAACTGCAGCAAGCAGTAAACAGTGATAAATCTCTGTTTAAGTGGGAGATACAGTGCAAGTGCAGTTCCTGTTTGTTCCGCTGCAGGAATTGATCTTTGAGCACAGTTCAAGTGCAATCTTGCACTTGGTTTGCAGGGAGTCAGGCACCCATATTACTCAGTTTGCTGATTGTAATGGCTTCATCATCGGAGTCCTCACTTTTGAACATCAAGAAGTTGCAGGGTGCTGCAAATTATCCTATGTGGAAGAAGATGGTCCTAAATGTGCTTATACTCAGGCAGTTTCATGCTCCTATAGTACACGAAGGTGTAAAGCCCGAAGGCATGTCTGATGATGCTTGGGCATTGGCTGATCTGTCAGCGAAGTCCATAATTGAACTGTCACTCCATGAGAGTGTTGTTTGGAATGTGGACAGTGAAACTACCGCCTGGCATGTTTGGAAAAAGCTACGGGACACATATGAGCAGCAGAGTGCAGCCTCTAAGATATATTGGTTACGCAAGTTCTTCAACTTGAAGATGAAGGAGGGGACTTCCATGGATGCACATCTTAATGAGTTCAATTCTATTGTTACTCAGCTTGCGAATCAGAAGTACGTGGTGGATGATGAAACCAAGGGTATGGCACTCTTGATATCTCTTCCAGAGAGTTGGGATACTTTCACCACAGCTGTGACGAATGCAAATGCCTTCATAGGCTTCTCACATATCACAGGACTGATTTTGCAGGAGGAGCAAAAGCTGAAAGCTCAAGATGCAGTGAAGCCTAACAATGCCTTGAATGCAAGAGGCAGAAGTCAGCAGAGAGGCAAATCCCAGGAAAGGGGAAAAGGTAGGAGCAAGTCCCGCTCCAACAAGGATGTTGAGTGCTACTACTGTGGCAAGAAGGGACATACCAAGAAGCAGTGTTTCAAGCTTAAGAATGATAAGAAGGACAAAGCCAAGGAGAATGATGCAGATGCAAAGGCAATAGTACCAGTAAGCAAGGGCAAGAGCAGTGTGAAGATTGAGGAACTTCATTCTACACACGGTTATGACAGTGAGGGAGATGTCTTATTTCTCTCTACCTTGGATGCTCATGCTCTCCATGCAGGTGGTCTTGCAGACATGCACTCTTGGATTATTGACTCAGGTGCCTCGTTTCATGTCACACCTTACAGAGAGTTGTTTGTGAGGTATGCAGGGGGCAGTAATGGAGTCGTTTTTCTGGGAGATAATCATGCATGCAGTATTGTTGGCATTGGAGATGTCAGGCTTGTGTTTGCTGATGGTACTCAGCTCATGCTCCATAATGTCAGGCATGTACCGGAAATCAAGAAAAATCTGATTTCCACTGGTATGTTGGATGATGAGGGATTTGTGACCAGCTTTGGTCATGGTTGTTGGAAGGTCACCAAAGGTGCCCTGGTTATTGCCAGAGGGCCCAAGGTAGACACAATGTATACCCTTCATGCCAAAGTGTGTAATCATACTGATATTCATGCCACCGAGCTGCCGAATATTTCAATGTGGCATAGCCGGTTGGGACATATGAGCATAAGTGGAATGGAGCAATTGGCTCGTCTTGGCTATTTACCGTCTCTTAAATTTTCTGATCTTAAGTTTTGTGAGCATTGCATATATGGTAGACAATTACAGTGCCCTCATAAGATGAGAATAGGACATAAGGATGCTCAGCTTGAGCTTGTACATACAGATGTGTGTGAGATGCCTAGTTCATCACTTGGAGGTGCACGGTATTTTGTCTCCTTTATTGATGATTCCACACGTAAGGTGTGGGTGTACCCTCTTCGGTTGAAGAGCGATGTCTTTACAGTGTTTCAGAAATGGCTTGCTTTGGTTGAGAACCAGACAGGCAAAACACTGAAGGCTTTGCGGTCAGATAATGGTGGGGAGTATATGTCTAAAGCATTCAATGACTTTTGTGATGCTAGAGGTATTCAAAGGGAACTCCCTGCTCCTTACAGTCCACCGCAAAATGGCACTGCAGAGCGCATGAATAGAACCATACAGGAAAAGGTCCGCTCTATGATGTCACATGCTGCTTTATCTTATGGATTTTGGGCTGAAGCTGTTAAGACAGCAGTACACCTCATAAATAGGTCACCGAATAAGAGACTGGATGGCGGAGTGCCAGAAGAGCTTTGGACAGGAAAACCTCCGTCCTATAAGCACTTAAGGGTCTTTGGTTGCACTGCGTACGTGCACATACGCAGAGAAGAACGAACCAAGTTAGATCCTAAGTCTCTAAAATGCATGTTTCTTGGATATGGTGACAAAGGTGAGATGGGTTACCGCCTATGGGATCCAGTAAATAAGAAGCTTATACGCAGCAATGATGTCTTGTTTGACGAGTCATGCATGTTTAAGGCAGACAGTAAGTCTTCTGATGCTTCAGACATTGATGTTGATGACTTGGAACACCCTGTACAATTCAGGCAGCCTGCTAATCAGCCACTACAGCAGCGTAATCAGCCTTTAAATGATGCTGCAGCAGGTCAAAATAATCAGCCAGCAGTGGCAGAAGATGTCCTACAGGACGTGCCACATTTGGAAGATCTCCCAGGCATTATTTTGCCACCAGATTTGATGGAACAGCCACCTGTTTTAGGTGACCAGCAGGCTGGACAGCAAGACCCATGGATCCGTAGGTCCACACGACAAAGGAGGCAGCCAGCCCGATTTGTTCCAGGAGCAAATTTTATAATGCTTACAGACTGTGGAGAGCCTTCCTGTTATAAGGAGGCAGTGCAAATGCATGATAAGAGGCTATGGGAACTAGCCATGAAGTCCGAAATGGACAGTCTCCATAAAAATGTCACTTGGGAATTGGTGCAGCTGCCAAAGGGCATGAAGACATTGCCATGCAAGTGGGTATACAGACTAAAAGTCACACCTGGAGCTAGACCACGGTATAAAGCCAGATTAGTTGCCAAGGGTTTTAAGCAGGAATACGGTGTAGATTTTGATGAAATCTTTTCTCCCGTGGTCAAGATGACCACACTCAGGACTGTACTTGCTTTGGTTGCATGTGAGGATTTGGAATTATGCCAAATGGATGTGAAAACGGCTTTCCTTCACGGTGATCTTCATGAGGAGATCTACATGCAGCAGCCAGAGGGTTTTGCAGTCAAGGGCAAGGAGTCACTTGTATGCAAGTTGAAAAAGAGCCTTTATGGGCTGAAACAGGCACCAAGAGAATGGTATAAGAAATTTGATACCTTCATGAGGTCCCAAGGTTTCAGGAGAAGTGATACCGATCACTGCTTGTACACAAAGAAAGCTGCAAATGGCAGCTTAATCATTCTCATTTTATATGTGGATGATATGCTTATTGCCGGTAAGGCTCGTAAGGAGCTTGATGATCTAAAAGGGAGATTGCATGAGGCCTTTGATATGAAGGACCTTGGTGATGCAAATCACATACTGGGCATGCGGATACGGAGAGACAGGGGACAGCGTCTGTTGTATTTGTCTCAGACAGAATATATTGGCAAAGTGTTGCAAAGGTTTCACATGGAGGGGGGGAAGACTCTTAGTTCTCCATTGCCTCCATATGTGAAACTCAGTGCAATGGACAGCCCACAGTCAGATGCTGACAGGGCTGAGATGGCCAAGATTCCGTATGCTTCAGCTTGTGGCAGTCTCATGTATGCTATGGTTGCTACCAGGCCTGATATTGCGTTTGCAGTGGGAGTGGTTAGCAGGTATATGGCAAATCCAGGCAAGAAGCATTGGGATGCAGTGAAAGGTATTATGAGATACCTGAAGGGCACACAGGAGTTGTGCATATGCTTTGGCAAGCAGGATGCAAAAGTGCATGGTTATGTTGATTCAGATTATGCTGGTCATCCAGATAACCGGAAGTCTACTACCGGTTATGTTTATACATTCACAGGAGGTGCAGTGTCGTGGGTATCAAGGATGCAGCAGTGCATAGCCTTGTCCACCACAGAAGCTGAATATATTGCAGCCACAGAGGCATGCAAGGAAGCCTTATGGCTATCTCGGCTAGTGGGAGACTTGGGCATTACAGGAGATATCCCATTGTTGCATTGTGACAGTCAGAGTGCTATTCAGTTGGCACACAATCCTGTCTTTCATGCAAAGACGAAGCACATAGATGTAAAGTATCACTTCATCAGGGAGGTGATAGATGATAAGCTGATTCAGCTTGTCAAGATTCATACGGATGACAATCCAGCAGATCTGTTGACAAAAGGCTTGCCTACAGAGCGGTTTGCACACTGCCGATGTTTGATGGGTATAGGATGAGCCTTACTGGGCCATGTATTCCATTGTGTATATACTTGAGGGCACATTGCCTTTAAGTGGGAGGTTGTTGGGGTAAAGGCGTATGTGCCTTGCCCGGCCGCCCGAGTCACGGGCGCTCGCCCACTGTACCCTATACATATAGTGATTATACTGTATAGGGGGAGCTACCACTTTGGTGTCTCCCCACCCACGTGCTGCGTGTTCTTCCTCCTCTCTCTCACTCTCACTCTCAGCTTGGACATTTTGTCCAAGTATGGTATGACAGGCTGTAAGCCTATTTCTGTGCCATTGGATCAGAATGGCAAGTTGAGTGCAGATTCAGGAGAGATCTTGGAGGATCCTACTATGTACAGGCGCATAGTAGGAAGTTTGATCTACATGACGATCACCAGACCAGATTTGAGCTATGCTGTTGGGTTGGTGAGTTAGTTTATGCAGGTTCCATGAAAACCTCATTTGGATGCAGTGAGACGCATACTGAGGTATGTGAAGTCTACTTTGCATTGTGGACTATTCTATGAGACTGGGACAGAGATATGTGTACATGGGTACACAGATGCTGATTGGGCTAGTAGTATCTCAGACAGAAGATCTACCAGTGGCTTCATGTTTTCTTTGGGGAGTGCTGCTGTGACTTGGAGCAGCAAGAAGCAGCCTACGGTTGCTCTATCGAGTATAGAGGCCGAGTATAGAGGAGCTGCCATGGCAGCATGTGAGGTAGCTTGGTTGAGAAAGCTACTTGGAGATTTAGGTTTATCAGTGGATAGACAAGTTGTCATTTTCTGTGACAACATTAGCAGTATACAGTTAGCCAGGAACCTAGTATTTCATGCTCGTACAAAGCATATAGAGGTCCACTACCACTTCGTCAGAGAAAAGGTCTTGGCAGGAGACCTTGACCTTGTTTATGTCAGCACAGAGGATCAAGTAGCTGACATCTTCACCAAAGCATTGGGTACAGAGAAACTTCGCAAATTCAGGGCTTCGCTTGGTGTACATGAGATGGAGTTGAGCTCGAGGGGGAGTGTTGAGATATCGAGCTCGTCTAGTGAGGCAGTGGACACTGATGACCCGCCTGGGGGATAGGCCCCACACTTACACCACTGGCATGTTTGTTGAGATCTTGGGTGATATGCGGCCAGTGGGATGACAGGCTGTGTGACAGCCATTCTAGAGACTGGCATAGTTATAGCGCCAGCTCATTTAGTCGGGTTCACACTATAGAGAACCCGTGTATGTATTTGGTTGAGTACCTTTCATATTGTGTGTACTCTTATTCTTGTATATGGTGTGTTGAGTGTTGAGTGAAGAAGAAGAAGAAGATTTTCAGCCTCTCACCTTGTGTGTTCTCTATTAGGGTTTTGTGAGTGTGTGTGTGTGCTTGCAAGAGCTCAAGCTCTCTTCCCCCCTGCATCTTTTCATCAATCACCTACCTAAAGGGTTATGATGAGAACTAGATGGGCGGCTCCTTCTCTATATGCTACTTTGCAATGATAGGGTGCTCATCAAAACAACTCTCCATCCAACCAAAACGACTAGTTGCTTAGATGAAGAGAAACATAGGTATGCATCTTTTTCTCTTCAACAAGTTTGCGAGTAAAATAGCTAATATTTTCTCAAAAAAGAAACATTTGGCATATTTCAAAGATTCCTTCCAAAAAAGACCTTTTTTAAAGGGTTTTTTTAAACATTTTACTCATGAGTAAAGCATGTCCCAAAAATGACAAAAGTTTGGGCACTATGTATACAAATTTAACATGATACAAAATGACAAATAAACTAAAAAATTTGAGATTTTTTTGACAAAATGTTACTTGAAAAGTAGAAACTTCTCGGGTAAAAGTACAAATTCATGCCATAATTTGGAGTCTTACATTAACGATTGAAATGCCAATCAAAAACCATACTCTGCTCAGTGCAGCTACTTATTATTTACTACTACTGAGTCCTCTACTTATTCTTTACTACTACTGAGTCCTCTACTATCACTAGTGCCAATCCTCTAAATTATTCTTTACTACTACTAAGTCTCTAATATCACTAGTGGCAGTCTCATCCCCTGAGGAAGTTGATAATGCGTACTTCTCCTCACTATCCACAAGTACATTATCCTCCTCTAAGTGAACTCCTGGAGGAAGAACTCAACTACTTCATTGGCACGTTTGCGGTACATTTGTTGGTGATGAAGTGTTTGCATGCTCCCCAACATTCAAAGTAGGAATTTGTTTCTTAAGAATTGATACTGTAGACTTCCGTAAAAGTAACTAGCTTTTGTGAGAGTAAAGTCATAAACTAAAATATCCACATCTACAAGTACCAATAGACTAGTGCTTGGAGTGTTTTTGTTTCTCTTGCCTTTTCCCCTATCATGACCTCGCTTACCATCTTTGGGCTGTACTTCCCTTCAAATCCATTTTTGCATGTTGTCCTAAACCAATGCACACAATTAGAGAGAAATTGTTTTCTGAGATTTTTTATCTGCATGGATACTTGTGACTTTAGCAATCTAGAATGGATGGCCTAAAGCATCCCCATGTGCTAAAGTATCTACTAAAGTGCCTTAACTTATGTCTTATGCATCACTATTCCAAATCTCTTGTAGTCTAACTACCTTTTTATGGAGCGTCAAGATCCTAAATACATCTCTCGTGATTCACCATGTAGAAGTTGCTCAATCTCCATAAGTATGTGTGTCTCTTGAACTAGGGCCATTGTTGTTATCGATGGCCATACAAATGTAGTGTTTGAATCCCAATTGTTATGAAGACATCTCTCAAGTATGTATTCTTATTCTATGAAGAAGCATCCCACCATTCTTTTGCTTGATCACCGGTATATTACTTTGCCTTTTCAATCAACTCCTTCCTCTCCTTAATACACTTCTTAAAATCCACACCATGACTAATCTTTGTTGCCTCCTTTACTTCTTTGGAGCTCTCTAAAGGTGTCATCTTAGCTACCTTCATTGTCATGTTTGGAATAAACTTGATGAATGCTAAGCCACTTGTAGGCAACCACTCTACATCTGTTGTTGAAAATTTACCATAAAGCAAAATTTGCTCGTTGTTCTTTGAACTCTTTATAAAAAAGGCATGTTGGTAGCTTAAATCATTGAGCTACTCGAAGCACCTTGTTTTGTTAGCTCTCCGTAGTACAGTGACAAAATGTTTGAAATGTAATGTTTCTTTGAGATGAAGTATGACAGAATTTGGTGTGTAGGCTTGTGCAACAAGTTCCATCATAGCAAGCGAACTACTCACATCTCATTCTCATCTCATCATTCACATCCACATTCATTTACATCACATTCTTTCAAATACACATCCATATCCATTTACTTTACATCTCATCCTTTCACATAACCTCACATCTCATTCTCATCTCATCATTACATCTCATTCTCATCTCATCATTCATATCCACATTCATTTACATCACATTCTTTCACATACACATCCACATCCATTTACTTTACATCTCATCCTTTCACATAACCTCACATCTCATCATTCACATCCACATTCATTTACATCACATTCTTTCACATACACATCCACATCCACATCCATTTACTTTACATCTCATCCACATTCATTTACATCACACCACATACCTATCACATCCCATTCACATCCTATCGCATCCACATCCCATTCACATCTTATCACATCCATTCCCATCCTATCGCATCCACATCCCATTCACATCTTATCACATCCATTCCCATCCTATCGCATCCCATTTACATCTTATCACATCCATTCACATCCTATCGCATCCCATTTACATCTTATTCCCATTTAGTAGCTTTTCCTACTTCGATACCGATAATGGGACTTTTTCTAAATTTTTGCCAATTGGTTGGCCTAGATAAAGGTTTTTTTTTACGGGCGACTATTTTCATATTCTTTCTCAATTTCTCAAATGAATTGTATTCAATATTCTTCTTTTGAATAAAAGAATTCATGGGATTTACAATTGCTTGGCCTAGATAAAGGTTCTTTTTTTTACGGGCGACTATTTTCATATTCTTTCTCAATTTCTCAAATGAATTGTATTCAATATTCTTTATCTAGGCCAAGCAATTTTTGCCAATTACTTGGCCTAGATAAAGGTTCTTTTTTTTACGAGCGACTATTTTCATATTCTTTCTCAATTTCTCAAATGAATTGTATTCAATATTATTCTTTTGAATAAAAGAATTCATGGGATTTACAAAAATCAATTCTATCCATATTTTTCAATAATGCTCAAAATTATACTTTTGATAAATACTCATAATTTGAATTATGCTAAAAATTCCTATTTTTTCCATTTAATTTCCTAGATCTCAAATATCATGGGAATTCCTCTTTTTACATTGAATTCTAAATGTCATGGAAATTCCTCTTTTATCATCAAATAAATTTATCTAAAATTCATCTTTTCTTTAATAAAAATATCCGTTTAATTCAATATGCAAAGAATTCCACTTTTACTATTTAAATGATTGAATTCCAAATGTCATGAGAATTCCTCTTTTATTATTTAAATATTTCTCATGCATAAAATAAATTTATCAAATTTCTCTTTGAATTTTAATAAAAATATCCATTAATTCAATATGCTAAGAATTCCACTTTTCCCATTTAAATGATTGAATTCCAAATGTCATGGGAATTCCTCTTTTATCATTTAAATAAAATTAACATAATTTTCTTTTTTCTTAATTATTTAATTATGCATAAACCTTAAAAATTTATTTTCCATATTGAATGTGATGAAAATCATTCTTTTAGCATAGGATGACCAATCCTAGAATATGGTAGGAAGTCCTCTTTTCACGTTATGCATGAGAATGAATTATGTATCAATTTCTTAAAATTTTTGCCATAGCTCCGCTGCTATTACTGATAATTTTTAATATTTTTAAAAATAATAAACTTAGTAATACAATTACGATAGTATAACTATCTTTTAAACTTAAATCCAATTTATGGATTTAAATCATAAGATTATCATAATTTTAGAAGCATAAAAGTATAAAAAGCCCTTTCTTAGCCTCTAGCTTCACAAGCCTAGAGTTTGATTTGTGAATTGAGAATTTATCAATGAGAAGCATCATTTGAATAGAGAATTGGTCATAGGAATGACCATTCTTCTGGGGAGAGAGAGATAAACATAAAAAGCATCCTAATTAAGCATAATTGTAAACTTTTCTTATTTATTCATTACAACTCTTAAGAAAAGCTTAATTTGCATTATAAACACTTAATTTAGAAGCTTCTCAAGCTTGAGAGAGATTGAGAAGTAAAAGCATTGAGAATAGTAGAGAAAAACCATAAAATTATACTTTATCTCTTGTTTTTGCTTGCTTCTCTATCTTAGAAGAAGCCCCCAACCAATCAATTGGTTAGTGTGTTGAGAGGAAAGCTCCAAGGATGGTTGAAGAGAGAGAGAAGCTCCACTCTCTCCAAAAGTAGAGGATTTTTAAGGGATAATAAAAAATATGAGTATTTTAATGCAATAATGGCATGGTATAGCTCAAAGATGAGAATACAAAAGAATGAGGGCTTATTTATTAGTGAGGGAGGCTACTAACTGAGTCCAACTAAGTTCTAGAATTTTTCAGCTTCAGTTTGGCTGAATTTAGACAAGATTTGGACCAGCTTAGCTCCCTTTTTGATTTGGTTTGATCCAGGAGAGAGGAGAGGTAAAAATATCACAAATTTTTTGAATTAAACGCTCATCCCACATGTGTGAAATATGACCTACCTTAAAGGTCTCCCCTTCCTTACCAAGGTGTCAAAAATTCATCATTCCTCCAAAATTCACATTCTTTCACATCCACATCCACATCCATTTACTTCACATCTCATCTACATTCATTTACATCACACCACATCCTATCACATCCCATTCATATCTTATCACATCCATTCCCATCCTCTCGCATCCCATTTACATCTTATCACATCCATTCACATTTTATCGCATCCCATTTACATCTTATTCCCATTTAGTAGCTTTTCCTACTTCTATACTCATAATGGGACTTTTTCTAAATTTTTGCCAATTGCTTGGCCTAGATAAAGGTTCTTTTTTTTACGGCTATTTTCATATTCTTTCTCAATTTCTCAAATGAATTGTATTCAATATTCTTCTTTTGAATAAAAGAATTCATGGGATTTACAAAAATCAATTCTACCCATATTTTTCAATAATGCTCAAAATTCTACGTTTGATAAATACTCATAATTTGAATTATGCTAAAAATTTCTCTTTTTCCCATTTAATTTCTTGGATCTCAAATATCATGGGAATTCCTCTTTTTACATTGAATTCTAAATGTCACGGGAATTCCTCTTTTATCATCAAATAAATTTATCTAAAATTCATCTTTTCTTTAATAAAAATATCCATTAATTCAATATGCCGAGAATTCCACTTTTACTATTTAAATGATTGAATTCCAAATATCATGAGAATTCCTCTTTTATCATTTAAATAAAATTACCATAATTTTCTCTTTTCTTAATTATTTAATTATGCATAAACCTTAAAAATTATTTTTCCATTGAATGTGATGAAAATCATTCTTTTAGCATAGGATGAGCAATCCTAAAATATGGTAGGAAGTCCTCTTTTCATGTTATACATAAGAATGAATTATGTATCAATTTCTTAAAATTTTTGCCATAGCTCTGTTGCTATTACTCATAATTTTTAATTATTTTGAAAAGAATAAACTTAGTAACACAATTATGATAGTATAACTATCTTCTAAACTTAAATCTAATTTATGGATTTCAATCATAAGATTATCATAATTTTCGAAGCATAAAAGTATAAAAAGCCCTTTCTTAACCTCTAGCTTCACAAGCCTAGAGTTTGATTTGTGAATTGAGAATTTATCAATGAGAAGCATCATTTGAATAGGGAATTGGTCATAGGAATGACCATTCTTTTGGGGAGAGAGAGATAAACATAAAAAAACATCCTAATTCAGCATAATTGTAAACTTTTCTTAATTATTCATTACAACTCTTAAGAAAAGCTTGATTTGCATTATAAACACTTAATTTAGAAACTTCTCAAGCTTGAGAGGGGTTGAGAAGTGAAAACATTGAGAATAGTAGAGAAAAACCATAAAATTACACTTTACCTCTTGTTTTTGCTTGCTTCTCTATCTTAGAAGAAGCCCCCAACCAATCAATTGGTTAGTGTGTTGAGAGGAAAGCTCCAAGGATGGTTGAAGAGAGAGAGAAGCTCCAGTCTCTCCAAAAGTAGAGGATTTTTAAGGGATAATAGAAAATATGAGTATTTTAATGTAATACTCGCATGGTATAGCTCAAAGATGAGAATAAAAAATAATGAGGGTCTATTTATAAGTGAGGGAGGCCACTAACGAAGTCCAACTAAGTTATAGAATTTTTCAGCTTCAGTTTGGCTGAATTTGGACAAGATTTGGACCAGTTTAGCTCCCTTTTTGATTTGGTTTGATCTACGAGAGAGGAGAGATAAAAATATCACAATTTTTTTGAATTAAAAACTCATCCACATGTGTGAAATATGCACCTACCTTAAAGGTCTCCCCTTCCTTACCAAGGTGTCAAAAATTCATCATTTCTCCAAAATATCTCATTTTTTTAGTAATATCTCATAGTTTTTAACTAATAAACCTTGTACTTAGTCAACTCTTCATCTTATGTGAGCATTTACTCATTTTTGGGTATTTTATTTTATTCTTTGGATTTATCTCATCCAAACACTTGGATTAATCTTATTGGCTCATAATCCAAAATTTTCAGAAAATCTTGACCCTTAAGGTCCTTTATACACATTTTCAATTAATTTCAAATGCACATTGGAAAGTTCTTTTTGATTTTCTATTTCAGGGGAAACCATTATAGACACTAGGAGGATTTTTATATCAAAAAATATCTCAATTTCGGATTATCTCTCTCTAGATATTTTCTCTCTCTAGGCCAAAATAGGGTAAAACAGGATCTTTCTTCTATTTCAGAGAGGGGAATAATTACAAGAACAGAAGGGGAGGTTCTTGCACCTTTACACCTCAAAAGCTGGAGGGAGGAATCTTACACACTGTGCCAAACTTGTAAGCATTTAATCATGTGTGATCATTTGCAAGGAAGCATGGGATTAAACTAACAGAGTTGGAAGAGACCCCATCAATCATTGACTTGTCGGCACTAGTGAGTATTTTTTTTGCTAAAAATTGTGTCTTCATTTTAAAAATAGCTATATAGGTGTTTAAGGACTTTCTTTATAGGTTCTCAAGAAACTGAAGACAAATGCATTAGTTGGCAAGATGCCATTGTCCAACTTGGTTGATACTTTTTTTGAATCTACGCAAAGAAGGCAAGTGACTCCTTTCATTCTTGTCAAAGGTGTTCTTCCTTTCTACATTTGTCGGGGTTTAGCTTTTGTGTTACTCTTCTCTCACCCTCTCCTTGAATTTTTCTTAGGCGTCTAGTACTATTGCCGACCAAGAACCATTACATCATGACTTGAAGGACTCGAACTTGGAGCAGCATGGCAAAGGAAGTAAAAACAATGTGGAGGGGGCTCCCTACAGAGAAGATAGAGGTGCAAGTAAAGAGTGTGAAGGGAATAGATGATGCTTCGCACATTGATGATGACATAGAAGTAGATGTTGATGTAGATGCTACTGATGCGACTATAGCTGCCACTGTGGATGGAGTAGTAAAGGGTACGACGGCCTCGGCATATGACCTTGTTTTTTATGAGAATGGATCTAGTTCTGATGCTCTCAAAAGTAACAATAAGGACACCACATCTGGTGAGTCCTTGGACAACCTTGCGACGAATGAAGTTGAGATGAAGTTTGCAAATGCAATTGAGACGGTGCTGTGTGCTGCGAATGCAACTACGAATCCCCAGAGATTGATAATTTATTTGAGGAAGATGAGAAAAATGACAAAGACTAGTCTAGTATCTCTCATGCAAACAAGGTACCTTGTAAATTGCATAGGTCTTTTGGAATCTCTAAAGGTATGTTTTTTTATCTATTTAACTTGGACCATCTTGGTTTTGGTATAGCTCTAAATGTATGTCCTTTGGAGCTTTATTACACTGCTTTAAAGTGCTTTAAGGCCTTATTGTACAGCTTTAAATCTATGACATGTTACTTAGAAGTGGTTGTGTATAACTTTGGTCTATTGTTTTAAACCTATGTACTACTGCTTTTAAGCTCTTTTATGCTAGTTTAAGGCTCTCATAAGCTGCTCAGAACCAATGCATATAAGCTACTCTAAGACTAATTTTTTATTTCTTCTTGTAGGTGTAGGGAAGAGCAAAGGAATCATGGAGGTGGGAAAGAAGTGAAAGGCCAAACAAGCCGCCCAAACCAAAGAAGAGTACGTCCAGATCTCATAGTGTTTTAGTGCATCTTGAGGACAAGAGGCCCCATGCTTGCAAGAAACTATAATTCTGTAAATGTGGTTTTGTAAACCTAATATGCCAAAGCCTAGAAGCCTATTTTCCCTCTACTACTCTTTTGTTCTTTTTGTATTATGCTACTTCTATGCATTGTAACTACAATCCTATCTAATGAGAAGCAAGATGTTTTGCAAGTGCAATCTTCAGTTTTGCATTGTCCAGAATGATCTTTTGTGCATGTTCTTTAACTTATGTTTAAACTTGCAAGCATGATTAGTTTGTCACATTCTTCTTCAGTGATGGTGATTCTCTGTTTCTTGTGTAGCGATATGCTGGTCTAATGTGCAATGCACGAGTATAGTTCCTTATGTTAGGGGCATTCACAAACGAAACCAGTGATGGTGATTCTCTGTTTCTTGTGTAGCGATATGTTGGTCTAATGTGCAATGCACGAGTATAGTTCCTTATGTTAGGGGCATTCACAAACAAAACCAATTTGTAGACAGTTGAAAAAGTAGAAACCATGTTACAACCTCTCACAAAATTTATATAGGAGTGCCGAGTCTAGGATTAATAGAGTGTTACCTTCTGGTCCTACTATCCATCTGGAGATGCAGCATACATATTTTCAGGGTTGGGCGGGTTCAAGAGGGAGTTATCACTCCCTTGGTGCATGTCTGACTCAATTCTCCTCCCAAAGCATGTTGAGCACAGAGCCTTGATTCTAGATATGAATTATGTGCTCATGGGGACACCCATAATTGGAGAAGCATTAAAGAAATTCTTGGCTAGACAACACATCTCAGGGGAGTACCAGTCGAGGAATAGCATGCACACAAACTTTGTGTGAAAGGATGCATAAATTTTTTTGACATGGGCTGCAACTTTCTTTGATGTATATATTTATATAGAGCTGTGCAATGCTTGAAAATGTACAAAGGCATTTTCATGCTGCTATCTCACAAGAGGAGATGTTGATTTTAGGTTTTTGTGGGATGTGCAAGAGTGTGGACTTTCAACTATGTAACAATAAAACCAATGAACCACAAGTAAAAGAGTGCCATGCATGTGTTGTTGCATGACCCACTTCTTTAACTTTTGGGGTTGTCTCAATCTTGCGATTGTTGCTATCATCAAAATCGCTTTCGTCATATTTTGATGCGGATTCATCAAAGTCATCCTCTTCCTCTCGTGCCTTTCCTTTTTTTATTTTCCTTCGTTGTATCCTTCTTTGGTGCTTTTACCCCTTCATCATCATCATCATCATCATCCTCTTCATCTTCATCTTCATCATCCCCTTCATCTTTCATAAGATCTTTGCCCTTGTCTTGAACATGTGATTGGTCACGTAGACTTCTAGGCGTCATAATAGAAATCACGATTTGAAAAGATATAAGAAACGATACTGAAATATCTAATTGTATAGGTCATACCATGGTTGATTGCTTTGATTTACAGGCTTGAGTATACATCTCCTTCTCGCTCTTGGGAAATTTTTCACTTGGAAAGTCAAGGACCAATGGGCATCTCTTGTATATCCCAGCATCCCAAAGGTCTCAAAGTTATAGCTGTGTATATATAATGTTCTCATATTGGGGATCACACCAATCTTTTAAGATTGTAGGCACATCTTTGTAATAAATCTCTCCACATGGAAATCACAAATCCATCTACACATTATTGTTTCTGTTTAGTTTACACATATAAGATCATAATTAAGTAATAATTAAGCTTTGTAGAATGATTGCTTTGATTTACAGGCCCGAGTATACATCTCTTTTCACTCTTGGGAAATTTGCCACTTGTTGGAAAGGCAAGGAACAATTGGCATCTTGATGAGAAACAGGTAGAGGGAGAGGAGACACACACATAGGAGCAAACCTTAATGTATTATCAAACCCTAACCATAGAGGGAAGCATCTCCCTTCTCACACAATGCATAAAGCCATAATCCATAATCTACAACACACTACATGTGTTGTGTCCACACACTGCTAACCCTAGCTAATGTCCACACACTATGACCAGCTGGACGTGGTCATTTATGTCTCACACATGTTACTACCTAACATGCTAGCACATAGTGCAACTGGCATAAGCTGACATCGAGCTTAAATCTCAACAGCCTCTCTCAAGCTCATGATGTATTGCCATAGATGAAGATGTAGATGAGCTTGGGCTATCAAAGCTCTCAACACTCCCCCTCAAGCTCATCCCTTGTACTCCCAACATAGTACGGAAGTACTCAAACTTCTCCCTGCTAAGTGGCTTTGTAAAGATGTCGGCCACCTGCTCTTCAGTCTTCACATACTGCAAATCCATTGTACCATCCACCCCAACACTTTCTCTCTAACAAAATGATATTGGACCTCTATGTGTTTGGTCAGCGCATGAAAAACTGGATTCTTGGCCAACTGTATGCTGCTCATGTTGTCACAATGAATGACAACCTTGCCATCAATAAGCTCACCCAAATCAGCCAAGAGACTCTTTAACCATACTCCTTCACATGTAGCAATGGGCTGCACCCCTGTATTCAGCCTCTGTACTAGATAAAGCAACAGTAGGTTGCTTCTTGCTGCTCCAACTCACCACTGCACTTCCAAATGTAAAGGCATAACCACTAGTAGACCTCTTGTCATACGAGCTACCTGCCCAATCTGCGTCTGTGTAGCCGTGTACATCCAAGCCTTTACCATGCTCATAAAGAAGACCATAATGTGCATTGGTCTTTACATAGCGCATAATGCGTCTCACTGCATCCAAATAAGGTTTTTTGGGGCTTTGCATAAATTGGCTTACTAGCTCTATAGCATAACTGAGATCCAGGCGTGTGATAGTCATGTAAATAAGACTGCCAACCATCTTTCTATACATAGATGGATTATCCAACTCTTCACCAAAATCAGCCCGCAGCTTCACATTCTGCTCCAAAGGTGTACTCATTGGCTTACACCCTGTCATCCCATATTTTGCCAACATATCCAATGCATATTGGCGTTGCACTAACCATGTCCCTGCATGGACTTTGATCACCTTAATTCCAAGAAAATATCTCAATTCACTCAAGTCTTTCATGTCAAACTGCCCACTCAATGCCTTCTTGACATGCATAACATCTGTAGCATGATCTCCTGTGACAATCAAGTCATCCACATAGATGACAAGTAAGACAATCCCATGATCTGTTTTCTTCACATAGAGTGAAGAATCTGCTGAAGAAACCTGAAATCCAAGGGAGATAAGATATGGGCCTCTCTTATCACTCCAAGCACGAGGTGCTTGCTTCAAACCATATAATGTTTTCCTTAATTTGCATACATGAGTGGGGTACCTCGGGTGTACATATCCTTCTGGCTGTGCCATATAAACTTCCTCTTGTAAATCACCATTTAGAAATGCATTTTTCACATCCATTTGATGCATTTCCCAACCATTTGTTGCAGCCATAGCAATGACTGCTCTCACTGTTCCCATCTTTGCAACAGGACTAAATGTTTAGTCACAGTCCAAGCCTTGGGTTTGTGCATAACCCTTAGCTACCAACCATGCTTTTTTATGGTGCTCAATGGAACTATCTGATTTGCATTTCACCTTATAAAACCATTTGCAACCAATGACTTTTTTTTGCCTTGTGGTAAGGCAACCAAATCCCAAGTTTCATTATGAACCAATGCGTCCATCTCAACATCCATTGCCTTCTCCCATACATGCTTCCCCCAATAGCTTCTGTACAGCATGTAGGTTCCACATGCTTCACCAAAGAGGTCATATATGCGTAATACATAGCAAAATCACGATATGTCAACCTGTCACAACTGGATACCTCACCCTTTGGGATCTTTGCAATGCATGCGGATCACTCTGAACACCTATCACTCTAGCATGTGGAGGCACATATCTATCCTGCCTTGCACCTGGTGTGCGTAAAACTGGTATGCCAAGTTCCTCATCCAAACTTTTTGAACTTGACGACTCATAACCTGTAATGCCAATTCCTTCAACCTTCTTTTTCCCTTTATCCACAGCACTACTCCCACTACACACACTCTTATGTCTCAAAAGCATCCTGACCATGGACGTATAGTGCTACTCTCAGACTCTGCTGGCCACCAGATATAGAAATAGAACTTGCTTGTGGCAAGTTCACATGCACATCAGCATCAACAGAATCAATGATGCCCTTATCATCTGCCTTGTACCAACTAGCAAGTTCATCAAACATCTCGTGAGATAACCACTTGCCTAGTTTGTGGATTGTAACATTTATATGCCTTGCGATCCTATGCATACCTAACAAAAATGCACTTTTCTGCCTTAGGATCCAACTTCCTCCTTCTCTTGTCTAACACATGCACATAAGCTATGCAACCAAACACTTTGAGGTGTCCAATGTCTGGCCTAAAACCTGTAAGATGCATCTCTGGTGTACTTCCATGTATGGCTGCTGTGGGTGTCTTATTAAGTACATACACCGCTGTGGCACATGCTTCTGCCCAATAATAATCTGGCATGCTCTTTTCATTGAGGATCGCCCTGGCCACATCACAAATGACTCTATTTTTCCTCTCAGAGCAACACCATTTTGCTGAGGTGTATACCTACAAGTTAACTACCTTCTTATGTCATGCCTTCTCAAGAAATTCTCAAAAGCATGTGAGGTGTATTCACCACCTCCATCTGTCCTCAAACATTTTATCCAAGAGCCATATTGCTTCTTTGCAAAAGCTTTGAAGTCCATAAACTTTCCCAACACTTCACTTTTCTCTCTGAGAAAGTAAATCCAAGTCATTCTACTGAAATCATCAATGAATGTCACATAATATAAGCTGCCTTTAATGGATGGGTTTTGTGCACAGGACCCCATATATCACTATGAACTATCTCAAGTGGCTTGCTACTCATGTTGCCTTCTTTAGGAAATGGCAACCTTGCTTGCTTTCCAAACTGGCAAGCATCACAGACATGCATATTCCCATCATACTTGAATCTAAGCAGCCCACTAATAACAATGCCTCTTGCCTGCATGTTCTTTAACCTTTGTATGTTCACATGTCCAATCCTTTTATGCCACATGTCAATGTCCTGTACCACATTTTGGCTTTTAGAGAACATGTGTGATTTCAACTCAAGAATCCTAGCATCCAACTTAAATAACCTGCCTTCTTTCTTACCTTTGGCGATGATTCTACATCCATTTTTGAAATCCTCAACGAAGCAACCATGCTCGTTGAAACGAACCTGTAAACCATGTTCCACCATTTGACCAACTGAGGCCAAACTTTTTGTAATAGAAGGCACATACAAGACATCTGCCATAGACTTTGTTTCACCATTGTGCATAACCAATGGTACACTTCCAACATGTGTGATAGCATGTTGGGAATCATCTCCTGTTTCCACATCCATAGGCTTTATATGTTCAAACCATTCGCCATGGACAAGTCATATGGTTTGATGCTCCAGAGTCCATATACCAAGTGTCATCACACACTATCACCATTTGTCATCATAGATCCCACGACATGTTTCATGGCAAACAAGTGATTTGCACTGCCATCATTACTGCTTGATGCAAAATTTCCACCATTTGCAAAATTTCCACCATTTGCATAATTTCCACCATGTTGTGCATATGTTGTGCTCTACCCCCTCTCAAATCATTTTGTGTGCGGTAACAATCACGTGCCATATGACCAAACTTCCCATAGTAATGGCATCCCACATTTTGCATAGATGCTTGTTGGCCTTGCCAACATCCTCTTCCACCACCACGAGGATTACCTCTGCCTCTCTCTGAGGTGTATATCCACGACCACCTCTAGCACCATATGTAGGCTGAAAATTTTGTTGCGGTGAACTATCTTGCCATCCATGACCATTACCAACCCCCCACAACCTCATGATGCAAATCTCCCCTTGCCTCTAAATCCCCTTTGTGAGAATAGAAAGCCTAATTTCTGCCATTATCATCATGGCTAGTAGATGCATCATGAAAAGAGTCACTGAGTTTGATTTCCTCAACAAGCAAGAGTGAAACCAACTCATCAAAATCTGGTAAACCTGTACTCTGAACAAAAATAGATGTATCAAAAGACTTGTACTCCTTGCCAAGACCACGCAAGGTAATGTCTACCGAATCAGGCCTGGGGGCATTGATAGTTGCCAATGCATCTGCATACTGCTTTATCTCTTGTACATAATCATGAATATTCCTTCCTTTTCGCTTCACATTATGAAAATTAGACCAGTTATTTAAGTTTAGAGAGTAATTAGAACTCAACACTTCTAAGGAACATAGCAACATCCTCACACTTCTCGCCTCTAAACACATCAAATTAAAAACCAGCCATTGGTCGAGTTGATCTGCAAGTGGACTCCAACTTGATGATCAAAGTCCTTAAGCAAGAACTTTTTGGTCCTCAGTGGGGGCACCAAAGCGTGTGTGGTGACTAGGTGATGGCCTCTACTACACCACCAGTAGACACACAAAGAGAAAAGTAAAAGGGATTAGAACTGGGGGGGGACACAGAAATCCCAACTTCAAGGGCACCAATCAACCTGGCTCCTGTCCTCAGCCCTCCAGCTGATACCTTCGAACACCTAAACACCCTCCAAACCTCCCTATCTAACCTAGATGGCTCCTCAAACTATCCTCTCAGGTCAGCTCTTACCTGCAACATCTTTAGCCTTCCACCAAAATAGCTCAGTTGACCTCAACTGACATTTAGCTGACCAAAAACCTCCCCATAGCTAACACAGAACTCACTATAAACTGTATTCCAAAATAGTTCCTCTAGGTTCCTCTATGATCCTCCAACATCAAATAACCTTACAGTCATAACCCCATGACCTTTATGTCCCCTCCTATTCCCTTGTTATCCCCTTCAAGTATTTCTATTAATAGGGTTAATTGGCTCATGCCTGGTTGTTGTGGCCACCCTCTAGTGGTGCTGTGGTAACACTAGAGGTGGTAGAGGTAACTTGGGAACTCTTTGAGCCTCTAGGGGCTCTAGGTATATTATTTCCCCTCCTATTCCCTCTTTCTCCCCTTTAGGTATTTCTATTAATAGGGTTAATTGGTTCATGCCTGGTTGTTGTGGAGCCACCCTCTAGTGGCATTGTGGGAACACTAGAGGTGGTAGAGGTAACTTGGGACCTCTTAAAACTCCTCTTTGAGGCATGCATTACCCAAGGTGATGCATGTTAGCAAGCATGGGCCTTGTTGGTGGAGAAAGCAAAGCTAGGTGATGGAGTGAGTGGAGTTGGTGTGAGAGGTTGAATCTTGTAGCAATGGGCGGTATCATGGTTGAATCTCTAGTGTTGATGTTAGTAACACTAGAGGTGGTAGAGGTAACTTGCGAACTCTTAGCACTCCTCTTTGAGGCATGCACTTCCTGAGCTAAGGTGCATTAGCAAGCATGGGCCTTGTTAATGGAGCAATAAAATCCAAGTGATGAATGAGTGGAGATGGTGTGAGAGGTTCTATCTTGTAGCAATGGGTGGTATCATGGTTTTCTACCCTCATGCAATATGCACACCCGATTCCTCCTTGTCTAGATCTTTAGTGGTGGGGATATTCCATACTTATGTAGTTAGCATGACATAATGATGAACACCATACCACCTCACATCTAGGATATAGATGTGGTTGTCCTATGTTACCCTTTCTTGACCCAACTTTGTATTTTGTTCATGAGTGTGTCCGCTAGGTCTTCTATGGCCAGTGTGGCCTATGATGTTGATCTTTGAAGGCACTATGCCAAATGATGCTTTAGAGGGGGTCCCTTCAAGTAGATTCCTTGAAGAAGTTCCCATGAAGTTAGAATCAAAATCTATGGTGCTCCTATAACATGGCTCAAAGTTTTTATGTTTTTCCAAGTACAAGGCATTGTGCAAGGCTGAATCAAGGATTCCTTCCTAAAATCTACTAGCTAGCTATTTATTAGAGAATTGTCATTGTCAGTACATTGAGAGTGGAGGTATCTCACTCTGTTGTTGATGTAGTCTCTGATTGATTCTTTCACTTACTGCTTGACATAGTAGAGTTGGTCAAATGGGTTCCATTTGGTTCCTTGATGGGAATAGCCAATTGTGAAAGAAACCTTCAGGGTGTGAAAATTAACCTTGTCTTTTGGTTTCAGTGATCAAAAACATTGTCCCACCTTCTCTTTCATGGTGAAGCCTAAGGCAATCACCCTTACTAGGTTATCTGGGTGACCACATGTGTTGTACATTAATAAAACACTTGCAAGTTTGAAATGGGATCTCCAGTCCCATTGAGCTTTGGCATTAGCTTTGCAATTTGCATTAGGGTTTGGCCCCCCACTTGCAGCTCTAGTGGTGGTCACTTGAGTCATCTTATTTCTATCCTCCTCCCTGTTCAAGTTTCTATCCTTAAGATATCTTCAGTGGTGGTTAGTATAGTAGGTAGTGGTATATTTGGAGGTTGAGGTAATGGTTGAGTGGGATAGTAAGGGTATTGATAGGTTGGTGGCAGCATAGCATACGCCGAATACTACCCTTGCCCCCTTGAGGCAATTTGGGGTACTGTGAAGGGTAGCCATGTAAGGCCGAGTTGTATTGTGGGGTGTATGCTCCTCCTAGTATATCGAATCTGTTTCGAAGCTTCATGTTCCATACTATAAGGTTCCTATTGTTGTGTATCTAGTGGCTTGGGTTGTCTCTTTAGCCTTAGTGGTGTGGGTTGTTCTTACAGCCCCAATGTAAAAATTAAACTTGAAACCCTCTACAGTACTTGTATTGGAGTCTAATGTGACAACCCCCAAAGATGTGGTAAGCCTCTAGGCATGTTCAAACACTCCAAGATTTGTGTTTTGAGAGCTTTCTAAGGTAAAAATTGTTGATGCAACTACCCGCTATCCCTGTGGCTACACTAGTTGTGGTTCTAGGAAGGATTACTCCCTCCCCTATAGGGTTGGTGCTTTTACTAGACTAGTTAGGTTACATATCCAGAACAATTGGCTCCATGTTTGGCATTTCTAGCTGACAGTCTCTTACTTGCTGGGTAGTTTAATGATTCTCTACTGACTCGCACTTGTCAGTTGGACCTCCTGTGATAATGTCTCTAATCACATCTACAAAACTCCTTTGACTGGTTGTGGGGAGAGTCAAGTATTCCAATCTCTTGGTCTATATGAGGCTATGAGGTGATATGCTCCCAATAAGAGGCCTCACTGAAGCCAGCATCTTTGCTACCGCTCGAATACTTAGTCACTAGGGTTGCTTGGCTATGTGAGGTCTTAAGACTGGGAAACATGTAATGATTCCTCTTGAGAAAGGTGCTCTTAATTCTATATCGTTTGAGGCACTCTGTTCTAGTGGGGGATTGAGTCTAAAAATCCTTCCTGTTGATCTTGTGTATATGAAAGGGTGATCAGCTTAGAGTACACCCTTTACCGACACAAGTCATGTGGTGGCCCTAGAAATTCTAGATTCAACTAGGTTTTTGAAGTTTTTTTAGTCTTTGTTGGATATGTGAACATGCGTCCACAAGTTAAGAATGCATGTGCCCAAGTAGAAACGTGTGTGGCCAAGTGAGTTAGGAACATGCATGTCCCGATCCGTGTTGTGGACTTGTGAACATACGTGGGAATCTACAAATGTATGTGGTTAGAAAAGAGAAGAACATGCATAGACAAGTGTTAGTTTAACTTGAGAGAACGTGCATTCACAAGTGTCAATTTGACTTGAGAATGTGCGTTCACAAGTTAGAATGTGCATTCTCACTTTGGTGCGTACGTAAGTCTGACAGGTCTGTCGCTTTCAGTGATGGAAATTTGGGCTATGTGATGGTTCTATTTTAAGTAGTTTTTATCATTCTGGTCATTTATCAAAGGGAATATTTTTTAACCTTTCAATTACAAACATGTGTTCACAGGCTCTATCAAGCACGTATATGCAAGCAAACCAAAGAGAAGTTTTCACAATTTTAGCCAAAAAAATCTAGATTTTACCCTCTAAATCCTACTTATTAGCACATGTTTTGGTTTTAATAGGACAATTTAGCCAAAAAATTTAGATTTTACCGTCTAAATCCTACTTTATAGCACATGTGTCCCTTGTTTTCACTACAAGCAAGCTTTGCAAATGGGTGTGGGAAAAGGGAGAGGAGAGAGCTATGGAAATCTCAACCTCTACTTCAATGTCTCAATGAGTGAGAGCATGGGGGAGAAGGTAAGAGAAGAAGAGAGAGCATGGGAGAGAGAGAGAGAGAGAGAGAGAGAGAGACAGAAGATAACTTCAATCAACATACCATCACTCATCAACACAATCCTCAAGCATGTATATAACAAAGAAAAGAATGCGAATGAGCAAGCTTCACAAGAGCAAGAAACTCAAACACTCAATTATGAGATGGGATTATATCTTTTCTTATTATTCAAAATTTCTTATGTATAAGACTCATATGTACAATGCTCGGCTACCCAAGTAATGTTTGAGGGCCCAAAAGCTAGTCTAGGCTAATTTCCTTGTCTAAGTATACACACTACCAGCATTACATAAGTCGTAAGCTCAGTTTTTACTATCTTTCAACATTACACGAGTTGTGATCTCATGGATTCTCCATAATCATTTACATGAAGTGCATTGCATGGTACAAAAATATGGCTCAAAAATGTTACGACACACGTTCGGAAATAAAGTTAGCCAATATGGTTAACATCATTGTGGAATGGTTAGCTGAAGGTGTAGAGGGCTTGCCCTAGCTTGTTTAAGTTCAAGAGAAGTGTTTGTGAGTCACAGGTGACTATCAGAAGTCAGTTGTAGCGGATGGGTATGTGGTCTTAGTGGTGTTTTTGTGGTAGCTGTGAGTCAGTCAATGTCAGTAGGAGTTTCCATAGGGGTTGGATCCTTACGAGGATAGAATGGTCTGAGGGTCTAGAAGTGACAGCGGACGCAGAGGAGAGGAAGCCTGTATCAGCTGAGTCAGTTTAGTGAGCTTTAAGAGGACAGTCAATTTGGAGACAGTTGTGTGTCAATTATAGTCACAGCAGAGGGTCTTTATGGTGACGTCTCTTTGAATTTAGAGCATCCTGAGGGTTGGTGGATGTCAGAGGACATTTGAGGAAAGTTTTTGATTCAATTGAGTTAGTTGGGTTAGCTCTGGTACCGTGTCAGATTGCTGCTTCAGTCAGAGAAGAGGGTCAGCACTAGAACCCCTTGGGTAATGCATGCCTCAAGGAGGAGTTCTAAGAGTTCCCAAGTTACCTCTACCACCTCTAGTGTTACCACAGCACCACTAGCCCACAACCACCAGGCATGAGCCAATTAACCCTATTAATAGAAATACCTAAAGGGGAGAACGAGGGAATAGGAGGAGACATAATCTACCTAGAACCCCTAGAGGCTCAGAGTCCCATGAGTCAAATTCTAAGTCACTATATTCAGGATGGGGATAGTGTCTACCCTATCTACATAGCTGTACTTGGGTGGTGGAGTGTCCCATCAAGAATGCTATGGTAGTAGCTACACAGCAAACCCACAGCCATTAGTACCACTCTACACTTGGGTTATTATATTGACCACATGTACAAGGACTACCCATTAAGAGCAACCACCCTTGGTCTAGCTTAAGAGTATAAATTTAGTACGTGCATTAACTTACTAAGTGTTAGGGATGGACTATTACAAACAATACATCTCAATTCTATGACTACAATGAAAAATAGGAGGAGAACCACCGCTCACGAAGTCGGACAAGCTTTAGCTTCCCTCACCCAAAGGGCACAGAGACTACTTAGGTCCTACCTAATGAGATGAAGTCTCAGAACATGCTAGATTCACCCCTAAAACTAGAAGACAAAGAAAATAGGACAAGGAGAAGTTTGCCTCCCCTCTGATAGTTCAAAAGGAATCATGTGAGAATACTTCTCTTTATCTTCTTCAGGGGAGAATCGAATCCTCAGCGTGCCATGGACCAAGAAGAACTAGACATAGACTCAAGCAACCTGCCTAAAAATCTAGCAAAATACCCCAATCTCATTGAGGAGAAAAGCAAGCTAGAAGTAGCCTAGGAATTGGTAAGGGCATGCCAAGCACAAATGGATGTTGAACCTCCAATAGTTCCCACTATCGGAGTGGATGAAGAACGAGCAAAGAACCAATCCATTTTGGAGCACCAAGAGACTTGGAATAAGGATTAAAAGAAGAGGACAAAATCTTTAAAGATATAGATCGTATGAGATAATAGCAAAGTTCCACACTCACAATAAGGACTATGTGAAACGGATAAAAGCTTTGAAGCCATTGCCTCCAAGATCCTAGGAAACGATAGAAGAGTCCCACACTTGAAGGGGCCTATACATATTCCATATACCATTACTAGCCTCTATAGCTATCTAAGTGATAATGGAGATGATAGAAGAGTTCCACACTCAAAGAGGCCTATACATATTCCACATACCATTACTAGCACTTATAGTTATGCAAGTGATAATGGATATAGCCCTAGAGACATAGTAGGAATCATGGTCCTTGTTTCCTCCCAAGTCTAGATTTATGTTGGCTCCTTACTACGATAAGGAAGACCAAGCCTATGCAAAAACCTAAAGGATTGGATGGACAGAAGATTAAGAGTGAGCATGGAAGAACAACCACCTCAAGACTCCTCAATGGGGATGAGTGATGATGATGAACCCGCTAGGGAAGAGGCAGTTCACCAAGCTTCCTCGTTGGCTGCCAAACTAGCTACATAGATTGGACATATACTTGCTTGATTTTTGTGGATTGGGCCAGCTTTTGAGGGTTATTTTGTGGGACCCAAATGATGGAGTTTGCACTATTGAAGCATTGGGATTCTAAGAGATATTTTGGAACCCATTGTTTTGCTGAGTGATGAGGGCCCGTGTTGATGAGGCTTCTTGGTTTGTTGTTAATGGGGCTTTCAGCTATGAGTAGGTTGTCGACGTTGAGGACAAGATTTTAATTGTGGCTTTGGGAGACATAATTGTGTGTCTTCATCATGGAAGTCTTGAGCTTTGAGCATGTTGGTAGGCACCCATTGTTGTTGGCTTCGCTATGCTTGGGGTTGCTTAACATTTGGCCGTCGGGCCTTTTGTCGCATCTCCTTGGGGATTTGGCATGGTGGGATGAGCACATGCTGCATTCTTGGTGGGTAGCTAGATGTCAGTGTTGCCTTCATAGTAGCCTTGTGCTCTTAGCAGGCAATCCGGGACTAGCCAACATTGAAGGTTTGGCTTAGGGTTGGTTGTTGGCCACTTGGTTTGCTTTTTGCTCTGGTGTTGTTGGGCTGGCCAATTTGGGATCTAGAGTTATGTGTACCCAACATAGAATCCTTAAGCTATAAGAAGATTCTTGGGCACCCACCATTAATTGTCATGATAGTGGTAAGAGATCCGGGTGCTTGCAGTGTGGATGGTTGAGGATGTAGAGTTAAGGGTTATTATCGATGACGAGGCTTGATTTTCTGGGTTGGATGGCATTGACAGTGTCCCTTCGACCCGGCTTTGGTGAGACACGGGGTGTGGTAACAGGGGAGACTGCCGGTGATGAGGATGAGACTTGAATGTGGAGGATAGTCGAGGGTGAGGCTGTGTGTATGATTTCCTTCTCTAGACATAAGAGGATTGTGGCATTTTTGCCGTTGACCTCCATGGTGACCATTTCTTCTCGCCAATTGATTTGGCATTGTGGCATAAATCCATTCGATTCTAAGTATAATCTGGCCTTGGAGTGCTTCTGCATCTATGACATAAAATCTGCACTCTAATTGGTTATTTCCAATGGATATTTTAGGAATGAAATACCCAACACTCTTTAGATGTATTTCATGTGAGATTTGAATGTAAGTGTTGGCAAGTGTACGTGTGGGCTTGACACATTTTTAGACCATTCTCAGCAGTCAAGAATCCAATCCATATTCTTGGTGGGTTTGGTTCTTGTGGCAATTCGGGGGTAGTGGAAGACTTACCAGTTTTTATGGTGGGTAAAAGAGTACCCTTTGTGGAAGCAATTGGTGCTGGCATTACATTTCTCATGGAAACTCAAGGCTAGCTATGTTGTCAAAGCTACGTTGATTGTACATGGGGCATTCTTGACCCAGCTCCCTCCAAGGACAACTACTTCTTTGGTCTCACCTGTTGGGAACCACATAAAACTTACAAGCCAATGGGTTAGAGATAGCATGTACCATTTGTGTAAAAGACGTAAGGCTTCATATCCGTTTTCTACTAGAGGCAGCTGAATTTTGGCATGAGCATTGTGTGAAGAGATGGTTTACCTAGGGGAGGCCCATGTTTCCCATGGCAAAAGATTGCGGCTAGCTATTGGAGATGGCAAGGAATTCTTCTTTTGCATATCTTTGCCAAAGGGGAAATCTAACCATACCCGAAGGGTTACAGTTTCGTGTTGGAGAGCTATGCTTACATTCATGGTATTAAGCTTGGCAAAGGGCTTGTAGGGTTCATGAAGTATTAGTAGGTTGGGACCACAAATGTCTTTCCTTGTTTGTGATTTGGGAGGATATCAATGGTAGCTAGGATGTTCATCCAGTCGTGGGTAGCTTCGTCGTCTATGATAGAAGCGACTGTGTCTGGCTCCTGCTCTTCATCAAGGGTTTGATGACAAGCTTGGCAAACAAAGTGATCGTTAATCCTGGATGTGGTCACAAAATCTTTTGATGAAGGGATTGTATATCATGGGATGTGTCTTTCATATACATAAGTTTACTTTGAGTGTGTGATCTTGTTTGCGGAGGTAGACATAGACATGATCGGTGTCCCAGTCATGGACCATTAGTGTTAGTCTCATCATGAAGGGTCTTCCCAGGATGCTATCATAGCCACCTTGAGTAAAGTCCATGACTATAAATGTGTGTTTGAAGCTCATGTCAAGGACTTTAATCTTGAGTTCCTTCAATAGTCCAAAGGCTCTTTGATGTTGTAAAGTTGAGAAACTGGCATTTTGGAATTATTCTAAAATCAAACAACAAAGTGGCATGGTTAATTGCACTTGTAGCACGTAAGGTATGGCTTTTTGGTAATATTAATGTTGTGCCTATAAGCTTGGGATGAATTACATTGCTTTGATCATTAGAATTCTTTATATTTTGAACAAGAGTGCATATATTTCTATTTCCATTAAAAACCATTAAAATAACGAGATCCAATAGGAACATTAAAGGAATGAGGAAAAGGTTACTTATTCTTATTGAAGCCCGAGAACTAATGGTTATTCAGGTAAGAAGCATTGGATTGGTGAACATGCTTATTTAAGCCTTTCTTTCTTTCTGGATCATGAGCTAAAGTAGCACCATCATCAAGTGATGTAGGCTTAAACATGACAGCACTACTTCAAGCTTGCAAAGTTGTAGGAAAGTCTGCCAAAACTTTTTTGAGGTAGTCTCTCTCGATTGGACATAGACAAAGTGTCCCGTGCACGATGAGTGAGTATCCTTTTAACTAAATAAATATTTACAACCTTTGCAATAAAATCAAATGTCCACAAGAACTTTCATATGTCTAAATAAATATCAATTTACCAATAAACATGGACGCTTCCCCCCCAAAATGGAATAAATGGCAAGCGTCCAACAAATACTATGCCAATGCCCAAAGTCAAGTGTCTCAAAATCTTATAAATTAATCGATTAAATTTTCAATACATAAATAAAATACAACTACTCGTCGAGAGGATACAACCAATACTATCATGCATATATGGAGTCACTTGTATACATTCAAAGTAGGCTAGGACCACACTCAGATTTAGAAAGGCATCCCAATCTACACCCGTCTAGGAGAATTTATAAACATGGAAATATAAATTCCATGAATTACTCCTCATAACATCTTATTATATATGTGCAAATTGATTTACTTCTAAATGGAAAGTTGTGTGTTGCATGCAAATGAAATGTTTTAAGGAATGTAAGATAACTTTGCTAGAAGCACCAAACAACATGCCACAAATGTTTATAGTGAACATTTATGTAGTCCCTTTAGTAGGTAGGGTGCTTAGCTTACATCATCATTTGTGTTTATAGTGAACATTTATGTTAGTCCCTTTAGTAGGTAGGGTGCTTAGCTTACATCATCATTTGTGTTTGATATCAATAGGATGCCAAGGATTCATATATGTAAGTAAACCTAGTTGTGTGCATGCTTCATTTGTTCAAGTCATTGAATCGGTATATGAGATATTAGACATTGTGATTGCTTGCTGTCCTAGTTTTGCAATGTTTGGTTTTACAATGTTGGTAGTATAAAATCCTTGAGTAGAGACTAATTGTGATATTTTTCTCCTTAACGTGGAGCTTTTTTAACTCTATAGTCAAGTATTGAAGATGTCTCACCTAGATCATGTGCTTGTGAGGTAGACAAATGCTAGCTCTATAAGCAGTGATGTAACAATTAACTTCATAATCACAACTTTTGTACTTCATGCAAAATAAAGTTAAAGCTTAATTAGTGCAATGAGCTCATCTAGCCATTAATCTTTTGTCAAGTTTAGCAATGGAGAGGGATTATTCATGCTAGTAGGTAACTTACATGAAGTCACCATATGTGATGCTCTCTTGTATGTTATGTGAATGGTCTAGACCTTGGCCATGCATTGAGGTTTGTTCCTAGCTAATCAAATGAGATAATTTTCCACTTTGATTAAAAAAAAACCAAAAAGTAGATTACTCCATCTCTTCTCATCATCAACTTTTTCTATGCACGTCTCGTTACTTATAATGCAATGTCATAAATATGGCCTTTGTTGATATGTATGTCAAACGTGGCTTGCTTCCCATAACACAACAAGTTGACAAACTTCTAGTTCTAGATGTAGTCTCATGGAGCACATTTATTGTGTTGGATATACACGGTGAGAAAGAACTTCAATGGTTTGAGCATATGCAACGCGAGGGGGTCTCCCCAAGGCTATCATGTTTGTTTGCACCATGTCCATCCAACACAAAAACTTATTGTGTTGGTTGGATATGATGAGCAAGAACTATAATGGTTTGAACATACGAACTTGAGGGGGTCTCCCAAGTGCTATCACATTTGTTTGCAGCGCTTGAAGCAACATTGGAGCCACATACAAGGGCCGGTTGTTGGAAAGAAACATTATTGTTGGCACCACCTTAGTTGGTATGTATGTCAAATGTTGCTTGCTTGCCATAATGAAGGAAGTGTTTGACAAAATTCGAGTTCGAGATATCTCATGGGATGTAGGATATGCTTACTTGTAGAAGCATAAGAAGTGAACAACCAGTTTGATATGTTTCATGGAATACATAAATGCTTACTTGTAGAAGCATAAGAAGTGAACAACCAGTTTGATATGTTTCATGGAATACATAAATGCTTACTTGTAGAAGCATATGAAGTGCTCGAGGGACTGCCTAGTTTGAGAAGTTATCATGTCACATGTAGAACACTCTCATTGGCAAATATTAAGACCATGAGCTTGTCAAAGTAGCACTTTCCTTCTTGGAACAAGTTAATCAAACGGTCCCTCACTGTAACTAAATGGTAAATGAATAACCCACCCATTAGTGAGGCATGCTCAACATGAATTGTCTCACACTAGGTGCAAGATACTAAGAATGGGTGGGTGAGAGATGCTTGTATTAGCTTATAGGAGGAGGCACTAGCTCTTTCGGATCAGAACATTGCATGCATGCACAAACGAGATAACCACTGCATACACATTGTGCTTGCATGCCTCCATGTGTAAAAATGGGCTAGAAGTCTATCTACCACACTAGGAAACTATCTCTTCTTAATGTTCACAAAAATTGGAGCCATGTCTAGTGCTTAGCTTCTTTTTACATGAGCTATCGTGAAAGGTTGGGATGCTCAAGAGCAATAATGGCTACATAATCCTCGTTGTAAAAAGTGGCCCTCTATTAACCCTTTGAACATGTACTAGATCATCACATTCGCGATAGGTGCACAACAAAGAACCACCATGCTCCCACATTGGTTGATATGTATGCCAAACTTGGCTAGCTTGCCAAAGCACCACAAGTGTTGACAAGCTTCCTCATGGTGGATGACACGAATCATAGGATATTTCGAACATAGCACTCAGTTGTTTTCAATGGATAATGTCATGATTTGATTACTATTATAGTGACGTTGTCTTAGTTTTGGTCCCTTTATACGTATTTATTATATGTATGTAAGGTAATTGTTGTATAACCTCCATGCTTTGGTTGTAGATTAAAAAATGCTATTACGACACTAGAGACATTTTTGATGGTCATAACGTTCTTTCTACTCGAATCTAGATTCACGCAACAGTGATGAACAACACCGGGTGTCAAATCAGGTTATAAATGTGGCGCGCTTGTTGTGCTACTTATAATTTTAGCCCAATTAATTAATCAAAAGAAAACGGGGAAAATTTGAAGGGCGCACAGCGCTTTGGCGCGGTATATAACAACTTTAGGTCGGTGGGGATTTTCGCGTGCCGACTGCGCGCTCTCGCAGGAATCGAGCACTGTAAGTAATCGAAGAGCACATTCTCTTTCCCACTTTGAAAGCTCAGGCTGCTTTACACAGCCGTCTCGCGCGGACTTTAAAGTTCTAATTAGCCGTACCAGCTAGTAGTAGCAGGCCACTCGATACTCCTCCCGAGTCCCAACTCAAGTCCCTCTCCCCTTTCCTTCTCGCTCTTCCCCTTCAGAAGTCCTGTTCCTGCACTGCGTATGCGTGCCATGGAAGCCGCCCAACAGAAAGCGCTTCTTGCCAGTTTGCCGTCTTGCCGTTGGAGATCTATCCTTCTTGGTCTTTGCTTGGGCCTCTTCCTCTCCGCCGCTATCACCTCCAACTTCGCCCGGAGCAACTCTCTGATTCACGCAACTTGGCTTCCCCTCACATCGCCGAACTCATCCATCTCTGCTCAGCTATACATCCTCTTCTTCCAATCACCAAAGCCTGAAGACAGTGCCCCTGAAGCTGAGCTCTTTTTCCCCCAAGCTGTGGATGAAAACTTACAAGAATTTCTATTGTCGCCCCAGGCGCATGTGGAGGGTGATAGCGGATCAGCAGCGGAGTTTCCATTGCGTCCTGAACACGAAGCAAGTTGCCCTGAGGCTACGACATTCAAGCAAAAACCAAGGCCGAACTTCACAGCAACGTCAAGGCCCATGCAAGCTAGAAATCACACACTACCACGACATGCAGGAAACATTACTACCACCCCGAGGGCCGGGAAGAAGAAGGCCTTGTCGGCGGATGGAGGTTCCTCTGTCGGAAATAACCCATCATCAGCGCTTGTAAAGGGAGCCGCCACTCTGCGCGACTTTAAGGGCAGTTCCTCTGCGTCCGATTGGGGAGGCGGTGGTCTCGCGTCCAAGTCTTCCCACAGGGTCGGCCGCTGCGATCTCTCTGTGGGCGCATGGGCGCAAGACGATTCCTACCCCCTGTACCGGCTGGGTTCTTGCCCGTTTGTGGACGAAGGCTTCAACTGCTACCACAACGGCAGGCCGGACTCCAACTACACCCGGTGGAAATGGGTTCCCCGAGATTGCACGATTCCAAGGTAACCCAGACTTTATCCATATCAGAACTGATCTCATAAGCATAATCAATGACTTCGTGGGTTAATGCGTTGTTTTAATTCGTGGCACGTAGAATCAACGGCACGGACTTGCTGGAGAGGATGAGAGGGAAACGGGTGGTGTTTGTGGGGGACTCGCTCAACAGGAACCAGTGGGAGTCCATGCTCTGCATTCTCTGGGAGTCGCTGCATGACAAGGCCAGGATTACCGAAGTGCAGGGTGGTCGCATCTCTAAACTCCCGGGCGCTTACGCCTTCAAGTTTCTGGCACGTTTCCGTCCCCGCACAAACGCACTGTCACTGTAACAGCCCGACAGCTGATTGATAGATGTCATGAGTTGTATGTAGGGAATGGCTGTTCTGTTGCTAGATCCATGATGACCGACATTGTTGTTGGCAGGATTTCAACTGCAGCGTTGAATTCTACACCTCCCACTTCTTGGTGGACGAGGAGATAATGGGCGGTGCGGATCAGCCAAACAAGCTGTTCACGGTGACGCTAGACAGGATGGACAAATCGGAGAGGAAGTGGAGGAAAGCGAATGTGCTGGTGTTTAACACGGGCCACTGGTGGACTCCGGACAAGATCGGCGATGGGTAGGTGCAGGTGTTTTACAGTCCTGCTTTGATCTTACCAGGCGATCACTTAAAAAGGCCAGGCTTCTTCTTCTTGTTTTTGTTGTATTGCTTGTCATTCTTAGCCCGAGTTTGCAATCTAAACGAGCACAGGGACAACTGCTTCCGGGAAGGTGGTTTGGTGCATGAGAAGCTGGATGTAATGACGGCTTACAGGAGGGCGATTCGGACCTGGGCGAGATGGGTGGAGACGTACGTGAACGCAAGCAACACACGAGTCTTCTTCCGTGGCTATTCCCCTACTCATTATCTGTAATTGGCACGCACCCATCTATTAATAAGTGCAATTTGGCCATCCGACTAGTTTTGATGAGAGCTAGTGTATGCTGAATAATATTGGTTTTGATTTGGGGAAACAGGGGAGGACAGTGGAACTCGGGGGGGCAGTGCCATACGGAGACGCAGCCCATCTTAAACGAGTCATTCCTGGGCGCTTACCCGGACAAGATGCGCGCGGTGGAGGAGGCGGCGCTCACCCAGCTGGTGGAAATTCTCAACATCACCAGGCTGTCGGATTTCCGCAAGGATGCCCACCCGGCCATCTACGGCCACCTCAACGTCAACCCACCCAGGCCACCGGACCTCTACCAGGACTGCAGCCACTGGTGCCTGCCCGGCCTGCCCGACACCTGGAACGAGCTTCTGTACTTCGCCCTCTTCTTCGACAACAATGCTACTGGAGCTCATTGATTGACAATGTCTTTTTACGTTACAACTATACCTACAAGCTAAGCTAAAGCCTCCCGCCGCCACCGACACGCAAACATCAATGCAGGGACATTTTCAATTTGAAGTGTTTAGCTGATCGACCCGTTGTTCATACCCCGGCAGATTCATACAAAAACTTGTGTATATATAGAGAGAGCACTGTTACGGATGATGCCTGAAACCCCGATTAATGGAGTTTACTTCCAGGTCCTCTTACTGGAACCATCATGGACTATACAATACTTAAAAAAGGTTCGTTGGCAATTTTAAATTACCATGTTCTCCTCCGAATGTACACACAAATGGTTTTTTCCATCGTATATTTAAAAATTACTCAGCATATGTGCGCCCTTTTCTTTGGTAAGATTTCTTGCGCTTCAAGACAGAATATCTATGCTGATATCTCAATCTAGACGCACACCACCATTCCTGAATCTACGACTGACGTGCAGTTGGTGTTCAGAACTGCTCAGCGCCAATATCTGCATTACCTATGCAAAGTGGAATTGTCGAAAATGTAAATTACGCTGTATCTCTGGATGACTCTAGCAAGTTTCCAATGTAGCACGTGCAGAAAAACCACTTCCGAATCCGGATGTTAAATTAATAAAACCCCGCTCCCCTTCATAAGCTTCTCTTGTCAGCAGGCTCTCAACAACCGTTTTTTTCTAAGAGCTAAGGCGTAGGCTCAAGGAAGCGTTACAGAGGCAGAAACCTCAACAACCGTTTTTTCTAAGAGCTAAGGTGTAGGTTTGAGGAAGCCATAGTTACAGAGACAGAAACTGAAGTATAGACGAAAAAGCCAAAAGTGTATGAACAACTGTATTGCACGAGTGTGTATTGAGATATGTGTTTTCTTGTCAAAGGGAGTCTCTCCTAAGATTCTTGAGGTAGCTACAACTAATTACACTAACGGGTGGTTAGTTGCATGTATGTGCATGTACATGTGGTGTAAACCGTACTTCAACAGTCGCCCATCTTGGTTTAAATGTGGGGATGCAACAGAATGCATGAAATGCTATCTTGTTTACAAAGTATGCATGATATTATTAGTGTTTGCCCGGATCAAAAGGGGCATGTATTATGTGCAAGATGAGAGGTATGGTTGTGGGAGAAGTCGTCAGCAACAAAAGGGGCATGTATTATGTGCAAGATGAGAGGTATGGTCGTGGGAGAAGACGTCAGCAACAGCTTCATCTTTACATTCAATTGCGGGCGCCGTTGTGTAAAACCAAAAACACCTATCTTCTGTGAGAGGCGGAACGAATCATCAAAGAAGATTGTCGATGAAGAAAATTGACAATCTGGTCAGCTTTCAGGATGTCCATGAAGAAAATCGGTGTCCAAGAGGAGGGTAAGATTGTCAAAGATGGATCGGAAACCAATAGGAACGAAGAAGGTTCTGGTGAGAATCTGAGAAAACCAGATAATATGAGCATCAAGGCATGAGGGTTGGTGTGAGTGGTTAAGATGAGTTGGGAGTAAGAGGCATGAGGGTTGGTGTGAGTGGTTAAGATGAGTTGGGAGTTGGGTTGAGGCGATTGAAAGTAAAGATGATGCTGCGAGGACGAGGATGAACCATTTTTAGGGGCAAAAGTCTTTGGGATAGGGCAATCTCCGACTCCTCCTCAAACCAAGTTGGGGAGATGATGGAGTCCATATGTTTTATGGAGGTGGATAGTTTTGATTTGAGCACTACACCTTCTATTGATGCATGTATCCATGGGTATGATGACTTTGCAGAAGAGATGGATGCCTATGTTCACAAGAGATTGGAGAGCTGTGCATCTAATTTGTATGATGCTCATGGTGTGGAAATATGAGATGCTCATGCATCAAGTAGCTTTACTCATGCATTGTTTGGTGTGGACATCCATGCCTTGGATTCACCTATGGATAGTGTTGTTCATGCATTGATAGAGGTGGTCCATGGACTACATTTGCGAATCCAACTTATGATGATTTTTCGAGTTTGCATTGGAAGGCTTATGATTATGAGCTCTATGAGACCATTTCATGTGTGGATGTATTATCAGAGTCTAGTATTGATGGGGATCGTGCCTATGTTCAATTTGAGGATCACACTTGGGATACTAGGGAGGATTACGCATGCAGTGATGATGATGCATGGGATATTAGCAGGTTCTATGCTCATTGCAGAGAGGATAACACTAAGGGAGTGATACCTATGGAGAGTTTATGGGGTGATCATGACTACACCTTTGCTCATATGGATATTAGCTACTATGAGGTGTGTGTATTTGGACCTTGTGGATGCCGACATGAGGTGATGGTTTATGCAACTGGGGCATTCACTTTTGGATGTGCTTTGTGCTATTTGGAATGTAATTTTAATGGAGAGCATATGACTATCTTCGTAGATGATGGTCCTATCTTCATCGTAGATGATGGTCCTTTACATTTTACCATTTGATCCGAGAGGATACATACTTAGCCTCACCTCCGATGATGATTGTCGACATTGGCCATTTGATCCAAGTGGGAGATTGTTTAGCTTCATATCGATGAGAGACCCTCATCCTTTCCATTTGCCCCTGGGGGTCATACTATTCATGTCATGGTATTTGGGTCTTCCATGACAGTGGCCTATGTCATGATTTTGACTTCCATACATACCCTCTTGTATATGCTTTAGTTTTGCATGAACACCCTTTGATTTCGAGGATGAAATCATTATAGGAAGGGATGGTTTGTAATGAAGCAACAACTTTAGATTAGGTCTAGGACCATGGTCATGGGCTCAATTATAAAAGGGAGCTCATGGACCACTATTGTATCTTTTTGACATATTTTGGTCATCTTGACTCTTGGAGTCTCATGGCTACCATACCTTGGCTTATGGAAGGCTATTTCTATCCTTTGGTGAAAGGCTAAATCACGTAGGCATTATGTGTGATTCTTGCTAATTTCATGCTAATCAACATAATGATTTATCCCATATCTTAGCTTTCAATCTTGATTAATCTTACCTTAATATTACATTAGTGATGCTCCATTGCAAAAACACATTTTTAATACAGATGCATCACATAACAAGATTCATTATTTGATTCCCTTCACTAGTTTCTTTATCCCTTAACGCCAATAAGTCACTTTAAAAAATACATTTATAATCATAAACTTGAATTATAACACAATCTAGAAAACGTACCTCAATACACCGAGTTACATACAATCTAGGCATTATACTATCATGGTAATAAATTATCATATATTAATAAGGTAAAATGTCCCCTCACTCACCTACGCTAACATGAAACCTATCAAGCTCGGGTTTTCAATCCCAAAAGAAACCCTAGCCCTACCTTATGGTGGGTTAACCATCATAGGCAATTGCCCCAACTCCGTAAATACTCAAAAGTTAGTTGCCCTAGGTGGGGGAATACCCAATTGCCATAAACCGATCACTTCAGAATGGTTATACCCTAGAAAACATGTCCCTTGGTTTATTTTACAACAATCTTAGAATATATTACCAATCTTGCCGTAATCTTGCTTCCATATTTCATGCAACAATCCATGTAATAAACGTTCTCACATAAGAAACATAACCTTTTCAATATTCTCTTTATTTAGTCCAAAATTACCTAGCTAAATGCATCACGCAATCCTTTCTTAATCAAAAAACTTCTAGGGTTTGGTCCTACTTACACAACAAGGTGGACGCCCAATAATCGTGGGTGGCTACAGAAAGGTGGATGCCCAATAATTGTGGTTATAGGGAGGTGAGCCGGTCCTCCACGTCCTTTAGGAGTGATTCATGGCTAGTACCATCACTTGAGGTCCCATTTTCACCTCACGCCACGATCATCCGTTGTTGGATGACCCCTCCTGTCTCACTCTGCATGTTCACCACCATGAGCCATCCTCTAGGAATAGAAGTCAAATGCTTTTTTGTTTGACTGTGGATATCCTCTTAAGTGCAATGAATCTTGGTGGGAGCCCTCTTGCTTTATAAAAGAATTATTCACCCACGGGTGGGTGCAAGATGAGGGTACTCACTTTCGTTTCACTCTCTCTAAAATTGGGACATCGACGCATCTTGGGCGGAGTACCCGATCGTGATATCGCCATCAATTAAAACACGACACGTGCCTCCTGAGCCCAAAAAGCGACATATCTCAAACGAGATACCAACTAATACCATGCTAGCGGGTCCGGGTTTCAAGTCACCATCCATGTCACCAGTACAGGTCACCGCCACACCACACTTTCTCGATCATATTCATGCCACTCGGATCCATATCAATGCCACGGTGGATTCTCCTAGACATCCCGCTCAAATGACATTCAGTATATTCAATCAACCCATCTCCACCGTCCACATATCTCGAATGAGATATTGAAATATCTCGTTCGAGATATAGAGATGTAATCTCATCCGTCCACATATCTCGTTCGAGATAACAAGATGAAATCTAGACCATTTAAAAACCTTGAACGAGGTACATCTACACAATCTGACCCGTCCATTCATGCACATTTGAAGATGTGATCCCCGCTGTTTACATATCTCGATCGAGGCATGAAATGAATCTCGACCGTCAAACATACCTTGATCGTGATAATGACCCAAAATCTAAGCCGTCCATGTACCTCGAACGAGGTATTGAATTCAAATCTCAGTCACCGTCAATCCTTCACCAACCCTAAAATCAAATGCGTATCTTGGCCGTTTATCTCACTAACCCTAAAATCCCGCATACATCCGGAGTGTACATCTTGAAAACCCTAAAGTGCATGCCACCGAACCTCAATTCAGGTTATAAAATCAGAAAGTTTTTTTTTTGCCTCATTGTCACAAGTCGTTTTCACTCTCCTTGCTCTCTTGATTTGGATTAGCATTAGTGGGCCCATTAGCATTGTTTTATAGCTTCATTAGTGCTACTTAACACTAAGCATTGGACCTTTCACATTGGCCTTTCACATTGGACCTTACACATTGCCCATTTGTGTTAGGCTTAGGTTTTAGCATGGAGTCACACGAGGAAGGCCGCTCGTCTATTGTGGAGGACCTCATCGCGAAGATAGACCACGAGTTAGGCTATTCGTTATTAGGACTGCTAGAGACACACTGTCTACACTACATATTGTGGCAGACTTGGAGGCGATGCTATCATCCCTTCGTAGTCTTCACGATATTGTTTATGTAGATGAGTGGATAGCCCACCATCGCATTGCTCCTGTGTCACATGGCCTGACATATCGTCAGGTTTGTGATCTTGGTCCGATTAGGGATGGAGCCTACTTAGGTCTTTTCCTTTGATAGCCGTGGGATGAGGCCTGGGGGGCGGGCAAGCCCCTTACTATTTTGCAGTGTTCGTATCCTCGTATGGCGGCACATATCTATAGTTGATATGTTGTCCCATATGGGAGGATGTCGAACAACCGCCAGATTTCCATATACTTCACAAAGCAATTATATGTGGAGTTTGTCTTAGGGGAGGAGGTGGATTACACTAGCCATCGGCTTGGTGGTGGTGCTGGCCGAGGCCGTCTCTAGGACCAGGGTAGGCGGCCTCCACCAGCCCTTCGTGTAGCTGCTACAAATCCGGCGTATGTGCCTATGTCGACGGTCGAGGCTCTTGGCACCCAGGTTGGCATCGACATACGGAGTACCACAGAGAGCATCCAGCATGTCGTGCAGTTGTTCTCACGATCGATACCTGACGACAAATGTCGAGGTATTTACACATTTATTACTTCTTAAGTTTTTTCATAGTCATTTGTTTACATGTTTATATGTACTTTTCTATATTTTTAAAATGAGCGACATGGTTGATTGTGTCATGTAGGCTCCCACACCTACCACTGAGAGACTCACTCAGAAGTTGGTAGAGGCGAGAGCAGAGATTGACCGCCTTAGAGTTGCATTGCGGACATCAGAGGCAGCTACTGCAGAGGCACGTCATGCGAGAGAGTCTGACATCCAGCAGGTAGGTTTCTCTTGTACATAAAAGAGTTATAATTAAGATCCTAAATTATAAATTTCTTTAAGTAATACCTAATGAGAGAGACTAATCAATTATTTGTGTGCTTTACTTTTTGCATAGGCTCGGACTTAGGTAGAGAGTTCTAAAGCTGAGGTGGAGCAGCACATGATTATGGAGCAGATTGCATAGCATAGAGCAGAGTAGTTGATGCTGCATGTTCGGGAGTTCCGTAGATCCTCAGATGTAACAGTGCCTTACTTGCCTCTATATCCACCACCTCATACAGAGGTTTTTTGACAACCTCTCCCTCAGGGGATGCACCACCATTCCTACGTGATGCTTGTTGCTGCACTCTCTTTCTCGGGGACATAGACAGTACAGGTGGATATGCTCTGGGATGTGGACATTTTTTCCATTTGTCTTGCATCACCGAGGAGCTAGTACGCTTCTTAGCATGTCCCTCTTGCTACGCACACGTTGACCTTTGCGACATACAGAGTTTTGGGCATTAACGATCTTCACCCAGGCTTCGCTCGAGTAGATGCTAGGACTAGAGGGCCTCTTGATTTTACCTCAGCTACTACTGACTTGGAACTCGACGCCGCCGATGATAGAGATCAAGAGCCTGAGGTGCCTCCAGAGATTGAGTGGAGTGCACATGAGTTTGATGCATACCAGAGAGTCCTTCACAAGAGCCAACTCACAGCATACGAGTCTGTGGGTGGTGCTGGTCCTAGTGGCACCTTCGATGATGGTAGTGCTGCTTCTCATCAGAAGCGTGTCCTTATAGTAGAGGAGCTTACACACGCAGAGTGGCATGCACGTACCATTGTTGATTACAGATTTTGGGTTTACAGGCAGAAACGTCTTGTAGTAGCATGACATAGAGAGAGGGAGAGGGCCATAGTAGCTTATGGGACTCATGAACTCCCGACTACACCAGCACTAGCTCATGATCCTACCTGTTGCGTGACGAGTGGTGATCAATGCAATGATGCAACACAAAGATGGAAGCAAGAAAACAAGAGACTTGACATTCTTATTTATTTAGGGCTCTTGTAGAGAGTTCCAAGTTGTGGGTGAGTGTGGGAGTGGGCTTGAGAATAATCCCACATGGGAAGTTTTGGGAGTTTTAGGAGTTTTAGTATAAAAAGTGGCTCATTTGAGAGCTTATGGACACATTGGGCTAAACTTATGCTTGAGCTCTTTTGAGACTAGCTCTTCCTCTTATTCATAGAGGTGCAAGCTCTTCTCTCTCCCCATCTACATTATTGTATGAGCAAAGCTCTTCTGATTCCATGCAATGATATGAGGTTTTTCTCTCTTCTCATTTCTATTCTTTAGTGTGCATGCTAGGGAAGTAAGAGCTTGAGAATGAAGTATGCTTTGAGCTTGTGTATGCATTAGCTTAGCTTTCTTCTTGTATTGGATGCATGAATGAGTGGGATGATGAGTGAATGAGTTATGGCAAGATTGAGCTTGTGTGTGTGTGTTAAGTCTATGTCAAGGTAGTGGTGTTCATAGCATTCTCTCCATTTGTGGATAAGCTTTTGTGCACCGGTATGGGTTGAATCCCTAGCTCCGAAAGGGATGCAAATCCCATTGGATTGAGCTACACACGAATCATACTACTCATGCTACAAGTCAGAGAGTTTTCCGTCTCTCCATTGGCGCCGCTGCCGGGGAAAAGACTCAAAACCGGTTGAGAAGCTTGCATTACTACCACTATTTCTTTTTGTTTTTAGGTTTAGGGTTAGCACGAGTGTGGAATCTCGGAGCTAGTGATTAGAAGAGAAAAAAGGTTGATTACAAAGACAAAGGAGGGGCCGGATAAGGTAGCAAATTTTATTTTTTTATTTTTGTTATATTTTTTTAAAACACACAAAGAAACCATGCATTGTGATGGGTTGTAGCTCTCATGGAGCATTGCGGAATGCTATTGGGTGCATTGCTAAGCTCTTCCATAGCTTATGCAAGCTCCATAGGCTCTCAAGTGTGAAGGTGGCCGTTGCGGTGCGAAGGCTAGAAGGTTGCGATAGCGAAGAGTGATAACTGCCACTATAAATAGCTAACCTGTTATAGATAGCCACTAGCCTTAGTTTTATTAATTCAGAACCTTAGCTCTCTTTATCTGCAGGCTGTAGTAGCCCACGTAGAGAGCAAGAGAAGGCGGAGGCTGCGACGAAGAGAAGTCAGCTGGGCCGGCGAAGGTGAGCCTCACCTGAGAGCAACGTTGAGAGCGAAGGTGGAGGCAGCGAGGCTGTTGGGAGGCGAAGCAGTGGTGGCCGTTGAAGGCTGCATCTGAAGGAGGCGAAGGCGTTGTAACTTGGGGTGAGCAGGCGACTATAGCGCTGAACGGGCGGCGGTTGCGAATGCGGCGAGAGCCTGGTGTAGAGGCGCTGCAGCTGTGAGGCGGCGAAGAAGAAGTGGCAGCCCAGGCGGCTGCAGCTGAGTAGCAGAGGCGGAGAAGTGGAGAAGAAGCCGGCGGAAGCGAAGTGGGCGGTGCTGAGGAGGCCGAAAGAGACGGTGTGGTGGCTGGCTGCAGAAGAAAGAGTGAGAGGGGTGCGAAGGAGAAACATGGAGGCTGCGCCAGCGAAGCAGAGGCTGTAGCGAGTGTGACAGCCTGCTGGCTGGCGAAGAGGAGTCAGGTGACCGGCACCTCGCCTGTGGTAAGGCGGTCGCAAGAAGGAAGTGGCCGGCGGTGGTGACTGGCCGGCGGTTGTGAAGGCGGCAAGAGCCCGGTTCGAAGGTGACTGCAGCAGGAAGAAGAGAGGGCTGCAGAGGCCCGGTGTGGAAGGTGGCTGGCGATGAAGAAAGCAGCAGTGAGGGTGGCCGGCGAAGCAGCCGAGCTAGAGCTGCTGGCGGTGAAGGAAGAGAAGACGAAGGAGGTGAAGGCGGTGATGGCGAAGCATTGAAGGCGGTGGGTAAACTGGCTGCAGCGAAGGAGTCGAACACGTCAGACGCGACCGTCGCAGTAGAGAAATCCGGAGGCGATAAGGATAAGGTTTAAGGTTAGTATTTTTTATTTTTTATTTTTTATTTCTTATTTTTTTGTTAATTTCCATATTCTTTGTATTTTTTTAAAAAAATAATAAAAAGAAAAAGAAAAAAAACAATAAAATAATTAAAATAATTAAAAAAAGAGAAAAGAAAAGAAATCCTGTAATTTTAGGAGTCCACATTTTTTTAGGAGTCCACATTTTTTGCATATTCTGTAATTTTTTATTTTTTTAAATTTCTGTAAATTTTTTGCATAATTAGTGTAACTTGCATTTTTTTAAAATTTTTGTAATTTTTTTGCATAATTAGTATTTTTTAGCGTAATTCATATTTTTGTGTAATTAGTAAAAAATAAAATAAAATAATAATAATAATAAATAAATAAAATAGATAGTTACACACATATTCATGTTAGTTACATTTAGCGATTAGGTAGGGTTTAAATATATATGTATATATATACATAAATATATATATATATATAAATAATAATAATAATAATAATAATAATAATAATTAGCATAATTAGTTAAAAAAATATAATAATAATAATAATAATAAAAATAGATAGTTACACACATATTCATGTTAGTTGCATTTAGAGGTTAGGTAGGGTTTAAAAATATATATATATATATATACATAAATATATATATATATATATATATATATATAAAACCTTAAAATTTGACCTTATGCACTTGCGGTCGGGACGTCATATAGACACTGCCATAGGGCCTAGGGCACCTTCTAGAGTACCTACGCAGGAAAGTGGGACCCAATCGGTAGGAAATTTGGCAGATATTGCTGAAACCTTTTCCGAATCCCAATCTGATACCCTTTCCAGAACAACTAGCTCATTGTCCATGGACAATCTAGGGCCGTCAAATAGTCATCCCTTAGCCCCAAATAGGACACCCACAAGATCTTTTAATCCATTTGAAGCCGACACCATGGGGTTACCACTCAATGTGAGACTTCAATATGTCTACACGAATGCTCAAGGAGCTGAGATATTTAGGGATCCACAACAACGATATCTCGTTAAGATCCCAGACTTTTTCTCAGAGCTTGATAGAGCACCTCTAGTCAATGACCAGGGTAACATGTACATGGGTGGAGATGGTGTTCGCTACGAAGTCACCTATCATCCAGAGAATGTAGACAAATTAGGGGAGCTCTCTAAAAGCGAGTTCTTAGACTTATCAAAGCTTTCCAAAGCAAGGGAGTCTAGAGATGATTGGCTCATTGAGCCGGACATGCTGGGACCATCCAATGCCCAGTCCTCAAAGCCATCCATAGATGATTTATTTTGTGTAGATCTAAATTTGGAAAGGGATAGGAAAGGCAAGAGCAAAATGGTTCAGGGGGGACTGAGAACCAATGGGAGCTTGTACGACAAATTCCAGTGACAAAGGTCTTACAGGATGACCCACTTCAAGAGGTCTATAAGGACTCTTTAGAAGGATATTATGCCACAACTAGATTGCCAGAGCTAGATCTTCCTCTAGCACTTGTGGTGGTAGTCGTCGAGAAGCTTGCAGATTACAAGAACCAAATCGTTGATAAATGGGCCAATGAATACCGAACCTTAGATTGGAAGGAGATTCGGGAGCTCACGTGGAAAGAACAACCATTATTCATGGAAGTGTTCTCAACAAATATTGTTAAACCAGGAGAGACAGCCTTTCTTGGAGAAACTGTTGCTCCTCCCCTAAGAGAGTTCACCAGAGAGGGACCCTCAACATCAAAGTGGACCACTGCAAGTAGCCCAACTCTAGCACCAAGATATTATCCTACACCAAAAGTGCGACCACAGATCACACCACAACAACGTTTCTCTCACTATGACAATCGGAGGGTAGGGGAGCCAACTCGGCCTCCCATAAATGCACCTCCTGAAATGCGGGTAACAAGATCTTTGGAGGGGGTTGGTGAGGCAGGTAATAGGGGACCCACACCAATTTGGGATGCATGTGGACCATCTTACCAAAGAGAGGAACAATTCCCACTGAGAGTGAGAGGCCGTAGGCCCTATGATGAGTATTCAAGACAAGTAAGGACATCAACTCTTCAGAAACTGGTAAAGAAGTACGAAGGGTCGGGAGATCCATATGACCATGTAGCAGCATTTAGGCAAGCAGTTCGAGCTGAGCAAGTGACTGACAAGCATATGCAAATTGAAGGATTTGGGCTCACTCTTGAGGGAAAGGCCCTTGCTTGGTTTCAGGCACTGGTAAAGAAGTACGAAGGGTCGGGAGATCCATATGACCATGTAGCAGCATTTAGGCAAGCAGTTCGAGCTGAGCAAGTGACTGACAAGCATATGCAAATTGAAGGATTTGGGCTCACTCTTGAGGGAAAGGCCCTTGCTTGGTTTCAGGCACTAGAGGCTTCAAACAAATCTTCTTTACGAGTTCTGGAAGAGAGATTCATTGCTGCTTTTTCCTTGATGGGGATTCAACATGACACGGTAGCAAACATCTACTCTTTCAAGCAAGGCGAGACTGAGAGTGTTAGAGATTGTGTAAATAGGATGAAGTAGTACATTAATCGTTGCCCAGAAGATGAGAAGCCCACCTAGAGTTGATTAATTTCTATCTTCTTAAAAGGACTCAAAAATTCAACACTGCATACACATCTCTATGCAAAGAAGCATACAAATTTCAATGAGTGTTGCCATGATGCTATGGATTTCACAGATAACTTCAAATTCCAAGATGGTTCTGGCCCTGAGGTGCCACCTAGGGATCAATGGGGTGATGACCAAAGTTCAGGGTCTAGTGCACTAGTAAATCCAGACCAGATAGCTAACCTAGTACTAAGGAGATTGGGACAAACCTATCGCCCACCCATGCAGCCACAACAACCAGCAGTAGCAAATGAGGAGTGTACTACCTACAGGTCCTCATCTTTGTGGAGCATGTGGCGGTAACCATAAAACCGAAGAATGTAATACCTTTTCTCCTCTAGTCACAAACCAACCCACAAAGAAGTGGTGCCAGGCCTGTGCTTGGAACTTTACCCACACCACACAGGAATGTACTCGCATTGCAAGAATGAGACAGGAGCATGAGAAGCAAAGGGGTGGAGTGGCTCCACAAATGCATCAACAAATGCATCAATACTAAGCCACCGATGGCACAAGAGCAAGCACGACCTATTCTTGGAGCTCAACCTCCTGCTCCTGGGACTGCTCCTGTGAGGGTTGTTGACTACGACAATTCAAATATATGTAGAGACTTGGTAAACCCAGGCTATGTGGAGGAGGAATATGCATCATATTCATCCAAGGAAAATCTCTTTGAAAGTCCTGCATATCCAAGCCAAGCACTGGAGGCTCAACCCCAGGGGAACAAAATTCTTTGATGTTGCTAGCAACCTAGGACTCCAAGCCCCTCAGGTCAATGGCAGCAAAGGAAAGTAGAAGCCAAACTAATGGGCCCCTGTTATGAGTGCGGAGAACCCCATTGGGCTCGTGATTGTCCACATCGCTCAAGGCAAGCAGCTCGATCCAATACAACAGTACCACAGTTTCCACCAATTGAAAGATATTGGCTAGGGTGTTGTGTAGAACACTTCCCAAAGGATTGTTTACTGAAACCACATGAGGAAGGCACCTCTCAACCAAAGGTCTCACTCAACTTTGTAGTGGTAGTTCCATCTCCACCTTCATCAGAGAATGAGGATGTCGTGCCACTTAGAGTCATGACTAGATCACAGACACAAAATGCCAAAATGCAAACTGATGAGACACCTCGAACTAGGGATGCAAAGGCAAATCTAGTGGACAAGACCCTACATTCCAATAGAAAAAGGACCACTAGGAGGAAAAAGAACCGCAACAAGCGAACTAAAAGTGCATCCACTAGTTCTCAAGGAGTCTCTAAACAAAACATGAAGGAGTAAGCTTTTACATCCCAAGAAGTGCATGAGGAGCATCAACCTCAACCTGGGCCTAGTGCTAAACAAGATGAGGCTAGTACGATCGAGGATAGTTCTGGGGGTTCTGTTTTTGTGGATAAGGTGAACGAGACTCTAGATGCCATCATTGATGCTCATAGAAGTCGCATTGCAGCTTTATCTGAGCTACCCAAGAAGCTTCAAGAATACCCAAACCCTCGTGAGGAGAAGATCAATCTAGCTGTACATCAGCAACTCATTAGGGAAGCTCAATCAATACTTGAGGGCCCACCTCCACCTATCCCTCGAGGCCCAACCTCTCTTAAGCCAACATTAGAAACCATACCAGAAGTGTCATCAAGTTGGGAAATGAAAAGTGAGCTCATCTCACAATCTCATAGCAAGAAGTCTGTACCAATTGCCACCCCATTGAAAGAAGGTATTCTGCCACCACCTAGCCTTGCCTTCCCATGCAATGATGAAGTTATTGATGCTAACGAGGACATGGCAAATGAGATGTGGGCAGCAGTTCATGAGAAAGTTAATGAGAATATGTCCTCTATTATCTCACCTCCATTCTCTGAGGTGGATTTTACCAGGAGCACAGAAAACTTTAGACGCCCAAGCATCCAGGAGGAAGTTCAAACAATTGTTTCTCCTAGAAGTAAGCATACAATGAAAACCTTACCATCATATTTGGGAGAATATGAGAACTGTTCTCAAACCTTGAGGATACCCTCCATGCATAGAAGGTTGACAAAGGAGATGGATATGGGTATCGTGCAAGCTATTTTGTCAGCACCAGTGGCTTGTACCTTACCTTTGCTTGATTTGATAAAGCTTCAACCTGAGTTGTGGAATGATATTGCCACATGTTTATCAGAGCAGGTATTGCTACAAAAGGGTCACCATCATTGTACTATACACCCTGAGACAAAGCATGTTATGCCAGTTCCTATTAACAAAGTAGGAAAATTTTGTGAGGACGATCAGGGAAACGCTACCCTCCCATTAGAAGTGCGAAAAGTAGCTTCAACTGCAATACTTGATAGTGGTGCAGGAGTGGGCATTGTGACAAGGTCCATTTGGAAAAAATGGGGCAAACCAGCTATTAGGAGTACCAGGATGCCCTTGTAGCTAGCAGATGGAAGCTTAGAACATCCCCTTGGGCTGCTTGAGAACATATTGGTCACCACATGTGGGATTGAATATGAGCACACCTTTGGCACTAGTGGATTTTGGAAAACATCCAAACTATGAAGTGATATTGGGTAGACCATTCATGCGACAATTTCAAATGATTCAAGATTGGGGATACAATTATTTGTACCTCCGACATGATTCTGTCATCACAAGGGTCAACCTAAAGAATCACTCATATCGTGATGTAACAAGGTCTCCAATAGATGAGTTTGATTCTGCTTCATCTGAGGGCTCAAGAGTTACATTGTCAGATGGGCGAGAAGATCTGTGGATGTGTGGAGCCTCATGTAGGGATTTCAACACTGAGAGACTTAAGGGTAATCGAAGTGTATCAAATGAGGCATACATTCCACAACCCTTCCCTGAGCACTTAAGGATATGACATTATTCCTATATGAATGGTACAACCACGTGACCTTCTAGATGTTTTGTACTATGGGGATGCATCCACAACAGCACTGCATGTAGAGGAACTCTCAGTGGAGGATTTAACACTCGAATCTGCTAATGATGCTGATAAGGAAGATGGATGGGACTCTGATTTTGATAATGATGTGATAATCCCTGAGGAAGAGTTAGGAAAGGCACGCCTGCTCTTGAGAGGAAGGGAGGTTCAAGTAGAGATCCCTCGAAGCTGACCTAAACGTAAATGCTGTAAGAAGCATAAGAGAAAGCTCAAGAAACGTGGCCTAGGACCGTTTGTGATTAATGAGCTTACTCCAAGTGGTGCAGTGCGTTTAGAGACACTCGAAGGTGAGCAAATGCCTAACTTCATTAATGGAAGTCGTCTCAAGAAATACAATGAACCATTAACTGAAGCCATGCTTCAACAAATGCATGCTGCACACACACGGAAAGAAGCACATGATCTACTTAAACGTCAGGCTCAAGAAGAGGCTAAAGCTAGAGTTGCAAAAGCCAAGGAGCGTCGCAAGGCTTCTATGTTGGCCTTACAGTTGGCTACTGATGAACAATATGTCGATCCTTTCAATATTCAAGTGTGTCTTCATCTTCATGAGACTACCTACTTTGTCTCTGCCTTAATTGACTCTGGTGCAGATTATAATGTTCTCTCATTTGACACATGGATAGCCTTGGGAGACAACCAACACTTGTGCACATTCCTATTGACTTACGAAGCTTCTCAGGTGAAGATAACCCTATAGAGGAAAAATGTGTCATTATGATGTCCATTAAGGATCACCAGATGTCAGTTCCCTTTTATGTGGCAAGTAAGTCCAAGGCAGTGTGGTAGAGGCTGTTCTCGGTCGATCATGGTTAAGTGCTACCAATTGTTCATTAGATTGGAAGAATAGACAATACAAATTGCAAATTGATTCTGATTGCATCTTGGGATCTGCTACTCCACGAGCTTTATCATGTCAAAAGGGTGTTGTTTCTACCTTACACAACCCACTTTCAAAATCTGCTCTTGAAGCTCCAACACAAATGATGTGGATAATCAATGAGTCCTCAAGTGAGGGCCATGGTTGGCATGTTCCAACTACTCTAGTCATTGCTTAAAGAAGGCCAGGCAAGAAAGAATTATCAATTTGGCTACCCAAAGATGCATACAAACTTGTACCATCTAGCCTAGTTGCTAAGCCTCCTAAAAAGCACATCTTTTCCAAGCCTAAACCTCACATTGTTACTCATTGGGTCCCAAAGCATGTTCTTAAAGCACAAGGCTATTATGAGGGTGCAACAGCACTTTGGCTTCCCAAATGCCATGGTTTGCTAGAGGTAAAAGAGTGTATCAATAAGATTCCGAAAGCCACCCTTGGTTTTCCATATCAGTGGGTGCAAAGGAAATCAACACAACCTCTTCAAGATAGGATAGGTGGTTGTGATAGCACCTACAAATCTCCTTGTGTTGACCTTCCCAATGAATCACCAGTTGTCCCAATTTCTCCTTGTTACACAATTCCACCATCAACTTGTGTACCTAAGACAAATCCAACTTTACATGAGTCTCCTTTGAGCATAGATTCTAGCACTTCAATGCCTAAATCCTCTTATCTTGCTCAAATTCCTCGACAATTGCTAACCTTCCCACCTCTTAAGAAGGACATACCCAAAACCAAAGGTAAGGCATTAACACTACAATTGAAGCTCTTTGGTAGATCAGTGTTTGAATAGTCTCACATTTACTAATGTGGTTCCTTATGCCTTCAGAGGATTGTGTTCTTTTTGAGATGATCTTATCTACAATGTTTTTGATTGGGATTATAATGATGGATATGAGTGTATAAAGTTTGCAGTTTCTAAATTTCATTGTTCTACGACTAGATACCTCCTAATGGATACTTGGCGAGATACATGTCCACCATGCATTGACCCTGATAGTACTTAACCTGAACATCGCGGGGGTTATAGTGCTCCTACTTTTCAAACTCATTCTAGGTACTTTTATGCTCCCTTAGGTGAAAATTGCTGTGGGCATCACTTTGTCACTTTATTCTATTAACAGCATCACCCATTTCCACATTGTCAAGAGTGTGCACGACTCGTATTAGGAGAAGCTTCACACATTTGTTGGCTATGCCGCTCTTACTTTCGACGATATGGCATGGGCTTAATGAAACAAATTGTGGGAATTACACCCCAACGCCATAACCTTCTTAATGTGAGAGTACCAGACCGAGGACCAAATCAATGTAGATTACCTGAGGAGGTTCAAGCACAACAATGGAGGGATACATGCATAAATGACTTGCAACCACCTATCTTGCAAGACCTCCTTCCCCCAGCCTCAACATGTCAATTTTGGATCACTATGAGTACCTATATTGAGCAGTTCCAAAATCAAAATTGTCTGCTTAACCTTCCCATAGAACCAATGCTATATTCTAGCGAGGAAGCACTCCTTCCTCTACCACCTTCTCTAGAGGCCGGTTTTTGTACAGGGTTGTCCTTGCATCCTGAAGTGATTGATACCATCTTTCCAACAGATGTGGACACGTATCCACCACCAGTACAAGGGTAAGCTTATCAACTCCACAATAAGATCAACAAGCCAGGGCACTTTTCTCCCACTGGGTTTTTCCCCTCGGCTATATTCGGTGATTGGCACCAATAACAAATTTTATTCCTTTCTTTTCTTTTCTTGTTTGTTAATAAACATTTTGCAGAGATCTCAGCTAAACAAGAGCATACAAACACGCCCCAATAGTCCACCTACCGTGCACATAAATTAGGAAGGGGGGAGACATGCAATGCCTACAAAAGAGCAAAGAGAAGTAATCTGCACAACATCAGCAATGCATCAATGCAAACGCACAACATCAACGAGCACTACAACAGGTGTATTCAAATCATAATCTTTTGTTCTTTATGTGCTTTTAACTTTTGGATATATTGTTTGCATGTTCACACACAGTTGGCTAGTTTAAGTTTTAAATTAGTTGTTAAAATGTGGTGAGTGATTTCTAGATTCTTAGAGGACTTAGGAAAAGGTATTTCTATTTGAAGACGGTGTAGGATATATACCAACGGAGTATGCCAAGTTCTTATGCTCTCAAAGTATATTAGTTATCCCTAGTGGTAGCTACCTCTTAGGTATGGGCTAGGTGCTAGGATTAATAAAAAATTTACGAAAATCATGCCCTAAAAAATATATACAAGTGAATCGAGACATGACGTGTCTAAAGCCATGTGGAATGCTTGGTAGGACCTGGGGTTGTCTTAGCACCTTGGGGCCGATGCCTTGGTTTCCATGGGGTGAACACTGACATCTAAAAGGTTAAGAAAGACCTTCAAGGACTCTATCGCCTTGATGGATGTTGGTAGGACTCTGGGGTATATTATGTGCCCTCGAGAGACCGATGCCCTCATCTTCATGGGATACTCCTTATGTCAAAAAGAAAGAAAAGGGTCTGTCGCTCTTGAGATACTTAGCGGCCTTTAGATTCTCTTGGCGGAGGTCTCTTGGCCATTGCTTGGGTCTCATTGGGATGGAACCTTCCTCGTTATTCAACTTTTACACACACACACACCCAAAAAAAAGAAGGTCCAATCACCATTGCTCATATTTAGGAGTTGGGTTGCCACGTAGGAATAACTTAAACAATTGTAGAACATTGAGACTGCGGTCATAACCTGCGGTGTACAAGCACACTTGCCTTTGCATAGCACTATCTACCACCTAGTCTCACTTTGACAAGTCTTTACTCACCTCTTTTAGCACTCTTTAAAACTCTAATTAGCCTTTCACTTGTATGCTCACGTGTGAGATTGTCATTGCTGGTTTTTTTTCAATAAAAGGCTTTACTTGTATCCGTTATTTTTTGCAGCTTTTGCTTCTACCGCACTTGAGGACGTGCGCAAAATAGGAAGGGAGGAGTGTTGCGTGATGAGTGGTGATCAATGCAATGATGCAACACAAAGATGGAAGCAGGAAAACAAGAGACTTGACATTCTTATTTATTTAGGGCTCTTGTGGAGAGTTCCAAGTTGTGGGTGAGTGTGGGAGTGGGCTTGAGAATAATCCCACATGGGAAGTTTTGGGAGTTTTAGGAGTTTTAGTATAAAAAGTGGCTTATTTGAGAGCTTATGGACACATTGGGCTAAACTTATGCTTGAGCTCTCTTGAGACTAGCTCTCCCTCTTATTCATAGAGGTGCAAGCTCTTCTCTCTCCCAATATACATTATTGTATGAGCAAAGCTCTTCTAATTCCATGCAATGATATGAGGTTTTTCTCTCTTCTCATTTCTATTCTTTAGTGTGCATGCTAGAGAAGTAAGAGCTTGAGAATGAAGTATGCTTTGAGCTTGTGTATGCATTAGCTTAGCTTTCTTCTTGTATTGGATGCATGAATGAGTGGGATGATGAGTGAATGAGTTATGGCAAGATTGAGCTTGTGTGTGTGTTAAGTCTATGTCAAGGTAGTGGTGTTCATAGCATTCTCTCCATTTGTGGATAAGCTTTTGTGCACCGGTACGGGTTGAATCCCTAGCTCCGAAAGGGATGCAAATCCCATTGGATTGAGCTACACACGGATCATACTACTCATGCTACAAGTGAGAGAGTTTTCCGTCTCTCCACTACCTTTGAGGGGGGCAAACCTCCCTGCAGATATTCGATGACCTCCGACCTAGCCGACAGGGCCTCCTCAACGTGCACGTCGACCACCAGTCAGAGATAACGATATTTGATTGGGTTCTCGTTTGATAGTGACTAAACTCAAACTAGCTGGGTTAGCTCACTTACACTGTACTTAGATTTATTGGTAGTGACTAATCTCAGACTAGTTGGGTAGCATATTTTCATTATGCCTTGATCTTTTGAGTTAGTGGCTAAACCCAGAGTAGCTGGGTTAGCTTACATTCTGATGTACTTATTTGATGTTTATATCATATGAGTTTTTTCATTATTGAAGGATCATTACATTTTAGTTGATGTTCATGGTTTTTTTATTTTTTTAACTTTTTGGCTATCATATTGTTTGTTGAAATTCCTTAGCCATCGTACCCAAACATGCTCCGATGGTGACCAAACTTTACAAGCATGTGGGGGGACCCACCCCCATAAAATCCCACTCTTTCCCATACCATCATACCTAAACATGCTCCGATGGGGACCAAACTTTACAAGCATGTGGGGGGGACCCAACCCCACATGCATGCAAAGTTTAGTCACAATCGGAGAATATTTGGGTTAGTGATTAGCATCCAGTGCGGATTTTTCAAGTCTCTTGGTGCTTAAGAAGCCATGGAAAATCCGGGTCTTTCCCATACCATCGTACCCAAACATGCTCCAATGGGGATCAAACTTTGCAAGCATGTGGGGGGTATCCACCCCCACATGATGCTTCCAAAGTATGGTCATGATCGGAGCATATTTGGGTTAGTAATTAGCGCCTATTGCGGATTTCTCAAGTCTCTTGGTGCTTAAGAGACCATGGAAAATCCGTGTCTTTCCCATACCATCGTACCCAAACATGCCCTGATGGGGACCAAACTTTGCAAGAATGTGGGGGGGTACCCACCACCACATGCTTGTAAAGTTTGGTCACAATCAAAGCATATTTGGGTTAGTAATTAGCACCGAGTGCAGATTTCTCAAGTCTCTTGGTGCTTAAGAGGCCATGGAAAATCCGGGTCTTCCCCATACCATCGTACCCAAACATGCTGGGGACCAAACTTTGCAAGCATGTGGGGGGGACCACCCCCACATGCTTGCAAAGTTTGGTCACAATCGGAGCATGTTTGGGTTAGTAATTAGCACCTAGTGCGGATTTTTCAAGTCTCTTGGTGCTTAAGAGGCCATGGAAAATCCGGGTCTTCCTCATACCATGGTACCCAAACATGCTCTGATCCTCGAGGACCAAACTTTGCAAGCATATGGGGGAGACCCACCCCCACATGCTTACAAAGTTTGGTCACCATCGGAGCATGTTTGGGTTAGTAATTAGCGCCTAGTGCGGATTCTTCAAGTCTCTTGGTGCTTAAGAGGCCATGGAAAATCCCGCTCTTCCCCATACCATCATACCCAAACATGCTCCGACGGGAGAACTTTACAGGAATGTGGGGGGGACCCACCCCCACATGCCTACAAAGTTTGGTCCCCCCATCAGAGCATGTTTAGGTTAGTAATTAGCGCCCAATGAGGATTTTTCAAGTCTCTTGTTGCTTAAGAGGCCATGGAAAATCCGGGTCTTCTCCATACTATCGTACCCAAACATGCTCCGATGGGGAACAAACTTTGCAAGCATGTGGGGGGGACCCACCCCCACATGCTTGCAAAGTTTGGTCACAATCGGAGCATATTTGGGAATGGTGATTTTTAACAACAATTAATATGATAGCCAAAGTGTTAAAAAATAAAAAAACCATGAACAACTAAAATGCAATGATCCTCAATAATGAGAAAACTCATAATAATAAATACATCAACTAAGTACATCAGAATGTGAGCTAACCCAGCCACTCTGGGTTTAGCCACTAACTCAAAAGATCAAGGCATAATGAAAATGAGTAGCAAATACCTCACCCTCTTGTAGCAAATCTGTCAGGTCATCATAGCTAGCCATGAATGCAGGACCTGTGTGCTCATCGGACAACACTAAATGTAAAGCATGCTTGGGGGAGAGGAATGTCTGTATCCATGCATCTGCACATCCTTTCGAGGCACAATGTGACCAATCGCCATCCATACATGCTCCACAGAAGCATGCAAACCGTCGTGTGTAAATCAGGGGCCCGCCATGCACGTGCTCCTGATGGAATGTAAGCTTTCAAGAAAGCAAGCACTGTACTCAATGAGCACTCCTCTTGTCGCTCTCTTACGTAAAGCTTTCTTTGAAAATTGGCGAGGCACGGCAATTCTCCTCCCAAAAACTTTCTATCAAGGCTCTAGTGGTTTCATCTAATAGGCGATTATACCTAGCTACACGACCACTACTCGCCCACAAAGCACCAACCTCATTGGCTTATGGCTGCCACAATAGCCCGTCGAGCAGCCAAAGCGTCCATAGAGTTCCTCTTCTATCAAGGCTCTAGTGGTTTCATCTAATAGGCGATTATGCCTAGCTACACGACCACTACTCCGCCCACAAAGCACCAACCTCATTGGCATCTAAACTTTGCCATCTAATAGACCCAATTGTAAGTGCATGTGGTGCTATGGAAAGGATGCAAGATGTGGCACTCACCTTACCCTTTATTTGGGAGCTACTTATGGCTGCCACAATAGCCCGTCGAGCAGCCAAAGCGTCCATAGAGTTCCTCTTCTTGTTAACTGTATAGGAACGACGAACACTTTGTAGCACCGCCATGCCAGCTCTCCTCTCTCTTCGACCTTCAATGTCAGAAAAAGCGCCCTGCAGTTGGCCATGTTGGGCAGATCGATCAAAGCATCAAGCACACATGCCTATGATGAAGGCGTGAGGTCTTTGAAATAGGAATGGAAGATTGCATGGGCATGACGATACGCGCCCTTGACTTTGTAGTTCTTTCCTATCCACACTATGGCGCCCAAAGGAGGGGGTGGGTTCTTGTGGAGGAGGATCAGGAAGGGTGGGTTCATGTGATTATCTAAACTAAGGGGTCGTGGGGGGGGAAGAGGGCGGAGGGAGAGGAAGTGGAAGAGGAGGAGCAAGACTTGCATCATTCACCAACGGAAGGTGTTGCTCGTTGACGTGCTCTCCACTCTCTCTTTCTCTCACGAGCTACCCTTTTCCTCTCGTCCTCTTAAACTCGACGGTTTGGACGGGGGGAAGTCTAGTCCTATCATGTTTTTGACTCCTACGACTTTGAGATTCGCACAAGGAAGCTAAGAGAGTAAAAATTATGAAGGCTCAATGATGGGATAGCACTAGAGATAAGTGTGGGATAGTATTAGAGATGTGTGATTATATAGGAAAAATAGGTTATCCACTTCAAATCTCATTGGATTTCCTATCTAAGATTGATTGGATAATTAAGATAAACATAAAGATAATTAAAGATAAACTATTATCTACTTAAAAATTAATATTATTAATAATATTTATTAACAAGTCTAAATATTTATCATTACTAGATATATAAATATATCTTTAAATTTATCTATTATTTTATAATTATATAACTGTATTTTTTTTATAATGTATTTTTTTTAAATTTTATTCAAAGGTTTATCCTACACATAAATATTTTAAAAAAATATTAAATTTAAAAAATTATTATTTTTAAATTAAATAACATGAACTTTAACATATTATTATTTATCTAATTCCAAAATATAATCCTTTAAAATTAGTGATTTTAAATTCTTTTATATTAATAAGGTATTATATTTTATTATTTAAAATTTTATATTTTATTTCTCTAAATTACTAAATTAACAGCTCATTTGGCACATGCACATATGTAATGCATCCAAAGACTTTCATATGAGACAAATCAGATTTTCTGCCAGTAAACCTCTCCTCTGGAGTTACATCATGTATGGCTGCAGTTGGAGTCCTGTTCATGATGTAAACTACTGTAGAAACAGCCTCAGCCCAATAGCTATGCGGCATATTCTTCTCTCCTATATCAATGCTTGCGCAATCTCAGCAATGTGCCTGTTTTTCCGCTTAGCAACTCCATTTTGTTGCGGAGTGTATCTGCATGTAAACTGTCTCCAAATACCATTCTTCTTCAAAAATTTAGAGAACTCATTGGAGAAGTACTCTCCCCCTCTATCTGACCTTAGGCACTTTACATATTTCCCTGTTTGCTTTTCAACCCCATACTCTGAAATTATGAAAATTAGTGAACACCTCACCCTTCTCCTTTATGAAGTATACCCACACTTTCCTTGTGTGGTCATCAATAAATGTCACATAATACCTGTAGCCTCCCGTAGACATGGTCTTCGTAGGACCCCATACATCTGAATGCACAACATCTAGTGCATTTCTCCTCACAATTTTGTCACGTGAAAATATATGCTTTGTTTGCTTTCCGAATTGGTATGCTTCACATATTTTCTGCATACCTTCAACTTTAAACTTTGGCAGCCCTGTCATAATTCCTTTAGTTTGCATAGAGTTCATTCTCTGCACATTCACATGTCCAATTCTTTTATGCCAAATATCTGTGGCTGCAACAATTCCTGAACCATTTGCAAACATCACAGCACTCACTTCAGGCATGTTTACATTCAATGTAAACATTCTGCCCACTCTGTTGCCTTTTGCAACCAACCTACACTTGTCTTTAAATTCTTCAACATAACAACCATCAGGGTTAAACTGAACCTGCAAACCCTGCTCAATCATTTGGCCAACTAAAACCAGATTCTTTGTTATGTTTAGAACATGAAGTACATCTGCAAGGTACTTCACTTTGCCATCCTGCATAGACAGTGGCACATCTCCAACATGGGCAATTGGATGAGCAGTGTCATCCCTTGTTTCCATAAAACTTAGTCTTTCAAGGTTTTTCATCTCCTTGAACCACTCCCCATGACTTTTCATATGGTTCAAAGCACCTGAATCAACGTACCATACATCATCTTTATGTGCTGCTTCAACATTTTCAGACATGGCAACGACATGCTGCATAACAAACAACCTTTCATTATCCTCATTGTTTCTGCTCGAGGATGCATAGTTGTTTTGCTACAATTTTTCATTTTGCATGTTAGCTTGCTTCTTATAACAATCTGCCTGCACATGTCCAGGCTTACCACAATAAAAGCATCCACCTGTATCATTATACTACCTTTGCCAATTTCCACGACCTCTTTGACTCCCCTTGCATTTCTGATGCATTGAAGTTAAGTACACTAATTGTGAGAAACAATAGTTTACAAGATAAAAACACCTTTAATCATGTGTAAAAATACATTGTTTGTCATCCAATGTATCAAAATTTCTCTTGGAGGACTGGGAAAGCTATGCCAGAACAGTGCAAATTTAGGCTCTGCAGCGGTGCAGGCTCAAAATTCACACTGTTCTGGCACTACTCCCCCAGCCACTCAGGATTATTTCTAATGCATTTATAATGAAGTTGAGTACATTGATTATGAAAAATAGTAATTTACAAGATAAAAACACCTTTAATCATGTGTAAAAATACATTATTTGTCATCCAATGCATCAGAATTGCTCATGAAGGGCTAGGGAAGTTGTGCCAAAATAGTCCGAATTTGGGCTCTACAATAGCGGTGTAGGCTCAAAATTCACATTGTTCTAGCACTGCTCCCCTAGATTCCCAGGGTCATTTTTGATTCATTTACAAAAAAATTGATGGTACAAACTAGAAAAAACAATGATATACTTGATGAAAATAAGTCTACGAAAACTGTATTGTATTCATAATAAGAAGTGATACATCATCTTTACAATCTTTCTTACAATATTGAGCTTCCTTCTCTTATTATTAGGCAGAGTGTGCTCAAGGAGTGATTGGACTATGCCTATGGAATCCTCTATGCCTATGCTTTTGGCTATACCTATACGAGCAAGAAGCTTACCTCTAAATCCAGAACCAAAAACATCGAAGGCAAGGGATTTTTTAATCAGAACTATACATTTGGTGCTATGTGCCATAGAGGCTACACAGAGCACCTGAGGGCTTTCAAAAAGAAGAGAGTGAAGGCAAATTGAGGGGTGTAGTCCCTATGAAGCCGACCAAGATAGTGCGCCAACACAGCATCATGTCCATGGACCTTGGCCTGGTCTCTGCTGCTGCCGCTGCCTCTCCCAAACAAATGCGTCAATTTCAACCACCCTCTGCAATCAAAGGAAAAATCAAAATATTTTCCTATACATAATTACAAATGTTTCTAAGTTGTAAAAGGTCGATTATTACCTCTTGATCAATGTCTTCTTTTGCTAAAGGGGGGGGCGGAGAGGTCAATCAAGGACTTAGCCTCATCCTTTTTAGGTGCTTCGGTCTCCTCCATCACTCCAGCAGCAAGGGTATCCTTTTCAGCCTCTAACTTGTCTTGTAAGGTTGTGAATTCCTCCTATGCAACTAGGGCTTGCTCCGCGGTCTCAACCACAGTTTCCTTGACCAAAGCAACTGTCTCTGTTTTGCGATAGATTCTCCAAGGGATAATATAACACTATCTAGGTGAGGACCGAGGTTGGACGTATCAAGGTCCACCTCACATCGCGTGCATATAATGCCCAAGCATTCATCCATTCTCAAGCCAACTGCCTTTTCAAGGTCATGAAGAAATAAGTATTCTTCACCTTCCACCACAATGGTGCTCAAGAGATTGATCTCAAGCTCTGGCAGCACCTTGCTCTCCTCATGTGGGGAAGATGGTCCCGCATCTTCTACTACAGTGGGCTGTTCAGCTACTACAGATTGTGCACCCTGTGGAAGTGCTATGATGCAAGCTGCTCTTCCACACCAGCACTCATACCTAGTGCCTTCACTTCCTTGTCATCCCTCAAATACCCTGCCAACTGCAATGTGGGCATCTCTACCTCCTCATCCGAATCCTCATCGCGCTGATGAGGAACGCAAAAGTGGTGAGCCACGAGAGGAACCTAGTTCCTAAATTGCCCTTCCCCAACCTCTTCACCTCCTGCTTTTATTGAAGGTACAGTAAGCTCCTGTGGGAATGCAGATGTCGATGAAGCGTTCAAGGCGCTGGATGTAAGGGCGGGCATATTGTTGAATGTACTTAAGCAGCTCAACATGCACCCATCGATCGTTGGGGCAATGGGGAAAGGAGATGGAGTGGGGAGCCAAGTATTGCTCCATGTATGCAATCTACGTCTCATAATATTGGGACGCAAGGGCGAGCGACTTTTCAAAGTCAACTTCACGAGCGAACATGACAAAGAGCTCGCTCTTGCCTGCCCACAGGGTGGTGGATAGCAACTCATAGAAGTTGTCAAAGTGGGTAGCCATGTGAAGGCAAAGAGATAGTGTGAGCTCGTGCTTGGTTTCTATCGCGTGAAAATGAGAAAGAAGGCACCTTTGGGTATTTATAGTTAAAATTTAAAGTTTGGCCTTTTCACACTAGATCGCTAGACAAAAAAATCACAGTTTGTAAAAATATTAAGATTTTAATTAAATAAATATTGGTTAAAAAAGAGCCTACTACAAAATTACAAGCATGTCATCTAATCTAAAATTGTTATAATGTCTTCATTTTTTGCCTCTCTTGTGACATTTACTTCATGTTGATCTCCATCTCCTTGTTGACTTGAAAGCTCGTCATTGCCTTCACCTTGATCCTAAAACTCTTGCCCCTCACGTGCATTAGAACAGAGGCTATTTTTCCATATACCCAGTTCATCTTCAAGCTCTTCCACATGCCTACTATGTGTATGTAGGGCTATGCTGAAAATTCAAGGTCTCCCATTTGACATTATTCTGAGACCATGGTTGTCCCCTCCTTACCCTTCCTAATCTATAAAAATATAGAAAGTGGCACAATAACTAGAAAGTGTAAGGGTTAATTCTAGACATGTAGTGGAATTAGATATACCTTTCTTCTCATCAACTTGAAACTTGACTCTTCCACATTGTCAAAGCCCATAATGTTAAAGTGTTGACGCTCCAATGGCTTACTTGTTGCCACTCGCTCAATCCATCCATTTTGCATCATCACAGCTACCTCAATGGACACAATTTCTTCTTCTGAGGAGGCTTGAAGTGGGATCCATGTCTCGTGCTTTTGCATCCATCTTTGGTAGTGCAGACACATGTTCAAAATAGAGCGTGCCTTCAAGAACCTGAAAGACACTGTAGAATCTACTACATTGTACTTGTACACATCACCTTGATGTGACCCCTCATTAACCTCCCAACCCTCTCCTAGTAATCCTTGAATAGGGTCAGAACCTCCTTACAAATATACATTGTTTTTGTTTGGTGCATTGGCATGGAATTGAACATGTGCGCACAAAAACATGTAAAGGACAAAACCAATTTAGCCCTACTGACCTAGATGCCTTTGAAAACTTGAGTGATGTCTTGATATCCATTAGGAATTTTTTGGACCCAAAGAGGGCCTCTTGGATTAACTTTTGATTAGGAATGGACCAATAGGAAGAGGGCTGGGTGCACATTTTTGACTTCTTTGACCCTAGGGGGCCTAGGCTTTGGTTTTTGCTAATGGGGCCTAATTACTACTCTTGTCCCCCTACCTCTTGGGCCCAAACTTAGAGGTCCCCCCACCTAGAATTGCGCAGATTAAAAACCCTAAAAATTGAAATTTTTTAATTTTTTCCCAAAAGTATGTTTTCCCTCTCAAACTTCCCCCCAACATACTCTAGGTTTGGAAAGCTCATTTTGAACCTCTTTCTTCCTCTTCTAAGCTCTCCATTGCTGCAGAAACTCCATACCTCTCAAGCTCTCCCTCCTTGTCAAGCTCCCTCAATCTCAAGCTCCCTCTCCCTCTTTCTTCCTTTTCTAAGCTCTCCATTGCTGTAGAAACTCCATCCCTCTCAAGCTCTCCCTCCTTCTCAAGCTCCCTCCCTCTCAATCTCCCTCTCTCTCTCTCTCTCTCTCAAGCTCCCTCCCTCTCCATTGCTTCAAAAACTCTATCCCTCTTTAGTCTACTCTAGGTTCAGGAAGCCTATTCTCAAACTCTAACCCTCTTTTAAGCTTTCCATTGCTGCACTGAAAACCCTGAACTTTCTCTCCTCTCTACTCCTCTGTTGTAAAACAAGCTTTTCTTTTCCCTTCTTCTCTTTTCTTACCCCACCATGGCCTCTTCCAGTAATATGAGAAGACCTAGGGAGAAGGTGGAAGAGCTTGTGCTGCATAACACAAGAGATAAGAATGGAGTTTGGGCTCTAACAAGATTTAGGGTTGGGGCTTGGGTCTACATACAGCCAAGCTCTAAGGGACCACATCGAGTGCATCAACTGGGGAATATGCTACATCATTGGAAGGGGAACCTACAAGGCTTCAAGCATACTAAAAGAAAGGACTGGTTGCCATAGTGTAACATGTGTATACCCTTGGAGACCTGTACATTCAAGGCCAAACAATGACCAAGGTTTTCTTCAAATTGTCAGTGTAACATAAACACAGCTTTAACAACATGCTAATATTGGATTTTTTGTTTCAAATTTTCTTATGATTCTCCATTTTCTTATGTCTCTGTAGATATTTTCCCCTCTAATTATGTTGAGGAACAACCACTCCAAAGCCTCACTGGAGTTTTCTATGCTATGCATGCATGCATTGGAGAGGCAATGTTTGTATCTCAAAGCCCAAGTGATCTTGTATAGAACAATATCTTTTTCTTTTCTCACTCATATTTTGTAGATAAAAAACCAAGTTTATTTGGCAAGCTAGAAGAGATCCCCAACCCCCCTCTTAACAATCCCGAATGGCCCAAACCTGATGCTTGGACCATCTTATGCTTAAAGTTTAAGATGGTAAGTGATATCAAGACATCACTCAAGTTTTCAAAGGCATCTAGGTCAGTAGGGCTAAATTGGTTTTGTCCTTTACATGTTTTTATGCACATGTTCAATTCCATGCCAATGCACCAAACAAAAATAATGTATATTTGTATAAGGAGGTACGGTCTGACCTCATTCAAGGATTACTAGGAGAGGGTTGGGAGGTTAATGAGGGGTCACATCAAGGTGATGTGTACAAGTGTAATGCAGTAGATTCTACAGTGTCTTTCAGGTTCTTAAAGGCACACTGTATTTTGTACATGCATCTGAACTACCAAAGATGGATGCAAAAGCATGGGACATGGATCCCACTTCAAGCCTCAAAAGAAGAAATTATGCCTACTGAGGTAGCTGTGATGATGCAAAATGGATGGATTGAGCAAGTGGCAACAAGCAAGCATTGGACCCTAGCAGACCTGCGTCAACACTTTAGCATCATGGGCTTTGACAATGTGGAAGAGTCAAGTTTCAAGTTGATAAGAAGAAAGGTATATCTGATTCCACTACATGTCTAGAATTAACCCTTACACTTTGATGTGCCACTTTATATATTTTTACAGATTGGGAAGCGTAAGGAGGGGACAACCATGGTCTTAGAATCATGGCAAATGGGGGACCTTGAATTTTCAGCCAGCAAGGTGCATAGCCCTACCAACACATAGTAGGCATGTGGAAGAGCTTGAAGATGAACTGAGTATATGGGAAAATAGCCTCTGTTTTGATGCACGTGAGGGGCAAGAGTTTTAGGATCGAGGTGAAGGCAATGCAAGCTTTCAAGTCAACAAGGAGATGGAGATCAACATGAAGTAAATGTCACAAGAGGGGCAAAAAATGAAGACATTATAGCAATTTTAGATTAGATGACATGCTTGTAATTTTGTAGCAGGCTCTTTATTAACCAATCTTTATTTAATTGAAAACTTAATATTTTTACAAACAGTAATTTTTTTGCCTATAGCGGTCTAGTGTGAAAAGGCCAAACTTTAAATTTTAACTATAAATAGCCAAAGGTGCCTTCTTTCTCATTTTCATGCGATAGAAACCAAGCACGAGCTCACATTATCTCTTTGCGTTCACATGGCTACCCACTTTGACAACTTCTGTGAGTTCCTCTCCACCACCCCGTGAGCGAGCTCTTTGTCATGTTCTCTCGTGAAGTCGACTTTGAAAAGTCGCTCGCCCTTGCGTCCCAACATTATGAGACGTAGATTGCATACATGGAGCAATACTTGGCTCCCCACTCCATCTCCTTTCCCCATTGCCTCAATGATCGATGGGTGCCTGTTGAGCTGCTTAAGTACATTCAACAATATGCCCGCCCCTACATCCAGCGCCTTGAATGCTTCATCGACATCTGCATCCCCGCAGGAGCTTACTGTACCTTCAATAAGCAGGAGGTGAAGAGATTGGGGAAGGGCAATTTAGGAGCTAGGTTCCTCTCGTGGCTCGCCACTTTTGCATTCCTCATCAGCGCGATGAGGATTCGGATAGGGAGGTAGAGATGCCTGCATTGCAGTTGGCAGGGTATTTAAGGGATGACAAGGAAGTGAAGGCAGTAGGAATGAGTGCTGGTGTAGAAGAGCAGCTTGCATCAGAGCACTTTCTAGAGGGTGCACAATCTGCAGCTGAACAGCCCACTGTAGTAGAAGATGCAGGGCCATCTTTCCCACACGAGGAGAGCAAGGTGCTGCCAGGAGTTTGAGATCAATCTCTTGAGCAACATCATTGTGGTGGAAGGTGAAGAATACTTGTTTCTTCATGACCTTGAAAAGGCAACTGGCTTGAGAATGGATGAATGCTTGGGCATTATATGCACGCGAGGTGGACCTTGATACGTCCAACCTCGGTCCTCACCTAGATAGTGCTATATTACCCCTTGGAGAATCTATCGCGCAGAGATAGCTGCTTTGGTCAAGGAAACTGTGGTTAAGACCACGGAGCAAGCCCTAGTTCCAGAGGAGGAATTCACAACCTTACAAGACAAGCTAGATGTTGAAAAGGATACCCTTTCTATTGGAGTAATGGAGGAGACCAAAGCTTATGATTAAAGGTGTTTTTATCTTATAAACTACTGTTTCTCACAATTAGTGTGCTCAACTTCATTATAAATGCATCAGAAATGATCCTGAGTGGTTGGGGGAGCAGTGCCAGGACAGTGTGAATTTTGAGCCTGCACCGCCCCTCTGCAGGGCCTAAATTCGCACTGTTCTGACATAGCTTCCCTCTAGGAGCAATTCTGATACATTGGATGATAAACACTATATTTTTACACATTATTAAAGTTGTTTTTATCTTATAAACTACTGTTTCTCACAATTAGTGTGCTCAACTTCATTATAAATGCATCAGAAATGATCATGAGTGGCTAGGGGAGAAGTGCCAAAAAAGTGCAAATTTTGAGCCTACATCGCCGTTGTAGAAGCCAAATTCGCACTGTTCTGGCAGCTTCCTCATAGTCCTAGGAGCATTTCTGATGCCTTGGGTGACAAACTGGCACATGATAGACACTCCATGTTAAACAAACATGATGACACTGAGACGTTGTAAGAGAAACTTAAAATTTTAATTATCAGAAGGTTACAAATGAAAGCCACATAGGCTTACAAAGGGGGGTTTGAAACAAAAGAGTTGCTTCAAAAAAAAGGTTAACATCTAAGATCTCTAGATCGTGTCTCGCTCGCCCTCAAATGCACCGAGCTAGTTGCATGTCCTTGGCAGATATGGTAATCCTCTTTGCATGTATTGCAAGGAGGTTGGTGTCTTCAAAAAGCCCAACAAGGTAAGCCTCGGAGGCTTCTTACAATGCTTCAAGGGCAATCCCCTACACACAAAACTTTATTCTATATCGTTGGAGAATCTCCTTCACTGTGTGAGCGAAAGGGGCTATCCTTCTCCTTGGAGCTCTCTGTGTTGTGTTAGTGCATTGGCGAGGTTGGGACTTCCTTGGCTTGAAGAGCTTGACATTTCTACGCTTGCGCGCACTTGCAGGAACCTCCTCTTGGTCTCTCTCATAGTCTGAATCCTCCTCCTCTTGTTGCTGTGGTACCTGTGTATCAAGTTCCTCCCCCGGGTAGGTAGGGGACCCTGTCCTGGTAGATGGGTCTTGCCACCTATGGTGCTGTGCAATGTAGGAATGTTTTCACCAACCCAGTCGAACTGCTCATCATCATCGACCTCTCTGTCTTGATCTCTGGGGTGGCTGCATTATGGGGTCTTCTTCACACGCTTGCTCCCACCACTAGAAGGGTCTGCATGTGTGTGCGTTGGTGTTACTGTGGGCGGAGGGTTAGACTCTGGTGATCCCATTGGGCATGTCCTAGAATCCAAGGGGTCACTCTCTTCCGTGGTGTCGCCAGTATGTGGTCGTTGGGTACCTTGCATTGTGTTTTGTGAAGGCATGGTAACACGTGCGGTGTTCTTGGTGCGTGCCATATCCATGTACGACTATGCTAACGTGGTGATGTGCTGGTGTCCTTACGTGGGTGTCTACGTAGATCTTGAGCTCAAGCTCTCTAAAAAAAAGTGAAATGAAAATGAAGTGAGAGAAGGAACTCTTAATAGTTTTTTTTAAAGGGAAAAAAAAACCTAACTAAACTTATTTTCATAGCCTTATTACATCTAGATTTATGTTGGTGCGTGCACAACCCAACGCCTCCCTTGTCTCCTCATTTGTGCATGCTAAGCACCATGCCTATGGGGAGCATTGGTCAGCAACCACAAGCCGAGCATGACTTTTTGCAGCCTTGCGTGCCTCTTGCACAAGCTTAGATTGTTGGGCGGCCCGCTCCCTAACCAATACCCTTCTAAAGGTTGTGCGATAAAACCAATTGAACATCTCTTGTAGATAGTTTGTACGTGTTCCTCTTGCAGAAGCTCCACTTCCATGTCTTGTATTTTTGAAATAAACCCCTCTTGCTTTATAATGTGATTTCTCCATCCCTTGGGTACTCCACATGTTGAGCGATCCATACTTGTTATGAAATATGCACCATGCGTATAAACTATGTGCTGTACACATGACAATAGAATTTAATTAGAAAAAGTCAAGATTAAAACACTAGTTTATTTTTTTACTGTATAACTTACCATAGTGTGTTACTTTACTCTCTCCCCAAGCACCTAGCACACTTTTGGTGAACACTTTTTTTACTGTATAACTTACCATAGTGTGTTACTTTACTCTCTCCCCAAGCACCTAGCACACTTTTGGTGAACACTTTTGCGTTCCACGAGAGCACCATTTGGCGTTGCTTTGAGTCGTTTGATAAGTTCCTCTAGCCTTTGAATCTTTGCATCCTTCTCCACATTCTCTGCTGCGAGGATCTCTTTCATTTTATCTGATGATGTTTTAAGTCTTTCTTGACATTGTAAAAGGTTGAATTGTGATACTTGCAATTGAGATTGGAGAATATGGATTTGCCAAGCTCCACTTGTAGTCAATCTTCTTCAGTATCCTAACAAGCCAAGCTCTCCTTCACCAATAAATTGGATAAAAGATGATAAATTATGGAAAGGAGGGTTTGCTCTTAATGGAGGGTCAACTGGATAGAGATGCCCATCAACCCAAAGATCTACATTTTTCTCCTTAGCTATGCTACGAGCTTGGACAGATTGTGCATCAGTAGGATGGGTTTTTTTAGAGCTTCCATACTCTTCAGGAATACGAATGTGTAAATCAACCTTCCGTTTTCTAGCTTCACAAGCGGCTACACACACAGCTTGCAAAGGCTCCATAGCTAAGCAGAGGAAGAAGCTAAAGCAGAGAGAACCTCACATAGAGGGAGAGAGAGAGAGAGAGAGAGAGAGAGAGAGAGAGAGAGAGAGAGAGAGAGAGAGAGAGAGAGAGAGGGAGTGAGTGAGAGAGACTAAAACTTTGCTATTGCAGGTTTAACACAAATCCGTTTTTCTAAGTAGAAAATGAGATTTTTGATATACAAGTATACTAACATGGAGTTTTTGATCAATAAATTACATTTATGAGAAAAATTAAAAAATAATAATTTTTGGGATCCCCACAATTTTGGGATCTCATGGATGTAGTGGTTCCTGACAGTTAGTTATGTTTATGGGGTTGTGGGGACCTGACAGTTAGTTATGGATGTACTGGCTGACATGCTTCTGACGTGACCCTTGAATTACAAGCTTTTTGGAGGGAAAAAATTATTTTCATCATACATATTGGTTGGGTGGTGTTTTTTTCACCTCAAAATATTAAAAAAAATAAAAAATAAAAAATTTTCATTTTTTGGGACCCACCTAAATAAGAGAATGTTTTGCTGATGTGGAGGGGAGATATGGTGGGAGTTAATGAGAAAGGAGATTTCAAACTCACAAGAAAGATTCAATTTATAGAGAGTGAAGATAAAAAATTCAAAAAGTAAGAGAGAAAGTATGAGAAAAGTCAAAAAGTAAGAGAGAGAGTATGAGAATATTCCCTTTAAAAAGTGAAACTAGGGAGGTATGGCTGATGTGGCAAGGCCAAAAATAGGAGTCATCATAGCCTTTGTCTCCCTTAAGCCCAGCTTTTTAAGCTCTAATCCCTTAAAATTAGGAATCCTTAAGAGGCCCTTTTTGGGTCCAAAAATTTCCTAATGCACTTACCATCTTAAACTTTAAGCATAAGATGGTCCAAGCATCAGGTTTGGGCCATTCGGGATTGTTAAGAGGGGGGTTGGGGATCTCTTCTAGCTTGCCAAATAAACCTGGTTTTTTATCTACAGAATATGAGTGAGAAAAGAAAAAGATATTGTTCTATACAATCACTTGGGCTTTGAGATACAAACATTGCCTCTCCAACATAGAAAACTCCAGTGAGGCTTTGGAGTGGTTGTTCTTCAACATAATTAGAGGGAAAAATATCTGCAGATAGAGACATAAGAAAATGGAGAATCATAAGAAAATTTGAAATAAAAAATCAAATATTAGCATCTTGTTAAAGCTGTGTTTATATTACACTAACAATTTGAAGGAAACCTTGGTCGTTGGCCTTGAATGTACAGGTCTCCAAGGGTATACACATGTTGCACTATGGCAACCAGTCCTTCCTTCTTAGTATGCTTGAAGCCTTGTAGCCGCCCCTTCCAATGATGTAGCATATTCCCTAGTTGACCCACTTGATGTGGTCCCTTAGAGCTTGGCTGCATGTAGACCCAAGCCCCAACCCTGAATCTTGTTGGAGCCCAAACTCCATTCTCATCTCTTGTGTTATGCAGCACAAGCTCTTCCACCTTCTCCCTAGGTCTTCTCACATTACTGGAAGAGGTCATGGTGGTAAGAAAAGAGAAGAAGGGAAAAGAAAAGCTTGTTTTACAACAGAGGAGTGGAGAGAAGAGAAAGTTTAGGGTTTTTAGTGCAGCAATGGAAAGCTTAAAAGAGGGTAAGAGTTTGAGAATAGGCTTCCTGAACCTAGAGTAGACTAAAGAGGGATAGAGTTTCTGCAGCAATGGAGAGGGAGGGAGCTTGAGAGAGAGAGAGAGAGAGGGAGATTGAGAGGGAGGGAGCTTGAGAAGGAGGGAGAGCTTGAGAGGGATGGAGTTTCTACAGCAATGGAGAGCTTAGAAAAGGAAGAAAGAGGGAGAGGGAGATTGAGACTGAGGGAGCTTAAGAAGGAGGGAGAGCTTGAGAGGTATGGAGTTTCTACAGCAATGGAGAGCTTAGAAAAGGAAGATAGAGATTCAAAATGAGCTTTCCAAACCTAGAGTATGTCGGGGGGAAGTTTGAGAGGGAAAACACACTTTTGGAAAAAAAGTAAGAATTTTCAATTTTTAGGGTTTTTAATCTGCGCGATTCTAAGTGGGGGGACCTCTAAGTTTGGGCCCATGAGGTAGGGTGACAAGAGTAGTAATTAGGCCCCATTAGCAAACCAAAGCCTAGGCCCCCTAGGGTCAAAGAAGTCAAAAATGTGCACCCAACCCTCTTCCTATTGGTCCATTCCTAATCAAAAGTGAATTCAAGAGGCCCTCTTTGGGTCCAAAAAATTCCTAATGCATGTAGTTTTGAAGTAGAAAGCAAGAAAGAGTAAGGGGCGGGGTTTAGTTTTAGGTAGATTAGCAAGAACTAGAAGACAACATCCACCACTTACATGTAGTTTTGAGTAGAAGAAAAGAAAGAGTAAGGTGTGAGGTTTAGTTTTAGGTAAATTAGAGAGAACTAGAAGACAATAGCCACCACTAAATGTCAAAATGGTGGAGCCACCTAATATTATCTCAATTATCTCCATGTATAATGTTAGGGGCATCCTAGCTCACATATAAAAAAATACATTTTAAACACCATTGAAAATGCACACACAACAAATCCACACTTCAGGAAAAAAGTACAAAAAACATATAATTCCACCACCATTTGATCGCAACATTATTGACCCAAAGAAGTTGAACTCACAAAATTTACCCACTCTTGAAAATGTCTAGCACAAAGCAAGAGCACAAGGCAAGACCAAGAAGATTTAGGTGCCTCAAGGTCCCCATCCCCATTGTGTGGCTTGCGTGGGGGCTATAAAGATTGTACCAAGTGGTAGCGTAGGCCCCATAACATGGCTTAGGCTACATCATGGTGGTAGGAGGAAGGGAAGATATTCTAGAGGTGGCTAGTTTTGGTATCCCTACATCACCTTCCAATCATAGCTTCCAAACCCCCCTTTTCAATTTCAAGACCCCCTTAGTAGGTCAAAAAGACTAGTAATAACCGCTAAGAGCAAATAGCCTTAGATGCTATGGGGATAAGAGTGGGTGCCAAGAAGCACTCTTCTCATTGCCTTGGTGAAGAGGGTGATATCGTGTGGAAGACTTTTCTTTACTTGGGTAGCATAAGACAAACCATACAAAAGCAAGGTAGTATAATCAACCACATGGCTTTGGGAGATTCATAGTTTTTGAGGGGGGGAAAAAGCAATGACCAACAACAACTAATGCTTAAAAGAAACGATTACATTTGCCAAAATGATATTTGCTTGTCAATATCTCGAGCCTCAGTAGTTATACACCCAAGAAGATTAAAAAATCACACCTTGTCATGCAAATTGGAGAAGAAAGCTAGGCCAAAAGTATGGGTGCTTGATCTCATATTTTCTACATGGACTACCCTTACCACTAAAATGTGAGTTCTCAACCATGTTATGCCCAAACAATATATGATTGTGACCAAACTTTACAAGTGTGTGAGGGGTACCCCTCTCCACACACTTTACAAGTGTGTGAGGGGTACCCCTCTCCACAATATATGATTGTGACCAAACTTTACAAGTGTGTGAGGGGTACCCCTCTCCACACACTTACAAAGTTTGGTTATACCATCAAACTCTAGTCAAGTGAGATATGGTGCTCCATCTCACGCTTTCAATGTGGCCAAATGCTCAAAATGTGGGTTCTTTCAGTCCTGTCATGCGTGAACAATGACATCCGATGGAGATCAAACTTTGTAAATATATAGAAGAGACCCCTATCTCCACACTCTTGTTTGGTCACTATCGAACGTTTTTCAAGTGGATTGGTGCTCCATCTCATGTTTTCTATGAGGATTTCCCCAAGAGAGCCCAAATGTCTAAAATGTGGTTTTCTCAACAGTGTCATGCTCAAATGACATTCAATCGAATTTTGCAAGTGTGTGGGAGATACCTCTCTTCACACTTAAAAATCTTAGTCATCATTAGACATCATTTAGGTGAGATTTGGTGCTCCATCTCACTTGAAAATCTTGGTCATCATCGAACATCATGTTCAGGTGAGATATGGTGCTCCATCTCATGTTTTTGTACCACAGTTTCTATCCTAAGTGGGTCCAAACACCCAAAATGTGGGGCTTTTTCAACCTCTTCATGCTCGAATGACATCCAACCAAGCTTTATGAGTGTATAGGGGCACCCCTCTCCACACACTCACAAAGTTTAGTCACTATCATATGTCACTCAAGTGACATATGGTGCTCCATCTTTACGTTTATACATGGGTTTCCCCAAGAAGCCCAAACACCCAAAATATAGGTCTTCTTGACCCTATCGTTGTGCTTGTGTGGGAGGCACCCCTCTCCACACACTTGTAAAGTTTGATCATTATCGAACATCACACTGAGGTGAGATATGGTGCTCTATCTCATGTTTTCTACGTGGATTGCACCAAGAGGGTCCAAACCACCAAAATATGGGTTTTCTGGAATGATGTCTGATTGTGATCAAACTTTGCAAATGGGTAGGGGGAACCCCTCTCCACACACTTTGCAAAGTTTGTTCATGTCTTGGAAGATATCGTTTGAGTGAGATATGGTACTCCCTCTCACATTTTCTATGCATCCAAATGCCCAAAATAGGGGTTTTTTTGACCTTGTCATGCCCAAACAACATCTGATGGTGGTGACCTAACTTGCAAGAATGTAGGGTGACCTAACTTGCAAGAATGTAGGGGGACCCTTTGCATTTTTCAAAAGATATATAGTGTTCTATCTCACATTTTCTATGCGGGTTTTCCCAAGAGGACTCAAACACCCAAAATGTGGGTCTTCTCAACCCTATTGTGCCCGAATGACATCAATGATGATGATCGAAATTTGCAATTATGTGGAAGGTACCCCTTTTTATACTTACAAAGTTTGGTCATTATTAAGATAAAGAGTGTTGCAAGGATGTTCAGTTTTGTCCAGTTTTTGCTAGAATGGGACAATTCTTGGAGAGTAAATTTAGAGGGCCAAGGTACCTCAAATGAGGTCAAGCAACTAATAGAAAACACACATGCATTCAAATTAAATTATTCTAATTAATTAAAATTAATTAAAAATATGATGAAATGAGAAAAAATGACCTTTCCATATTTAGAGTGATCCAATTTTTTCCCATAGATGCACCATTACAAGTACACTAGTCCGTATACGTTTTTGATAATTTAGATCAAAAATAAATTTTTTCTAATTAGATTATTAATATTTACAGGTCTTGTGATAGAGTGGAAGAATTTTAGAAAAGAGATCATTGAAAATCCAACCATTGGATTTGTAATTTTAACAAACCACCACATTTTACTAATTTCTCAATATCTACCACTCTTTTTATTTACAATATTAAGCATTTTAAGTGGTAGTTATTATGGGTACAAAAAGTGACATATATTATAACACTTTAAAGACCTTGAAATATTTGAAAATAAATAGAGAAATAGCTTAAAAGGTTCTCAAAAAATCAAGTTAAGCTCTATATTATGTGAAGATCTAAGGTCCAAAGTGGGAAGCTCATATGAGTTTATATGTACAAGATATTAGCATTTTATGGAATCGGTCCAAATTTGGGATAGGGTATACACATTGACTTTTCACCAAGGAAATCAGGACTTTTGATTACCTAATGCTTAATCTGATTATGCAACTATATTTCCAACTTTTCATGTGATGTTCCAACAAAAGAACTTGAAAAGAAATTCCTTTGCTAGCTAGGAGAGATTGGACACTAAGTGTAAGTAAACAAATGCCTATATTTTTATTATTTACAGGGTGCCCAGGGTGCCTAAGTGGATAAAATTGGGCACCTGATCTTGCAACCACCCTATAGTGCTCCTTCTTACAGTTTCTACATGGGTTTCCCGAAGAGTGGCCAAACACCCAAAACGTGGGGTTTTTTTGACCCCATCATGCATGAATGATATGCGATGGGGTGACCAAACTTAACAAGTGTGTATAGGGGACCTCTCCTCACACACTCGCAAAGTTTAGTCACCATCGAATGTCATTCACATGGGATATGGTGCTCCATCTCATGTTTTGTACGTGGGTTTTTCCAAGAGGGCCCAAACACCCAGACTGTCGGTTTCCTTGACCCTGTTTGGCTTGGAGGACATTCGATGGTGTGACCGAACTTTGCAAATGTGTGGAGGTACCCCTCTCTATACACTTGCAAAGTCAAATGTCATTGAGGTGAGACATGGTGCTTCATCTCATGTTTTTTATGCGGGTTACCCCAAGAGGGCCTAAACCACCAAAATGTGGGTTTTCTCAATCATGTCTTGCATGAATGACATTTGATTGTGACTAAACTATGCAACTATACCTGTCTCCATATACTTACAAAGTTTTGGTCTCACTATAAGACGTCGTTCATGTGAGATGATATATGGTGCTCTATCTCACATTTTCTACATGGCCAAACACCCAAAATGAATGCCTGAATGACATCCGATGGTGATTGAATAAACTTTCCAAGTGTGTAGAGGGGGAACCCCTACACACATACTTACAAAGTTTGGTCACCACATCAAACATTATTTAGGTAATGGTGCTCCATCTCACATTTCCTATGCGAGTTTTCCCAAGAGATCCCAAACACCCAAAATGTGTATTTTCTTAACCATGTAATGCCCAAAAAACATCTGATGTCATACCCGAATGACATCCGATGATGAATGCCAATTTTGTCTGTGTGTGGGAGGTACCTCTCTCTACATTTACAAAGTTTGGTAATCATCAAGTTTGGTAATCATCAAGTGTCATTTAGGTGATGAGATATGGTGCTCCATCTCACGTTCTATATGTGGGTTTTCCCAAGAGGGCCCTAACTCCTAAAATGTGGGGTTTTTTTACCACTGTCTTACCCGAACGATGTTGGATGGTGTGACCGAGCTTTGCAAGTTGTAGGGGGCACCCTCTCCACACACTTGCAAAGTTTGGTCACTATTGAACATTGTTCATGTGAGATATGGTACTCCATCTCACGTTCTGTACGTGTTTCCCGAAATGCCCAAAATGTGGGTTTTCTCTCGACCCGTCATGCGCCTGAATGACATCCGATGGTGAGTGAACTTTTCAAGTATGTGGGAGGCATCCCTCTCCATACACTAAGTCACCATCAGACGACATCATCATTGAGGTGAGATATGGTGCTCCATCTCATGATTTTATGTTGGCCCCAAGGGGGCCCAACCCACTAAAATGTGGGTTTTCTTAACCATATCTTACTAGAACAGATGTCTGATTGTGATAAAACTTTGTAACTGTGTGGGAAGCACTCCTCTCCACATGCTTAAAAAGTTTGATCTCACCATGGAACGTCATTCAAGTGAGATATGGTGCTCCGTCTCACATTTCTAATGTAACCAAATGCCCTACCCCGTCATGCCCACACAACATCCGATGATCTGACCAAACTTTGAGAAAACCTATAGGGAGAATGGCATTCAATGGTGTGATTGAATTTTGAAAATGTATATATAGGGAGAACCCCTCTCCATACACTCATAAAGTTCGATCAAAATCGAGCATTGTTTATGTGAGATGTGTGCTCCATCACACGTTTTTGTGGGTTTCCCCAAGAGGACCCAAACGACCAAAATGCGGGTTTCTCAACCCTACCATGCCCAAACAATGGTGACCAAACATTGAGAGTGTGTGAAAGGTATCTCTCTCTACACTCACAAAGTTTGATCATCATCAAAGTGAGATATGGTGCTCTATCTCACATTTTCTACACTGTTTTTCCCAAGAGGGTCCAAACGCCCAGAATGTGGGGGTTTTGCAAACCTATCGTTGTCGTGAGGTGTGTGGAGTAGCCAGGAAAGTACAAAACTTCTAGCTGTGAGAGTGAATGTCAAATCCAACAAGGAATTTCACGTACAAGATTTCCCAAGGAGTATTGAACACCATTATTTTCATTGACAAATACATGTGTCCTCTTCCCTCAATACATCCTTGAGTTCCTCCAGCTGAATGCACAGATTTGCATGAAATCCTTTGAACCATTCAATAGTGGGCATAACAAAGATTTCCAATTATTCCAATATACATGTGTCCAGCTATATCCATTACATCCAGTACCCTCAAAACTGTTATTTCGAGATGTGCTTTTATCACCTGAAAACCTGCCTTAATGTCCTAACATCTCACAAGCAAAATATAGCATTTGGCATAGCTTGACATACTCATAATTTTCAAAATCCATATGAGAAGAAAGTAAAGTAAATTTCCCCCAGCTTCGATACATTTTTCACCAATCACCAAGCTCCAAATTCCTTAGCCTTTTTCCCATGATCTCTCTATTCTTCTCCGTTTTCTTTTTGATGTATCAAATACTCGATTTTCTCCATTCACATAGAGTGAGTTTAAGAGAATAGATAATAAAAGAAAACTCAACTTACAATGTGTACACGTGGATATTTTAATTTGTTTTTCCAAACATATGCAGCTCGCCGATTATGCGAGGGAAAATCGATTGGAGAAGCATCGCTGCAGACAGTTTTGAAATTGGAATTCCCAATAATTACATCATCATGTAGCTCTAGAATTACTCTCTAATTCTAGCACCTACAAAACTCATATAGTTTATATTTTCTGAAGATTAAAAGCACTGGTTCAACACGACGCTGTTCGTCCACGCTGCATATCTTTTCTCATCACTCTGCATTCGACGTTTCTTTCCGGTCATTTTCTCCCTTTCCCCGCGGCGATCTCGGCGGCCAGCTATACATACCATAGAAAGAAAACTGCCCGATTTCCAGAAAATCTCCAATATTTTTGTTAACCTTCACACTAAGGTTATGCCACCCATTATATGTTTCTTCTAACCTTAGCATTAAGGTTAGAAGTCTAATAGTAAGACATAACCTTATATTCACTTCTATCATCCATAAAGGAAAACCAGAATGCATGTGACTCTTGATATACACACAACATCATCCCTAAACAAAACCATTGCACCACTGTAGGCACACTTGCTTTGGAGAGCATGACACAAGCCCATAAGGCATTTTAGCCAATAATACCTTGAATTCCCTGCTTTGGCACAACTCAAGATTCCCAAAGCATTCTCACACCTATGAAGACATTCAATGAACTCCTCGGCACTGTGATACTCATTAAGTCTCCATTTCTCTTGACACCTTCATAGTTTATAAATTATCATGTCGGCCTATATGATTTATAGAATCCCCATTTACTCATTCAAGTATTTCCCCATGCCTTCATAAATACATTCCTTTGTGCATTGGTATGCCCTCATGCCATCATATATATCTGGATGCTTCTAACTTGCCCATGAGCTCTGAGTAACAGCAAAAACATCATCCTCCATACTCATATACAAAAAACCCCTAAATCTGACTCAGCCTCAGCTTGTTTTATTGAACCTCATATACAATATGAACATATGTACATGGCATCATATAATGACTCGTCATGGCACTTAACCTATGCATCTGGATGTGTATTTGACGGCCTCACATGGACGGTTTCATATCATAGACGTGCCATGGCACGACATCCACCCCCTCTAAACCTGCACATCCTCTGGTATGTGCCAAATCATCATCAAGGTCGACATATAACTGGATGTCATCTTCATCTTCTACAGTTCCAGGAAGATTATCCTCTTCCTCTTCAATCATATCCATACTCCCACTGTCAAGCCTCTCATCCTGAATCTCTTGTGAATCAAAAGGATCACCATCATGCCTTTTTTTAAATATCTTAACTCTTTTACCAGCCACAAGATTCTTTACTTCTGTTCCATCAAGTTCACACAGAGTATACGTAGCATTCCCATGCACATGCTTAACAATGTAAGGGCCAAACCATCTTTTTGCAAATTTTCTTTGAACAGTGAATTGGTTGTCAAGGCTACTATCATACATTAGAACCCAATCACCTTCTTCAATAGGTTTTGGCCGGAGTCTGTGTCTACTATCAAATCTTTCTTTATTTTTCAGCCTTGCATCTTTCAGGCGGGCTTTAGCAAGCTCTACATCTTCAGGCCTCCTCTCCAACTGTCTTATTCTCAATGCAAGGAGGTCATCTCTGCTCAATCCTTCCACCCAGGGCAATACATTCCAAGTTAGAATTACTTCTTCAACTGGCATCACTGGCTTCTGACCATACATTAATTCAGCAGGCATGTATCCTGTCACTGAGCTATGAGTTGTACGGTCAGCCCACAAGGCATATGGTAGCAGCTTTGGCCACACTCTCATCCTTTCTCTGCATGCCTTAGCCAAAGCTTTAATGATTGGAGGATGTCCTCGCTCGCTTTTCCCATTGCCCTCAGGATTGTAAGCACATGTTAGAGACAGTTTGATACCAATTCTAGAGAAGAATTCCCTTGCTTCTTCAACATCTAGCTCTCCCCTATCAGCTGTTATTTTCCCAACACAACCATATCGGCAGATCACATCTTCCAAGAGAAATTTGCATACTGTTTCCGTACTCTTTGTTCTAAGGGCACGCCCTTCTACCTGATTTGTCAAATCTTCTCTTGCAAGTGCTATATACCGCATCTGCCAAATTCCCAAAGGCATTGTAACTAGATCCACTACCCATTTGTAGTGCATGGCAGGTGGGTATGTTGGTTGTAAGCCATCACGATGCCTCACATTTGAGTACATTTGGCATACTATGCATGTTTCCACATATTGGGAAATATCCTTGTACATTCCTCTCCACCAATATTTTTCCTTTATTTTGGTAAAGGTGGCCCACACACTTCTATGCCCAGCCCAGAGACTCTCATGGAATTCTTTCACAAGCTTTCCTTGAGTCTCTTTATCACATATGACTCTCTGTGGCATAGCATTTCTCTGTTTAGGATGCTTCCAGAGATATCCATCCTTTAGAAAGTAACCATATGCTTTTCTGCGGATCCTCTTAAATTCTGAGTCAGACCAATTCTCTTGCCTTGTCAGAGTGCTCAAATATTGACCAATAAGCAACCAATGCCCTTCATATATTTCCTCAATAAAAGACTCAAGTGCATTTGATAAGCAAATATGATCCCCCTTAGCATATGCTGTGGTATAGAACTTTGTACCCACATCATCAATGTCACTAACCATCTCTTTCTCATCTTCATACCTGGCTCTTGATAGCATATCTGCAACTGGATTATCTTTTCCCGCAATATGCTCAAACTCAGGATTTAGTGACTTGATATAAGCAATCCACCTAAGCATAGCAATATCTGGAGTGGTACAACTTGCTATCATCCCAAGAAGTGGCAAGCAATCAGTCTCCACAAGTACAGATGCCCCAATAAGATATTCTTTTTCACATTTTAGAGCAGTGACTATCCCCCATAATTCTCTCTTGATCTGTGGATACTTTCGCTGCCGAAAGCTTAATACCTTTGCTCCAAATCTAATTACATACCTATGATCATCCTCATCATCTTGCCCTACTGCCCATCCAATCCCAGTAGGACTAGTATCAACTGTAACAATCACAGGCCTGCCACACTCATAATCTGCCTTTCTCAAAATGGGTGATGATTGGAGCAAATATTTCAGCTTCCGCATAGCTTTAATATGTACTGCACTCCACAAAAATTTTTGATTTTTCCTCAAAAGCTGATAAAGAGGATCTGCTACATGTGCATAATGTGGGATCCAAATAACATAGAAGACGCATGCTCCAAGAAATCTCCTCAGCTCTGTAACATTAATACATATTTCCTTCATTCTTTGTATTGCATCTATCTTGGCTGGACAAGGACGGCGTCCACTAGTACTACAAAGATGTCCCACTATTAGCACTTCACCAACCCCAAACACTGATTTCTGCCCAGATAAAGTAAGATTCACTTCTTCAAGCCTGGATAGAATCATGTCACAATCCTTTATATGATCTGCCACAAACTTGCGGCACCCTTTTGAATCCAAATTCCCATCTTTGTCTTTCTCATCACAGCCCTTTATTGGCACATCATCCAAAAATGGCATAGTTTTTTGTGGTATGAAGTCCCGTAAGACTTTATTCATTCCATTCATCATATGTGCCACTGAGTTAGTGGCTCCCTGTGGTAAGGTACACATCCTTACTAATCCCAAAGGAGTTCTCATTGTGGTCAAGTCCCTGCTTTGTATATCCAGCTGGAACTGATCATATCCCGAATACAGATCACCCATAGAGTATATAGCTTTCCCTGCAAATGCTTCTGCAAACTCATCCACAATTGGACCTGCTCCCACATTCCTGATTGTGACTTTGTTTACAGGTTGCATGTCTTGAATAAAGCGCAATGTCCCATTTTTCTTTGGTACAGTAAACCATCTGTTGGAATATGGGGCACATGAAGGCTCCAAGATTCCCATCTTGATCTTTTCCTTTAGTAATTCCATCAACTTTGGCAAGAGAGCCTTTGGTACTGGAATTGGCCGCAGGTTCCAGGGCACATGTGGAACAGTAAAGATCACCATTGGTGCTGTTACACTTGGATCAACACAACCAATCTCATGCGGCTGAAAGGCAAAAGCTTTCCCATGTTTTACAAGCATCTCCTCAAAGCATTCCCTTTCAACTGGCAACAGAAAATCCCTCTCACCAATCTTCAGCTCTTTCAGAGTTTCTTGAGTAAATTTATGCCCAATTTTCTTCGGATCTCTAAGATTTGGCTGCATAGAAGCTTCATCTATCTTCTCCTTGCTTCCTGGTGGCAAGGGCAAGGCAACTGGCTTCACCTTTTTTGCAACCGTTTTGTACTTTGTATCAACATGAGCATCCATCTCATAATTCATGTTTTTACATTCCACCCCCTCAAATTCCTGGATTATATCATACATCTCCACAGATGACACCTTTATCACTTCATTTCCACCCTGTAAGCATGCTCTTCTCATATCAAAAAGTACATCCATAGTATCTATAAATGACACCTCATCAATCACCCCTGAAATAAACTCATTCTTCTCCAAAAGACCACACTGCTCAAAACTTTTTTGTTCATTTTGTATATGTTTTTGCATGCCACGCTTTAAATCCTTGCTTTTAACAAAAACCAGTGACCCATAGCTAGAGAATCCCTGAAAATTTGCTGAAAAACTATTTACATTGATTGAGTCCTGCGAGAACTCATTTCCCCTTGTACCATTGGAATCCCGCTTTACAATGGCACCTGGCCAAAATCCCTCATCTCCCTATAATTCATAAACTCTCTGTTTATCTTTGGGAGTGACTGTGTCCTAAGAGATTCACGATTCCTTTCATGATTAATGCAAACTGTCAAAAACTGAACAGCCTTTTTGCCATCTTTACTCCTTATTCTTGCATAAGCTGAACCATCATCCAAAACCTTTGTTTCCATCCTTACAGCTGTAATGTAGGGTTGCCCAAGAATGAGGGGATACGACGACATCTCCTGAACAAAGAAATTTTGATCATCCTTCACATCCCCTATAGTTACCCTTACATTTGGACATGCTGCATAAAGCTCTCCAGATGAATTATTAGCTACTTTAATCATCCACCCATGATCCACATCCATTGGCCACTTACATTTGTTGTAGAGATTTTTAGCCATAAGATTTATTTCAGACCCATGATCAATTAGAGCGACATATGGCTCTTCCAAATCACCTATCTTGACAAGGGTTTCAGTGGTGGCTCTTGCCCAATGGCTCCTGGAGTAATGACTCTTTGTAAGAACTTCTTTTTCATCATCCTCTTCCACAAAACGCACTTGTCGTGCCCCATCAGCAGAGTGATTACATTCCACCACATTTTCTCTCTCTTCCTTTTTCTGTACCTGTACACCATGAGTCTTGGAAGTGCTTGCTTCCCCTTGTGATGGAATAGATTCAATTATGGACTGCCTTTTTCTTCGTATAATATCAATTATCTCATCATGAAATTCTTTCTTTGCAATCCCCAAGACTTCCCCTAGTGTGAATTCCACCCTGCTGTTTAGAATTCTCTCTTCAAGCACCTTTTTGAGATCTGTTGCAACTTCAATATCAGATCGAAGCTTGTAGAGTGGACTTTTCCCTTTACCCTTCTCCTTCATTTTTGCTGGCACTTCTTCCATTGAAACATCATGTGGAGGTCTGCCTTGCTGTGGAGGCATATGTGATGGCCCAGGATCCTTCTTTTCACTTCCACGTGTAACTCTTTTTGATGGCCCTCCTTCCTCATTTTCCCTTTTACGTTTCTCTTCTACCTGTGCCTCATTATTTTGGTATTTGGCAATATAGGCATGAATGGATAAAGAATCCACAGGCTCCTCCCAGCCAGTCTCAAGGCGTATACAATCACCTGCCTCATGCAAAGCTTGCTTTGACACTTTCTTTGATGCAATTAATTCCATTGTTGACGGCCAAAAATTCTCATTCTCATAATCCTCATCATTCTCAAATCCCTGCTTTTGTTGACCAACCTTTAATCCATAGGTTGCTGCCTCAACCATAGAAATGGCATGACTAGCAACCATATCTTCTACCAGCTTTTTCATCCCTCCTTGCCCAAAGTTTGTACTCAATGGAAGTCCAGTTTCTGTAAGATGGATTTTCCCATCTTTGAAGAACACAAGTTGATTTTTAAGAGCTTCTTTATAACTGGTACAATCCTTCTTTGCATGCTCTGGGTCGTCACACCATATGCATCTATATGTAAACCCTTCTTTGGTTTGGGGCCTTTGCATAGAAGCCTGCCCCAATGGTAGACCTTTTTCTTCGATCCTGGACATCTTCAATTTTAAATCACGCATACCCTTGATAAGCTCATCCATCGGCCCATCTATCTTAGGAATTGTGGCAGCTGGCTTGGATAAACTCTCAGGGGTAACAGCAGCTATGGGGGTTGCAGAGCCCATCACCATTTTATCCCTCCTCCGCTGCCGCTTTGCTAACATAGTGACTGCATCCTCAACATCATTCCAATCACTCTTTAATCCTTGCTCTGTATTTTTATCCTCAAGGAGGATTTCCAATGTCTCCTGGAGATCTTTCCCAGCTGCCTGCAAGAAGAGCTCTGTTTTTTCTCTGTCCAAAGTTGCACGCTCTATTCTTGACAACTGGGCATAACGCTTCTCAAACTCCCTTAGCAATTCTGTGGCAGAAATTCCCATTTTAGGTTTTGTGACCCATTCCAAAAAAGTTCGTTTGGTCACTCGCTCAGAATCCTCCATGAAGTACTCATCCTTTAAAGCAAGTTTGAATTCTTCCCAATTTCTGCCACCCGGTGCTGTCTGCAATCCTTTTATGCGCTCTCTTATTTCAGGAACGCATACCAACTCGAAACTCCGAACCATATCCTCCTCAGTTACCCTGTTTAGCTCCATCTCCTTTATATAATTGCGCAGATACTTTGTAATGTCCTTCCCATCAAATTGATCTACCTTTTTCACAATTGATTGTAAGGCTTTGGTCATGGAAATCTGTCCCTTCTCAGCAGCTTGTTGCTGTTGCATGTACATGGAAAACATTTGGAACATCTGCATAACTCCGGGGTCAAAATGAACCCCCTGGCCCTCAGAATTCTCAGCCATAGCTTCCCTGTATATTTCACCACACTCTCACCCCAGCAGCTTCACGTCGGGTTCACCAAAGTTGTCGTGAGGTGTGTGGAGTAGCCAGGAAAGTACAAAACTTCTAGCTGTGAGAGTGAATGTCAAATCCAACAAGGAATTTCACGTACAAGATTTCCCAAGGAGTATTGAACACCATTATTTTCATTGACAAATACATGTGTCCTCTTCCCTCAATACATCCTTGAATTCCTCCAGCTGAATGCACAGATTTGCATGAAATCCTTTGAACCATTCAATAGTGGGCATAACAAAGATTTCCAATTATTCCAATATACATGTGTCCAGCTATATCCATTACATCCAGTACCCTCAAAACTGTTATTTCGAGATGTGCTTTTATCACCTGAAAACCTGCCTTAATGTCCTAACATCTCACAAGCAAAATATAGCATTTGGCATAGCTTGACATACTCATAATTTTCAAAATCCATACGAGAAGAAAGTAAAGTAAATTTCCCCCAGCTTCGATACATTTTTCACCAATCACCAAGCTCCAAATTCCTTAGCCTTTTTCCCATGATCTCTCTATTCTTCTCCGTTTTCTTTTTGATGTATCAAATACTCGATTTTCTCCATTCACATAGAGTGAGTTTAAGAGAATAGATAATAAAAGAAAACTCAACTTACAATGTGTACACGTGGATCTTTTAATTTGTTTTTCCAAACATATGCAGCTCGCCGATTATGCGAGGGAAAATCGATTGGAGAAGCATCGCTGCAGACAGTTTTGAAATTGGAATTCCCAATAATTACATCATCATGTAGCTCTAGAATTACTCTCTAATTCTAGCACCTACAAAACTCATATAGTTTATATTTTCTGAAGATTAAAAGCACTGGTTCAACACGACGCTGTTCGTCCACGCTGCATATCTTTTCTCATCACTCTGCATTCGACGTTTCTTTCCGGTCATTTTCTCCCTTTCCCCGCGGCGATCTCGGCGGCCAGCTATACATACCATAGAAAGAAAACTGCCCGATTTCCAGAAAATCTCCAATATTTTTGTTAACCTTCACACTAAGGTTATGCCACCCATTATATGTTTCTTCTAACCTTAGCATTAAGGTTAGAAGTCTAATAGTAAGACATAACCTTATATTCACTTCTATCATCCATAAAGGAAAACCAGAATGCATGTGACTCTTGATATACACACAACATCATCCCTAAACAAAACCATTGCACCACTGTAGGCACACTTGCTTTGGAGAGCATGACACAAGCCCATAAGGCATTTTAGCCAATAATACCTTGAATTCCCTGCTTTGGCACAACTCAAGATTCCCAAAGCATTCTCACACCTATGAAGACATTCAATGAACTCCTCGGCACTGTGATACTCATTAAGTCTCCATTTCTCTTGACACCTTCATAGTTTATAAATTATCATGTCGGCCTATATGATTTACAGAATCCCCATTTACTCATTCAAGTATTTCCCCATGCCTTCATAAATACATTCCTTTGTGCATTGGTATGCCCTCATGCCATCATATATATCTGGATGCTTCTAACTTGCCCATGAGCTCTGAGTAACAGCAAAAACATCATCCTCCATACTCATATACAAAAAACCCCTAAATCTGACTCAGCCTCAGCTTGTTTTATTGAACCTCATATACAATATGAACATATGTACATGGCATCATATAATGACTCGTCATGGCACTTAACCTATGCATCTGGATGTGTATTTGACGGCCTCACATGGACGGTTTCATATCATAGACGTGCCATGGCACGACATCGTGCTTGAACGATGTTTGATGATGATCAATTTTTGCAAGTGCATAGGTGGAAACCCTCTCCACACACTTGGTCACTATCGGATGTTAGAAATAGAGGAAAGAAGTGCTAACTCTATACCGTAATCTAGGTGCAAAGGCACGGTTACAAGATAGCACCGCACTAGCTTGTTCACGTGAGATATGGTGCCCCATATCACATTTTGTACGTGGATTTTCCCAAGAAGCCTCAAATGATCCACTTGTAAATAAGGTAATTTAACTAATGAGAGATATATAATCCTATTCTCACAATTAAGTTTGATTCCTTTCCCTTGTGATTGATGCTTGCTTGTATGCTTTCTTTTCTTGGTTGCATGCATGCTTGAGGATTCTATGGATGAGTGATGGTGTGTTCATAAGTTCTCTTATCCCTGTCTCTTTCTCTCCCCTTCTCCTCCATGCTCTCTCACCCCACCGAGGCATTGAGATTGAGCTTGAGCTTTCCATAGCTGGCTCTCTCTTTTCTCCCCACCCATTTTGCAAAGCTTCCTCAACCCCATCATGCCTGAACGACATTCAATGATGACCAACTTCTTAAGTGTGTGGGGGACACCTCTCTCCATATAGTTTAAATTAAATTATAAATTAAAAAGTTAGGTCTACAAACCCATAAGTAGGAAAATTTGCAAGTCAATACACTCGCAATTTTGTAATAAGGTCGCAAGCCAATAGCCTGGAAAGCTCCCAAGTTCATAAGCCCACAAGCTTGCAAGGAGTCAATAAGTTGGCAAGTGCAGAAGTCATCGAACCCATAACCCAGAGTAAGATGGAAATATAAGCCCATAATTTTGTAAGCCAATTAGCTTGCAAGCTAGTAAGTTTGTAATCTCTAAAGTCCATAGGCCCATAAGTTGACAAGTTTGGAAGCCGATAATACGATGAATAGGCATGCCAATATGCCCACAAGCCTGGAAGTAAACAAGTTTGAAAGCCCATAAGTCTGCAAGCCAGGAAGCACGCAAGCTGGCGAGGAAGCCGCTAAGCTCGCAAGTCTACAATTATTAGCATGCAAGCTAGTAATCCCCACAAGCCGATACGCTCACAATTCTAAAAGCCGAGAATCCCACAACTTCGCAACATTGGTAAGCTTGATCAAAGCCCGCAAATTGATAAGCTACTAGTAAGTAAGCTGCATGCCAACCGCTAAGCTAGTAACCTTGCAAGAAGCCGATAAGCTAGTAGGCTTGTAAGCCAGTACACTTGTAATTTTTCAAGCTAGAAAGCTCGCATGCTAATATATAAGCTGGTAAGCTCACAAGTTTATTATAAGCTCGCCTGCAAGCGCCGACGAGACAAGCATGCAGTAAGCTCGCAAGTCCATAAGCTATAGTAAGCCTGCAACAATCAGCATGCAAGCTAGTAATCCCCACAAGCCAATAAGCTGATACACTCGCACCTGAGAATCCCACAACTTTGGAAGCGCGCAAAATTGGTAAGCTTGTAAGCCCACAAATTGATAAGCTAGTAAGCATGCCAACCGAACCTAGTAACCTTGCAAGCCAATAAGCTTGCTAGCCAGTACACTTGCAGTAATCTTTCAAGCTAGAAAGCCCACAGGCCAATAAGCTGGTAAGCTCACTAGTCTATTATAAGCGCATAGCCTCTAAGCCTGCAAGCCGACGAGACAAGCATGTAAATTGGCAAGAAGTAAGCAAGTTTACAAAGTGCACAAGCTTTAAAGTCTACAAGCCGCAATTCCACAAGCCTACTATAATAAACCCACAATTTCATAAGCCAGTAATCCCACAAGCCCACAATTTGCTAGCATGTACTAAGTTTGTAAGCCAATAATCTTACAACCCTAGCCCACAAGCCTGCAACCACCCAGTAAGCCAATAAACCCCACAAGTATGTAAGCTCACAGCACAGGAAAGCAAGTCTGCAGAATAAGCTCTATGTGCATGCATGCATGCTCACAAGTCTATAATCCCACAACTCCATACACTAGTAAGCCCACAAGCCCGCATGAAAGAAAGTCTGCAAAATAATGTTATATGCGTAGCTATTGAAGCATGCATACTTTGTACATGCTTTTATATATATATATATATATATATATATATATATATATATATATATATATATATATATTATTTTTTTCCTTTTTTTCTTTTTTTCTATGCGGCACTTTCCCATGTGCAAGACATCAATCCCTTTTTCTTTTTTTAAAGGTCATCCTCCACAGTGCTGATCAAGCCATCAACCCATTTTGTCTTGAGGTAAGTGTGACCACCTCCACTTATTTATTTTTATATTTTACCCTTGCGTGCATTTATGCATAATGTATAAGAGCACTATGCATAACCGAAGGAGCTATGCATACGACGTTTTTTGTGTGTGTTTGTGTTTGTGTTTGTGTAGTATGGGGTGTCAACCTCAAGATGATTCCTTCTTGTGAGGTATGTGCTTTATCCCTTATTCATATAATTACTATGTAGCGACCCTCATGTGTAGTGGATTTTTACTCTCTTTTCTTTTCTTTTTTTAACGCAGCTCTATGCATAATTGCTGCATAGATCTTATGCACATATCTATGCGAAAGGATCTTATCCATAGCTCTATGTATAAGATTTTTGTAGATAGAGCTCTTTGCATAAGACTCTAATCATAGCTTGCTCTATATCTATGGCTAAGAGTCTTATGCACATAGAGCTATGGATATATCTATGCATATAGATTTTTGCCTTATAAATAAATCTATGTATGGTGTATGTAGGATGATAGAAGTGATGACAAGGAACCAAGTGATGGTGAGGAGGAGGATGATGCTCTTGATGATGATGATTATGATTGATCTATTCATCAAATGTATTTAGATAATGTTTTGCCCTACTTATTTTAATGACATTTTGATGTGATTTAATATAATGACATTTTGCCTACTCATTGTTTTTTTTGGCCTACTCATTATACTAGCATTTCGATGTAATATAATCACCTCATTTTCATGGAGTAATATATATTTATTTTTAAATCGTGTATGTATTTTTTGGGACTATTATTTGTCTTTAGAATATTAACATGTCATTTCTATTAATGTTATATCATCTCTAATATAATTTTATAAATATGGGGTAGATTAGGGAACTTCCCCAACCTACCTCCTTTTTTAAAAATTATTGCTATGTTCATTGCTATTTTTGTTGCTAATCCACTGTGTCACACAAGCAAAGAGCGGCAAGAAAAATATCAATAAAAAAGCATCTCGACTTTTTGGATTATTTTACACTTGCTTTTGTTGCTATGTCCATGTCTTGTAGTGTGGGTTCTGTGTATGAGGATGAGCTTTGGGGAGCTACTATGTGTTAACATTAGGCTTACCCATGTGTGAGGGCGACTTGTGTACATAATGGCATGTGAAGTTGCCCATACTCATACATGAGTCCTGAGCCATGCCTATTATTAGCATGAATTAAGGTTGACTTTTCACTCTTCGAATTGAGCCTTTATATAAATGTAAGGCTTATAATATATGCTCTATAATTTTTTGGATTTTCTAACGTTTCTTTTGCCTTTTTACCTTGGATCCTATGGAGAAGTAGTCGGTAAACTCCAAGTTCTCCCATTAGTTGATGATACTCTCAAACCCTTTGCAAAATCAACCCAAATATACTTTACACAAATGTAAGGCTTATCAACCCAAATATACTTTACACAAATGCAACACTTATATTATATGCTTTATAATTTTTAAACTTTTCAATGTTTTTTCCTATTTTGCCTTGAATATCCTAAGTGGAAGTAGCCAGCAAATTCTAAGTTCTCTAATTAGTTGCATACTCTCAAACTCTTTGCAAAATCAACCCAAATACCTTTTCTTTTCCTTCAAAAATTCATGGGTGGTTGCAAGATGAGGTTATCTAGTTTCATTTAGTGGACGCCCTTGGGTTTAGCCTGAAAATAAGCATTTTTTCAAGAAGAATAGCCAATCTCTCTTAGTTAGCCAAGGATTTTCACTTCAAGGTCTTCTGATGAAACATCGTATGTAAACTTGGGCAACTAAAACTATAATCTGATCGAATATCCAATAATTGTAAAGCCCCTTATCTTTGCGAACCAAAATTATATACACGCCCTGTCGGCTGGATAACTACACTGAATGTGAGTAAATTACCTATAACTTTTACATCATTACTCATATGATATTCCTACTGTGCATATCACAAATTCAAATAACATAGAGCTTAACTTGATTTATCGAGTAATTTTTGATATGTTCTACTATTTTCTATATTATTTAAAAGGCGTTAGAATTGTTAAAAAAACATACTATTTTATCCTCCCACCACATCTACCATTTAAAATGCTCAATTTGTATGGATATAGTGATGATTAGATTAGGAAATATTTGTAGAATGTGGATCTAAGGTAAAATTATAAATCTAACTGTTGGATTTTTGTAAATTTACTTTGAAAAATTTATTATGACTGTTAGAGGTCCATTAAATCAATTGTAATTTAATTCTTGAAAATAAAATATTGAATCTTTCAATCTAAAAAACTCTAGGGATCAACATAATTATTACCATGAATTTATTTTTAAAAATTAGCTTAATTTTAGTATGGAAAGATCCCTTTTAAATCCTCCCAAGTGAAATTTCCCATATTGTGTCCACTCTCCCCTTTTCAAGTATAAAACCAAAGGTCCCTTTTAAATCCTCCCAAGTGAAATTTTCCATATTGTGTCCACTCTCCCCTTTTCAAGTATAAAACCAATCCTAGTTATGTTTGGAAATCTAGGCTTGGTAATCTTCAAAGCCTAGATATCATGCCATGCGTGAGGCTTGGGTAGTAGGCACAAACTTATATATGCATGCCACTTTATGTCCATATCAGCTTCGAGAAAATCCACATAAGCACCTTGCCACACCTCCACCCTCCATGTCAATATGGTCAACCTAGTTGACTTTCCACCTCATCATCCTAGTCATCATCAATGCTACATCTTCTTACCACCTTTGCATGCCACCTCGCACTTGATGACATGGCATGCCACATCATGGAATTGCCACATCATCCAACAATAGTGCCAGATGTGAAGAAAATGCCATGTGGCATGCACACCTGTGACACAAGGCACCCCCTTTCCACCTTCCCACCTTCCTATTTTTCTCAAAAACATATTTTTGAAAAAGTTAATTTAGTATATTTTTTAGTATTAAAAAAAAGAAATAAAATATTAATTTTAAATAATAAAAAATATATAACTTATTAATATAAAAGAATTTAAAATCACTAATTTTAAAGAATTATATTTTAAAATTAGATAAATAATATTATTTTTAAAGTTCATGTTATAAAAGTTAATTTTTTGAATTTAATGTTTCTTAAAAATATTTTATGTGTAGAAAAAATCTTTGAATAAAATTTAAAAAAATAACATTATAAAGGAAAATATAGTTATATAATTATAAATAAAATAGATATTTATATATCTAGTAATGATAAATGTTTAGATTTGTAAATATTTTTTATTAATAATATTAATTTTTAAGTGGATAATAGTTTTCTTTTTATCTTTATGTTTATCTTAATTATCCAATCAATCTTAGATAGAAAATCCAATGAGATTTGAAGTGGATAACCTATTTTTCCTATATAAACACACATCTCTAGTACTATCCCATCATTAAAACTTTATAATTTGGGTTCTCAAAAGTCGTAAGAGTCGGAAATGTAATAGGACTAGACTTCCCCTTGTCCACCAAGTTCAAGAGGAGGAGAGGAAAAGGATAGCTCGTGAGAGAAAGAGAGAGAGGAGAGCATGTCAACGAGCAACACCTTCCATTGGCGATGATCCAAGCCTTGCTCCTCCTCTTCCACTTCCTCTCCCTCCGCCCTCTTTCCCCCCACTATCCCTTAGTTTAGATAATCCACATGAACCCGCCCTTCCTGAGCCCCCTTCTCTTTCACAAGAACCCACCCCCTCCTTTGGGCGCCCATAGTGTGGATAGGAAAGGACTATCAAAGTCAGGGGCGCATCATCGTGCCCATGCACTCTTCTAATCCTACAAATACCTCACGCCTTCATCATCACAGGCATGCATGCTTGATGCTTTGATCGATTTGCCCAACGTTGCCAATTATAGGGCACTTTTTGACATTGGAGGTTGAAGAGAGAGGAGAGTTGGCATGATGGTGCTACAAAGTGTTCGTCGTTCCTATACAATTAACAAGAAGATGAACTTTGCGGACGCTTTGGCTAATTGACGGGCTATTGTAGTGGGGCAGCCATAAGAAGCTCCCAAATGAAGGATAAGGTGAGTGCCACATCTCGCATCCTTTCCATAGCACCACACGCACTTAGAGTTGGGTCTATTAGACAGCAAAGTTTAGATGCCAATGAGGGTGGTGCTTTGTGGGCGAGTAGTGGTCGTGTAGCTAGGCATGATCTCCTACTAGATGAAACCACTAGATCCTTGATAGAAAGTTTTTGGGAGGAAAATTGTCGTGCCTCACCAGTTTTAAGCTTTGTGTAAGAGAGTGACAAGAGGTGTGTTCATTGGGCATGGTGCTTGCTTTCTGGAAATGACCCAAACAGAGTTGTATTCTCAGTTTGTGGCATCATAGCCAGACCTTAAAATTGAGCAAAGGTCATTTGAGGGGTGTAAGCCTTGGTTTGTAAGGTACTCACGACAACGTAACACATGTTGCTATCGCTACCATGTTGAGTACCAAGAGATAGTGCCATGGCGATGTTATGAGTATGTGACACACCAACTCCAGGGTGGGAAATCCAAGAAGTTCCAGCTCGTGGACAAACACACACCGTGTTGTCACTTCATAGCCACATTTAGGGAGCAGATCTACCCCTATATACGGCACAGTCATTGTGCCAAGTGGCGGGATCGTCAGTTCTAAGCATGCCTAGTAGAGTTTCCTATTGGTGTGATCGTCTCTGTGTGGTTAATTTTGCAGAGAACTACACCTTCACACCTTTTCAGGAGATACAATCTGAGTATTACTTCTCGGGAGCAGGTAATGGTTATATTTCATAATATTAGTTTCGTGTTTGAGCTATATTACTTATTTGATTTTTTATGTCCCAAATCGTCTCTCTTCCTTACCTCACCAGGTTGCTATTATGGTCCACATTAGCTATCGACTTGCAGAGGCATATGTAGATGGGATAGCGAGTACCCCCGAGGCTTGTGTCATTATTTGAGAGTATCATTTCTATATCAATGATGATCGTTCACATGATGCACATTTTGTGCGCAACACTATTTCGTCTCCATGATGATTTTTTACGAGATTGTGGGATCACACGTGGTCAGTGATGGGTTTGGTCAGATGGCTATGGCACACAATTCAAGTCGTCACACGACAATTCTATTGGCTCTACAGGTAGTACTTATAGTTCTCTTAGATTTATAATTAAACTAAATTCACTAAAACATCTTAAAGAAAACAATAACTAAGACTTTGTTTTATGGGTTTATAGGTGGCATATGTAGTCTAGTATCCCAGTGATTAGGTTATTCTTTGAGACTGGTCATGGGAAGGGAGAGCATGATGGTGCGGGCACATGTGGGAAATGTGCTCTGAGACATCATCAATTGGGGTAGGATACTGAGCGATTCAGAGATGCAGGCCACGTGGCCGAGTGGTGCTCCCAACATTTGTGTGGGAGTGCAGCATCATCGTATCCCAAACGTGATGGTCGGATTGTCATGAGATTTTTTTGGCATGTGGATGGTGGCATGATTGACCGTAGAGGCTTCCATGATTGTGACACAATACCTAGCACCTTGGGCTTACAGGAGCACGTGCATGCGACCCCCATGATTGGGATGATGAGAAATGTGTGGAATGACAAGAGATGATGAGGAATAAAGTGAAATGATGTGGATGATGAGAAAAGATGGAAATTCTGTTTGGAACTGTATTTGTAGATGAAACCTATTTTTTTTAAAGATTTTTTTATGTCAAGAATGCTAGGGAAACCATCTTGTGAATGAGGTCGTGCGAACCTAAGTGAAAAAGTTACAATAGATGACGGAGAGTCAATTCGCGTGGCGAGGTCGACCGAGGTCTTGATCAGCCTGAGTTTGATTAAAATGGTGAGCTTCCAGTACAGTGGATGAGGGACCAAGGAAGCGGCCTATGAGTGAAGCGCTAGGTCACCTGCTAAGGAACCTAGAGGGTGTTGACCATACGGTGCTCGGGCTCTAGGTCGCCGAAGATACCCACGCGTGCGTCGGGGAAGAAAATGAGTTGGAGTTTGTTTTCTAAACACGGGCATGTATCTGGTTGATTGACCTTGCTAGTCTTCAACGTATGAGTTCATGGCTCTTTTACATTGATCTTGTTGGTTGATCTTGCTGATCTTCAACTAAGAGTCCATATTGTTTTTATGTGATTATATTCCTGGGTACTATGGGCTAGGAACTATTGAAAAGGCCCTTGAGTGAGAAGGTGGTGAGCGTTCTGGTTGCCAATGATGCCATAGGTACGCTGAGAAAGGGATGAATGAAATACTTGATTATATTCCTGGGTACTATGGGCTAGGAACTATCGAAAAGGCCCCTGAGTGAGCATAGGGTGAGCGTTCTGGTTGCCAATGATGCCATAGGTACGCCGAGGAAGGAATGACTGAAATTGGATTTTTGATTGGAAAGTGGAAAAGTTAAAAATTGGATCTGGATATTTTGGAGGATTATGAGATTAGTAATTCTATAGTTTTATTTCAATTTTGATTTAAAGACAATTGAATTTGTAAAAGGCAATTTCATATATTGGGTGCGTAAGTAGTGTGTCTAAATTGTATTTTGCATGAGTGCTGGCTAGGGGGCCTGGGAACTCTTTTCCCTGGTACCAGGGACAAAACATAACCAAATTTTCATAATGGATTCTATCAATACAGTGGTTGGCTAACCCATGGGACTGGATGGGGTTAGGCTGGACAGATGGGTCCCTATAATTAAAATTCAATTCTGTTCAAGTTATGATAGTTGAAGTAAATCACGGGCGGCTAATCCTTGTTCTATGGAAAAGAATCAACGGTTGTGCCTCTTTGACGAGGAAAAAAGCATTGATCTCTATGATCCAAGTGCAAGTTCCTCCCTTGATCAGGCCATGTGATCCACGGGTTCGGTCGTCGGAATGAAAAAGGGAAGTTAAGGCCTTTGACTATGTTAGAATAATTCTCTTGGAGGAATCACCAATGTTTTCTGGGTGAGAGAAGTTTTTTTTGGGTTCGGTTTTCAAAGAACCGAGGGATTAGTCTCTTGTCCGGACATTCGTGTGGTGGGCGAGGCCCCGAGTGGGAAACCCTGCCCCGCATGTGAGGTTGCTACTTTCGCTGCTAGCTTCCCGGATTTTGGTGCACGGAGGGGGCAGGGGTCTCACAGTCTCTCTCTAGCTTTCTCACACTCATAGCCTCTCTCATTCCATCTCTCTCGAGATCTCTTACACTCATAGCCTCTCCCTCCCTACTCACTTTTATCTCACTCCCCCAGAGCCTCTTACTCTCTCCTGCTTGCTCTCTCCCACCTTTGTCTCCCTCAAGGCAGCCTCACTCCTCCCACACTCTTGCCCTCTCTCTCTCTCTCTCTCTCTCTCTCTCTCTCTCTCTCTCTCTCTCTCTCTCTCTCTCTCTTTGCTTCCTCTCCCCCTATCCACGTAGGAGAGTATAAGAAAAAGCTCCCTTTTGAATTTATTTATTTTTTATCCAAGTGAGATAAATTTGAGTATTTAATTCTCATATATCAAAAAATATTCAAAGCTTAATGGGTGAATAATTTTTTTATAAGCAAGAGGGCTGCCACCAAGAGTCATCGCCTTTAAGAGGTGGCCAAATAGTATGTTGAGGATGCATGTAGGGATCTACATAGGGATGAAGGCATGCTTGGGAAAAGTATACAAGTGTTTAAGTAGAGTTGGAGGCCCCCATAAGCACATTGAAGAAAGAAGGAGAGCGAGCATGGCTTTTGCAGATGCAGTAAGAGCTACAACCATCACGACTTGTAGAACAAAGTTACTAATGCCAAGGTATGTTTCTTCATTTGAACATTCCATGACCTCTAGCATGATAGGGCATACTATGTATAGGATAGAGTGCACACATGTATGCTATAAAGAAATGAGTTTGTAATATAGCATACTGGTATATTATCTTATGCTATATAGTACAAATGCACTGGCATTAACCACCACACTATTGTATTGTCGTGTGCTTTATTGTCTTATACTATATAGCGCTTACATTAACTAGTACATTGTTGTATTATATATAGTGAGCTATATAGAACAAGGGACTAAAACATTATGGTATATATCACAATTTTATATTGTCTTCTGCTATATAGCTCATTATATACTCTTCTTGTACTATATAGCACATTGATAGTCGATCCTTGTGCTATATTACATAGTTTATGTTATCTATTTACAACAAGTAACGTCAATTTAATAGATGCTATATAATATAATCTATGCTATATAGCATAGGCTTACTTGAAATTATGTGTTATATAGCACATTATCAGCTATATATTAGAGGGTGTTGCATAGTGTGGAGATTGTGTGCTATAAAGGTATGCTATATAGTATAAGTTTAGCACTTTAAATGCAAAACGATGCTTTCAATGGCAAAACTATAATACTAGTAGGCCAGTTGTAAAGAAGAGGAAAAAAAATGTAAACTTGATGTTTATAGGCTATGTTGGCACTGAGAGAGAAAGCAATCAAGAAGGCATCTAGGGCTACTAAATTTTGTATGAAGAATTGTACATAATGTGGTGTTTAGAGGGGGGAATACATGGTTGTACCTCTCTCATCCATAGTGGGGGATGACCTTGACAATACAGTCATGGTTGGTCACTTAGTTGGTGGTTGCAGTGGGTGTGAGTTACCTTTTGATAGTGATGCAATAGATGCATTTTCTTTGCCTTGGGGGCATGTCTGCCACCTGTTGTGCTTTGCACATATGGGTAGTGAGTTTGGTAAGTGTATGGAGACTGATTACATGGAGGTGATACCTGAGAGGGCTAGGTGTATGCTAGGTCTCTTAACTTTGAAGGTCAAATTAGAATCTAGGACCACTGGTAAATTACATAATACTATCTCCTCACCATATAATATGAAGTTCTACTTGTATTCTTGTTGTATAAATTCTCTCATGTTTTTATGCAAACAATATGGCATTGGCAATCTTAGAGGAAACAAGTGATCTAATGTCCATGCATTTCACTGGTATGTAGTGGTTGCTTTTTAGCTTTCATAGCACACTATTATATTATAATTTCCAAACTTTTTGTGTGCATTTGCAAAACAACTTTTGCATGCGGGCCATTAAAAGGTGGTAGTTCTCGAAGTTCTAGAGGAGTGCACATCACCATTTAAGCGACGGTGAGAGTGAAACAAGTGCTATGTAGCATTAGTTTGTTGTATACATACCTGTGTTTGCACACTTTTCAGTATTTTTTCCTTTGTACTTGTGAGTGAGTCTAGGTAATAAGACTTGTAAGAGGAGAGAAGATAAATCCACAGGGACTAAGGATGGACAAGATGATTGTAGGGTTTATTCATTGCACTCTTGGAGACCTTTCCTCCGGTCTAAGAGCTTATTTGGATAGAATGTTGTAGATAAATATATTAAATTATCAGAAGATACAAGAAAGCACACTTGCATGGAGAGGAGGAAGGTTTATGCAACATGGACAAGTTTAGGGTTCATGCAAACTATAAGAGTTGTTTTATCATGGAGGATAGTTTAGATGGAGGTGACAATTAGTATAATATGCTCAGTGACAATTAGTATAATATGCTCAGTGGGCAAGGTGGGATGCATCAAAAATCTTATACAAAGGGTGGGGGTTTTGTGGACAAGTCTAGGAGTCGTGCATGCAAGAGGTGACGTGTCCATGTGGAGGATAGTTTAGATGAATTACACAATTAGTACAATATGCTCAGATAGGCAAGGTGGGATGCAAGAAAAACATGATACCAAGGACTAGGATTCACTTGGGTCTAAGGTTGTGACAGATGTAACCATTGTGCCACTTGTCATGCATGAACATGAGGACCCTTGATGATGTTGATCCTTTGCTTGGGTCTGAGGGTGTATATGATGCTTAGAAGATTGCACACATTGATAAGGATGCAGCTATTGTGCCACCTATCATGCATGGACATGAAAATGTAGTGAATGTTGCTAATTCTATCCCTAGGTGTGAGGGAGTACATGTAGATCAGCAGACTATAGCTAAAGCATTAAATGATTTGGTTGTACACATGCAACCATTGTGCCACTTATGATACAAGATACATATAGTCTTGTGATATAATCTAAGGGTATATGTAGCTAAGAAGATTGTGAAGAGAGAACAATAGGGGCAAGTGAAGTTGCACCTAAAAAATGGGTAGTCAAGGAACATCTGGCTAGAAAAAGAGAACAAACATGTGAAAGATTGCAAAGGACGATACATAAACGTAGAGCCCTCCAAGAAAGGTTCAAAGTAGCCTACATCAAGGAAGGCAATACTATTATCTTATGAGAAAATTATGTTTGAGATTGTGCTACTAAATGTGCTCCCACCACTTCCACGACAATGCCTTGCACTTGTGCTAGACCTCAATGATCTACTTGTTCACATTATTGAGACTCAATGGTGGGAGAGTCCACCAGAGACTATGCTAAGTGTATAAGAGCAGTTATGTTACCTCATTGCATTGTGTTTGTTCGTGCAAACATGGAGTCCTTTCTAGATTTTTTCCTTGAGTGCTTTGATGTAATACTATGGAGCTATTGTAGGTTAAGGAAGATGTTGGAAATTTTGAAAGATTACTTCTCAAGACATCACCAGGTTCACACACATGTTTGGTCAAGATAAATGTGAGAAGGAAAAGTTTGCTCTCGAACAAAAATCCATTTATTTTAAGAAACTAGAAAGGCTTTAGGAAGAAGAAAAAAGTTATAAAATATGCAAAGGACAATTTGATTATTGATGATTCATGCTTTAAGATTTTTAAGAATCCCACAGGCACATCATTGACAATCCCCAAGTTGAAGAGCTAAACATCTGAGTCCGATTAATAGTTATCTAACATGCACTCGGAATACTCTAGTTATGGTCTTGGTTGATGTGTCTAGACCATTAAGTGTATACCTGCTTGTTCAATTCGGAAGTGGCTTATGATAAAGAGTCGTGTATAGTGGGTGACATATGGATAAAGTACAAGGAGAATAAAGAGAAATGCAGAAGAGCCAAGGATGCATTGTAGTTGCTTGTGCAAAAAGCTCATGTGCCCAATGTATACATATTGTGTGCCTTATAAGTTAGCTCATAGCATGTAAACTTTGTGCCAACTAGTCTACTATATAGCAAACTTCACTTTTACCATATAGAAAACTAGTAGCTAGCACAAACCATGTGTATGTTGTGACAATCTTGGCCTACTATATGATAGAATTTGCTTGCATGCTACTACTAGTCTGCTTTATAGCACTAGTCTACCATATAACATAACAATAGCAGTATGCAAGGACTATGCTAGTTGCTAGCTACTTTACATGTAAGGACTGTGCTACTATTGGTCTGCTATATAGCACTGGTCTACTATATAACAGAACAATAGTAGCATGCAAGGAATATGCTAGTTGCTAACTACTCTACATGCAAGAGCTATGCTACTCTACTGGTATGCTATATAGCATTGGTCTACCATATAACAAACCAATAGTAGCATGTAAGGATTGTGCTAGTTGCTAGCTACTCTATACCTAAGGACTGTGCGACTATTGATTTGGTATATAGCATTGGTATGCTATATAACAGACCAATGTAGCAGCATGCAAGGACTGTGCTAGTTGCTAGCTACTCTACATGCAAGGATTGTGCAATTACTAGTCTGCTATGTTATAAATAGACTAGTAGTAGCAGCATGCAAGGATTATGCAACTACTGGTCTTCTATTACTACTAGTCTATTATATGTGCTAGTTGGTAGCTACTCTACATGTAAGGACTGTGTTACTACTGGTCTACTATATAGCACTAGTCTACCATATAACAAACTAGTAGTAGCAGTATGCAAGGACTTTGTGCTAGTTGTAACAAGGATTGTGCTACTACTGGTCTGATATATAGTTCTTATTTGCTATATAACAAACCAATAGTAGCATGTAAGGATTATGCTAGTTGCTAGCTACTCTACATGTGCAAGGATTGTGCTACTACTGGTTTTCTATACAGCACTAGTTTACTATATAATAGACTAATAGCAGCATGTGAGGACTACGCTAGTTGCTAGCTACTCTACATGCAAGGATTCTACTACTGGTTTGCCATATAGCACTACTCTACCATATAACAGACTAGTAGTAGCATGCAAGGATTGTGCTAGTTGCTAGCTTCTCTACACGCAAGGATTGTGCTACTATTGGTTTGCTATATAGCACTGGTCTGCCATATAACATATCAGTAGAGCAGCATGCAAGGAATATGCTAGTTGCTATCTACTCTATATGTTGTAGGTGCACATAATGTGTCAGGGGTTGCAGATGCCCCTCAAGTTCCAATTGTTGTTTGTTGATGTGGTAGGTACACTTGATGTGGCAAGTGTTGCTGTCCACGCAGATGTGGCAGGTGATGTTTACTGTCCATGTAGATACCCATCTTCAGAGTGTGTATTAAGAATCATTCTGAATCAAAGTTGAGGTATAAAGGAAGTAATGAGGACACACATCAGCAAATAAAGTCTCAAGATGCCTCATATGGCATGGAGTTATAGATGGCCTTATCTACCTCGGTTGACATCTTGTACATTTTATCCACCATGGGCATGGGAAAATTTATGGCCCTAACAAGGTGAAATATAATGAAAACATGGGGTTTAACATTGAAGTAACATTAATAACCATCATCTTGCACTTCTTACCACCAACTAGTAACAAAGTATGCACCTACTTTATTTGTGTTTCCCCATGTGTCTTTGAGATGCCCCTCTGCTTTTTGTTTTAGCTGCTTGCATTTTAATACGTAAAAGTCAACTCCTCCTTCATTCTTAGCCTCTATATTACCTATAAAATTGTTGTTTGACATTAAGAGGTCATTAAGGAAGTCATGACATCCCTCATACATAGGTTCCTGCACTTGAGTCTCTTCAGCTTTGACACCTCTTTGGGGGGTGGAGAAGGATGCACTTCCATGGCTGATGAACATATGACTTGTTGGAATATGATCTCTAATAATTATGTAAGCATGCATCACATAAGCATGATAATTCCCTTGTCCTAATTAGTGTAGATGTATGCTTTGAAAAACCACAAATGGAGTGCCAGGATTGAGACCCATCAACTCGTGCATAAGCCCATGGGTTAGACCTGTCTACATCACCCACCTTCATCTCCGAAAGAGTTCTTCTTGTGTGGATTTTGTTGGAAGACCTTTGGTTGTTTGACTCAAGCATTGTCTCAAACAAATAGCACACTACATCCACTAACTTTATCAACATTACCCCATTAGTCTTTACTCATTCCTATGTTAGTGCCCTTTTCACCTGCCCCCCACTGTATTTGCCCCATCATGCTCCCCTTTTCCATGGCCTGATGTTGAGAAGTTCCATAACATCTCAACATTAGGCAATTTAAAATACCAGTTGACAAAATAAAATGGCCTTACAGCCTTGAATTGGGATGATGCACCATCAGACCACACCCACTAGTGCTTCTTCAATTATACTCCTTGGTCCTTAAGCCATTCATTATGTAGCAAAAAACAATGTTGAACAAAAAGAGTGTCATGTTGCATATCATCCGATATTATGTACAGATTCATTTCCTTGATTATTCCATATGTCCATGCCACTACGTTGATAATTGATGTGAACTAGTATTGTGCATTGGTTAGTGCATGCTCTGTATCTTATTTTTCTCTTGAACTAAAATCAATAACTGACACAACTGTATTATAGCCAAAAATATCCTCAAACACTCCCTAAACGATTGGGCTTGCCATCTGTACATAAATTTGTGCATGATGAACTTTAATGTGTGATTCTGTAACATTAACATGAACTAATTAAGAGACAACTACTTGAGGGAAAGAACTTTGTGCCTTTTCTTCTCTCCTTTTTTGTTCAGTCCAACCTCTATGTCTTCAAATACCTGAACACTCTTACCATCTTTGTATCTTGACATTATTCACATGGGCAGATAGCAAGCTTTTGTACACCACAATTGCTGCACTTCCCCACCATAAGACACTTGTTCTCATGGTATGTTGAGTCAACAAACAATATGGTGATGGGGTGATTTTCAACAAACAATATGATAGCCAAAGTGTTAAAAAAATCAAAAAACCATGAACATCACCTAAAATGCAATGATCCTCAATAATAAGAAAACTCATAATGATAAAAACATCAACTAAGTACATCAGAATGTGAGCTAACACAGCCACTCTGGGTTTAGCCACTAACTCAAATGATCAAGGCATAATGAAAATGAGCTACCCCAACTATTCTGAGGTTAGTCACTCCTAATAAATCTAAGTACAATGTAAGTGAGCTAACCCAGCTAGTCTGAGTTTAGTCACTAAGATAGAGATCTAGTCAGCAACACCCCCTCTAGCTCTCAATTGCTCTAGAATGCTCTCATGGTCATCCACTCGAACTGAAAACGAGGGCGAGAACTGTGTTTTCAGCTCTGTACTCGATCAAGAGTGAGCCTGGTAGCAACCACTAGATGAGAGAACTGAAATGCCTCTAACTCCCACTTCCACTGGTGGAACTCAGATGAAGTCGAATCTGCTGGTGGAACCAGCTTGCGACACGCTATGGGCATCAAAAGAAAACCCATAGCCTACGACACGCTATGGGCATCAAAAGAAAACCCATAATCATCCACTGTATCTTGGTCAAGGATGCACTTTGGCCTAGTGCAACTCATCAGATAGTAGTCTACTCCCTCGCTATTGCCCTCACCGACAATAACAGCAAATACATCACCCTCTTGTAGAGAAAATCTGTCAGATCATCATAGTTGGCCATGAACGTAGGACCTGTGAGCTCATCGGATAACATTGGATGTGAAGGATGCTCGGGGGAGAGGAATGTCTGTATCCATGCATCTGCCCATTCGTCATCCATACATGCTCCAGAGAAGCATGCAAACCGCCATGTGTAAATCGTGGGGGACGCCATGCATGTTCTTCTGATGGAATGTAAGCCCAAGGTGCCAGGTACTGTGTATTAATCATGGGAGGCTCTACGGTCAATCATGCCACCATCCACATGCCAAAAAAATCTCATGACAATCCGAGCATATTGTTTGGGATACGATGATGCTGCACTTCCACACAAATGTTGGGAGCACCACTTGACTACATGGCCCGCATCTCTGAACCGCTCAGCATCCTGCCCCGCAGAGCTAATGATGTCTCAGGGCACGTTTCACACGTGCCCGTACCATCATGCTCTCCCTTCCCGCGTGACCAGTCTCAAAGAATGACCAAATCACTAGGATACTAGACTACACATGCCACCTATAAATCCATAAAACAAAGTCTTAGTTATTGTTTTCTTTAAGATGTTCCAGTGAATTTAGTTTAATTGGTGAATATAAGAGAACTATAAGTACTACCTATAGAGCCAATAGAATTGTCGTACTTGAACTGTGCGCCACAACCATCCAACCAAACCCATCGCTAGCCACGTATGATTCCACAATCTCGTAAAAAATCGTCATGGAGACGAAAACAGTGTTGCACAAAATGTGCATCATGTGAACGATCATTCACTAATATAGAAATGATACTCTCGAATAATGACACGGGCCTCGGGGTACTCGCTATCCCATCTACATGGGCCTCTGCATGTCGATAGCTAATGTGGACCATAATAGCAACGTGGTGAGGTAAGCAAGAGAGACGATTAGGACACAAAAAATCAACTAAGTAATATAGCTCAAACACAAAACAAATATTATGAAATATAACCATTACCTGCTCCGAGAAGTAATACCCAGATTGTATCTCCTAAAAAGGTGTGAAGGTGTAGTTCTCTGCAAAATCAATCACAGAGATGACCACACCAATAGGAAACTCTACCAGGCATGCTTGGAACTGACGATCCTACCACTTGGCACAATGACTATGCCGTATATAGGGGTAGATCTGCTCCTTAAATGTGGTTCTGAAGTGACAACATGGTGTATGTTTGTCCACGAGCTGCAACTTCTTGGACTGCCCACCACTCTGGAGCTGGTGTGTCACATACTCATAATGTTAACATGGCACTATCTCTTGGTCACTTGCATCAAGATCTACCATCTGTAGATGTGCAAGTGAACATGATATGAAATTGCTCTCCACACAAGGCATCCTATGGAACTGAGCATCCTCTGTGCATGCACACAAAAGAGAGTGGATGAAATCACGAGGACTACCATGCAACTCTCTATGCTCACTAAGAGAACGAAACACATCATAAAAAAGTTTGAACTCAACAGAGCGACAACAACATGTGTCACGCTGATGTGAGTACCTCACAAACCAAGGTTTACACCCCTCAAATGACCTTTTCCCAATTTTAAGCTCTAGATACGATGCCACAAACTGAGAATACAACTCTGTTTGGGTCATTTCAAGAAAGCAAGCACCATGCTTGATGAACACTCCTCTTGTCACTCTGTTACACAAAGCTTTCTTGAAAACTGGCGAGGCACGACAATTCTCCTCCCAAAAGCTTTCTATCAAGGCTCCAGTGGTTTCATCTAGTAGGCGATCATGCCTAGCTACATGACCACTACTCGCCCACAAAGCACCAACCTCATTGGCATCTAAACTTTGCCGTCTAATAGACCCAACTCCAAGTGTGTGTGGTGCTATGGAAAGGATGCGAGATGTGGCACTCACCTTACCCTTCATTTGGGAGCTAGTTATGTCTGCCACCACAATAGCCCGTCGAGCAGCCAAAGCGTCTGCAGAGTTCCTCTTCTTGTTAACTGTATAGGAACGACGAACACTTTGTAGCACCGCCATGCTAGCTCTCCTCTCTCTTCGACCTCTAATGTCAAAAAGTGCCCTACAGTTGGCCATGTTGGACAGATCGATCAAAGCATCAAGCACGCATGCCTGTGATGAAGGCGTGAGGTCTTTGAAATAGGAATAGAAGATTCCATGGGCACGACTATGCGCCCCTGACTTTGATAGTTCTTTCCTATCCACACTATGGGTGCCCAAAGGAGAGGGGGTGGGTTCTTGTGGAAGAGAATGGGGCTTAGGAAGGGTGGGTTCATGTGGATTATCTAAACTAAGGGGGGTAGTGGGGGGGAAGAGGGCGGAGGGAGAGGAAGTGGAAGAGGAGAAGCAAGGCTTAGATCATTGCCAACAACGGAAGGTGTTGCTCATTGACGTGCCCTCCACTCTCTCTTTCTCTCACACAAGCTACCCTTTTCCTCTCCTCCTCTTGAACTCAGTGGACGGAGGGAAGTCTAGTCTTATCACGTTTTTGACTCCTACGACTTTGAGAACCCATTCTTAAAGGAAGCTAAGAGAGTAAAAATTATGAAGGCTCAATGATGGGATAGCACTAGAGATAAGTGTGGGATAGTATTAGAGATGTGTGATTATATAGGAAAAATAGGTTATCCACTTCAAATCTCATTGGATTTCATATCTAATATTGATTGCATAATTAAGATAAACATAAAGATAATTAAAGATAAACTATTATCCACTTAAAAATTAATATTATTAATAACATTTATTAACAAGTCTAAATATTTATCATTACTAGATATATAAAAATATTTTTAAATTTATCTTTTATTTTATAATTATATAACTATATTTTCTTTTATAATATATTTTTTTAAATTTTATTCAAAGGTTTATCCTACACATAAATATTTTTAAGAAATATGAATTTAAAAAATTATTTTTTTTAAATTAAATAATATAAACTTTAAAAATAATATTATTTATCTAATTCTAAAATATAATCATTTAAAATTAGTGATTTTAAATTCTTTTATATTAATAAATTATATATATTTTATTATTTAAAATTCTATATTTTATTTCTTTAAATTACTAAATTAACTTTTTCAAAAATAAGTTTTTGAAAAAAAAATAGAGAGGTGGAAAGGAGGTGCCATATGCATGCATGACACGTGGCATTTTCTTGACATGTGGCACTATTATGGCTAATTTGGCAATTCCATGATGTGGCATGCCATGTCACCAAGTGCGAGGTGGCATGCAAAGGTGGCAAGAAGATGTGGCATTAATGATGACTAGGATGATGAGGTGGGGAGTCAACTAGGTTGACTATGTTGACATGGAGGATGGAGGTGGCAAGGTGAGGTGGCAATCTGCTTATGTGGATCCTCTCGAAGCCGATGTGGACATAAAGTGGCATGCATATATAAGATTTGTGCTACCCAAGCCTCACACATGGAATGATATCTAGGCATTGAAGTTTACCAAGCCTAGATTTCCAAACCTAAATAGGATTGGTTTTATACTTGAAAAGGGGAGAGTGGACACAATATGGGAATTTTTACTTGGGAGGATTGAAAATGGACCTTCCCATACTCAAATTAAGCCAAATTTTTTTTAATAAATTCATGGCAACAAGTATATTGATCCCTAGAGTTTTTAGATTAAAATATTTAATATTTGATTTTTTAGAATTAAATTACAATTGATTTAATGGGCCTCTCACAGTCATAACAAATTTTCCAAAGTAAATCTACAAAAATCCAACCGTTAGATTTGTAATTTTACCTTATACCCACATTCTACTAATCTTCCCCAATCTAATCATCACTAGATCCATACAAATTGAGCATTTTAAATGGTAGATGTGGTGGGAGGACAAAATAGTATGTTTTTTAACAATTTTAATTCTTTTTAAATAATATAAAAAATAGTAAAACACATCAAAAATTGCTCGATAAATTAAGTTAAGCTCTATGTTATTTGAATTTGTGATATGAAAAGTGGGAACATCATATGAGTAATAATGTAAAAGTTATAGGCAATTTACTCACATTTAGTGTACCTATCTAAACCTCCGAGAGCGACAGGGCCTGTATACAATCTTGGCTCCCAAAGAAAAGGAGATTTGTAATTATTAGATATTCGATTAGATATAGTTTTAGGCAGCCAACTTTGCATATGATGTTTCATTAGAAGACCTTGAAGTGAAACTCCTTGGCTAACTAGAAGAGATTGGCTATTCTTCTTCAAAAAATGCCTATTTTCAGGCTAAAGCCAAGGGCGCCCACTAAGTGAAACTAGATAACGTCATCTTGCAACCACCCTACTCCTTAAAAGCTTTGATCTTGGACAAGAAGCTGTCCATTGAGTCTCCCTCATTCATGTACTCAGACTCCAACTATTTATCGTAGATATGCAGCACGTGCTTCATTGCGCACCTGGTATAATGCAGCAAGTGCATCCCATGCCTGTTTTGAAGTCTTACATGACCGAATATGAGGAATAATGCTTCGCTTCATAGAAAGTGCAAGCAATGCATGTGCCTTTGCATCTCTTCCATCCCATCTCGTTTGAGCAGCAGTGGGATGTACTGGTGGTGCATGTGGAGGAGCCACATCTGTATCATATTCTACTTTAGATGTACAGGTTTGCAGCACCGATTGCACTGGTAGTTGTGAAATAGGACGAGTTTCACTACCACTGACCACATTCTAAAGGCCTTTAGAAACCAATATATGCCTCATCATATAGGACCACAATGGGTAGTTAGTCCCATCAAGTTTGTCCTTAGCAAACAACATGTTGAGTATATATCACTACTGCCAGCCATGACTTTCTATATCAAATGCAAAATCTTTCAACACACTGCAAGTACTCAGTATTCACTGAATGCAACCTTGGATGGCTGCCAAAACTGACTGAATCACCTGTAAAGTGTATGAAAATTAACACAGAGTAGAGAATAGAGTGTTACTGGCAAAAGTATGATGGTCGATGTTGTTGAAGACCCTGTAGATGCTGCTGTACACCAAATCTTTGTCGCTACATAGCCCAAACACCCATAATCGAGCAGAACCAATCCAAAATGACGCCTCTCCAGAACATCTATACAGAAACCTTGCCGTGCCCAAAATGCACCCGAAATGCGTCATCGCAGATCCTGAAAATGATGTATACTTTGTATATAGCACACTACAGTATACACCTTCTTATCTTAAGAGGGTATCTCAATCGGAGATAGAAAAATAGGGTCGTGAGGAGGTAGGCAGACTACTAGATCAAGTGTCAAGGAAGCTATCTCTGATACCAATTGTTAAGATTAGGGTTAGGGTTGCAACAATGCATACACACAAGATAGATAAGTTTGAGAGCACACAAACTCACTAGATTAAAATGAACAAATGTGTGCCACATACAAAAGATAAGTATACACCCCAAAATGAGTAGATAAGAGGGTGTACATATGCACGGGGAAAAAAAACCTCCTAGTGAGGGAAAAAGTGCCCCAACGGTCCTAAGTGTGTTCACACACATCACTACCATATAATGTTATAGTTAGCTTCATGGAAATTACTTCTAACTTGTACGATTCACTCAAGAAAAAATGCAGTACAGATATTTTCTTTGGAAAATATTGGAATTTGGCAAAATCAGGGTCCACAACTCTGAGGTAGATCAAAACCTGGTGAATGAGGGAAAAGCCAACCAATTTTTTATTTGGAATGTTATTTTATTCCAAAATGATAAGATTTGCATACTGGTGTGCCGGAAATCAAACTGAGGATCCTATTTGAGTACCATGATGCACCACCGGGCAGGACATCCTGGCATACAGCATACCTTGGTTTGTTTTAGAAGGACTTTTTATTGGCCAAAAATGAAGGATTTTATTCAGAATTATGTGGTCACGTGTCATCAATGTCAGATTAATAAGGCAGAGAGCCTTAAATCTGTTGGGTTATTACATCCTTTGGATATTTCATCGTCTCGAAAGTGGGAAAGTATTTCCATGGATTTCATTTTACGAGACTTTCACGTACTAGTAGGGGTCACAATGCCATTTGCGTAGTCGTGGATAGATTGACAAAGATGGCTAGGTTTTTACCCACAAAGACAACTGTTAAAGCGTCGAAATTGGCTTACCAATTTGTCGAGCAACTGTTTAGACTGTATGGTCTACCTTATGATATTGAGCGATCGAGACTCTAAGTTCACGGCTCATTTTTATTAAGGGACTAAGGTTATGTAGAAGGGTGAGAGAAGGGTGTGAGTGTGAATGGACTTAAGGTCCACTTGCTCACCTATTTAAAGGTGGAGCTATAAGGCATTTTGTAATTGAGCAAGGCCTAGTTGTATTCATAAACAACTTAATAAGCAAGAGATTGTTCTTGTATTTTGTGAGCTCTTTTCCTCCACACACTTGATCTAGCATGAGCACCACGTTTTCTCATGGTATCAGAGCTTGGTTGATTAGAACCCCTTGTGGTGTAGAATAGGTCAAAAATCTTCATTTTTTCTTATCTTCCCTTGTGTGGAGCTCAACCCTCTGCTGGTTAAGGCCTTCCAGCAACTTGTGGAGGCCATATCTCGTGGAGATTCCTTCATGGAAAATGTGGAGGACACCTGGGCGAATCTAATCGTACCATCAATTGTCTGATTGCTTCACTCCACGCGACGGCATTCCCCCTGCAGCAAGTCGGCGTCATTTTTCTGTGCAGTGCTGGCCGTACAGCCATACACCGGCTGTAGGCCACCATAAGGCAAGAGACTTGAGGGCTTTGGTAGCCCATTGAGTGGTGACTCCATAGCTCAAGTTTGAGCTTCAACAACGCACTGACGCGCCGAGTATCCATAAACCTCATTCCCATCAAGCTTCATCATCAACATCAACTTTCAAGCTTTCAAAGTGTTCAAAGTGTGCTTTTAAGCACTAATTGTGTTGTTTAACACTAATGTGTTAATCCAGCAAAGGAAAGTTATTATAAAGTGTTCTTAAATACTAATAGTGTTATTAAACACTAATGGTGAACTAATCACCAAAATAAGTGTTATTTGACACGAAAAATATGCTTTTAAGCACTAATTATGTTTTCTACACACTAATGGTGATCTTAATCACCAACCAAAATATTCTTTAACACTAATGCAGCTAATCCCCATCTAAATTAGTAATTAAGCACAAATCCTAAGTGCTAAACCATAAAAATTACTATTTTAATCTCCTATTTATGCAACATTCTCAACTTGATTAGGGTTGTTGCACTCTCATAAGCCTCTCTCTTTCTAATTAAGCCTAAATATCATAAATTTTTAGTTTTTTCTTCTTCATAATCAGCCCATTACTCTCTCATTACCCAATGTCAAAGGACAACACTCAAATCAAGAAGTTCTCGGGAGAGGGCTTCCACACTTGGCAAGTCCTTGTCAAGTACAAGATGATGTCCAAAGGCTTTTGGCCATTCATCTCTGGCACCAAGGTTATTGATCGAACAAAGGCTGAAGATGTTGAAGATGATGAGAGGGCACAAGCCATCATTGTTACCATATTATAGTAGTGATGTGTGTAAACACACTTAGGACCGCCGGGGCACTTTTTCCCTCACTAGGAGGTTTTTTCCCCCGTGCATTGTATATACGCCCATAATCTTCTAGGGCTTGTAATCTTTCATTTTTTGGCACTCATAATACACTACTGTGTTGTGCTCAAACTTCCTCATCTTCTTGAAGTTGTGTGTGCATTCCTGCAACCCTAATTCCAACAATTGGTATCAGAGCAGGCTTCCTCCTCCCGGGCAGCATCACCGGCACCTGCCGCTTCATCTCCTCCGATTGTGACGAGGTTTCACGAGCGTCTGCAGGTTTGTATATGCCGTGGGAGAGCCTGTCGGGCTTGTTCGTTTCAGAATTTTGATCTGAAGTCATTTCGCCCTCCGTTTTTGCATTCCAAGTACTGCGCAGGCAAAATCGTCCTACTGTGCAGATTTTCTGTCAAGATTAAAATCTGCAGGACAGGTGCCCATTCGTCTGTTTTGGGCTGTGCTACATAGCACAGGTCGATTTTATACAGGTTTACCTCTTACAGACAGCATTTACATCTAGTAGTACAGTCATTGGCCATGGCTGACAACAATGATGTATTCCGCATGTTGGCTGCTGAGGATAAGTTGGATGGCACCAACTATCCATTGTGGGCATATATGATGCGACATGTATTGGTAGTAAAGGGGTTATGGAACATTGTGCAGGGTATTGATGCACGTCCTATTGTGGCTGGGAATGCTGCAAATACATCAGAAACAGGTACTGTTGATGATGGTGCAGGCACAAGTGCTGTAGCAGCTGTTCGAGAACCACCACTTTCAGCAGAGCAGATTCGTTGGGATGGTAGAGATGCGCAGGCTCATGCCTTGATTGCGCTGTCTGTCAAACGTACCATTATCCCACATATTCGCTCCTGCAGGACTTCTAAGGATGCTTGGGATGTACTTGCCACATTGTATCAGGCAAGAAATGAGGCTCGTGTTGCTTATCTCCGAAAACAGTTGGAGAGTGAGCATATGAACGAAGGTGATTCTATGGATAGCTTTTTGACAAAGATCAAGGATTTCAAAGAGCAGCTCATTTCTGCAGATGAAATCCTGTCAGACAGTTCACTTGTGCAGACTGTTTTGAATGGTCTACCAGATTCTTATCAGGGTTTTGCTTCCACTCTTCGCTTGATGATGAAAGGCAATCCCAATGCCTTATCATTTGAGGAGTTAGTTTCTGTTTTGCTGCAAGAAGACCAGTCAAGGCAAAACAGGAATATTATGCGTGTCGCAGATCAAGCTTTCGTTGCTAGTCAGAGAAGCGGGAAAGGTAAAGCTGGCTTTTCTTCTAGTAAGCAGAAATCTGCAAATGCTGCGCAACCAAAGAAGGAAGACAAAGATGAGAAGAAGGGTGACAAACAGAAGACATTTTGCAAGTACTGTAAGGGAAATGATCATGTCATCAAAGCGTGTCCTAAGCTGGCTGCGAAAGAGGCTAAGAAGAAAGAGGCTGGTATGGCTGTTGTTGCAGATGCCTCTCCTTCTAACAATGAATCTGCTAATGTTGTGCTAGATACAGAATGGGCATTCAATGCGCAGTGCAGTTATGACCCATCTTTGCATGACACATGTATGTCTGCAGTAGATTCAGATGTATGGTACTTTGACAGTGGTGCCACTAAGCATATCACCTCGCAGCGCAGTTTATTCACTTTCCTTGAGTCTGCTCCCACAGGGAATACTGTCACTTGTGCCAATAACTCCTCTTATCCCGTTGTAGGAGTTGGACAGATTGTGCTGAATGTTGCAAATGGCAACACCTTTACACTTTTTGATGCATTGTATGTGCCAGGGATCAAAAAGAATCTGCTGTCAGTCTCCGCATTTGCCAAAACAGGTTTGGTTGTAAAATTTGTGGATGACAGATGTACTGTTCATGATCTCTCTTGTGGTGACATCATTGTAGCATCTGGTTCACTATGTCGAGGGCTGTATAAGCTCAATATGGATGGCAAATGTGTAGAGGATTCAGCATGTGCTATTATGGATACGCAGGCTATTTCAGATGCAAAACTGTGGCATGCACGTTTTGGTCATCTGAATTTTGCAAGTTTGCTGCGCCTGCAGAAATCTGAAATGGTGTCTTCTTTGCCTAAGCTTGAGGCACCTGTCAAGCATGTTTGTGAGGGCTGCATATTGGGTAAAATGCAGCGTGCTTCCTTTCCCAAAGATGGATCAGTGAGAGCTGAACACAGATTGCAGCTTGTTCACAGTGATGTTTGTGGTCCCATGCAAACTCCATCATTTGGAAACTACCTTTACTTCGTGACTTTCATTGATGATTTTACCAGGCATGCATGGGTATATCCTTTGAAGGCAAAGTCCGAAGTGTTTTTGTGCTTCAAACAGTTTTTGGTTATGGCTGAAAATGTGTCAGAAAGTAAGATGGGCACCCTCCGTTCAGATCGAGGGGGGGAGTATATGTCTTCAGAATTTAATGCATTTCTGGCTGAGCGTGGGATAAAACACCAATGTACAGTGCCGTATACACCACAGCAAAATGGTGTGGCTGAGAGAAAAAACAGGTCTCTCATGGAAATGGCAAGATGTATGGTTAAGAGTCAAAGTCTACCACATGGTTTTTGGCTTGAGGCTGTCATGTGTGCCACTTATGTACTAAACAGGTGTCCCACCAAAGCATTACAGGTTGTCACTCCATATGAGGCTTGGCATAGCCGCAAGCCATCTGTTGGCCATTTACGTGTTTTTGGTTGCCTGGCATATGCATTAGTGCCTGTGCAACATCGCAGAAAATTGGATGACAAAGCTGTCAAATGTATTTTTGTTGGATATAGTGCTGAGAGCAAAGGCTATCGTTTGTATCATCCACAGACAAAGCGCATTTTGGTTAGCCGTGATGTTGTATTTGTGGAAGATGCAGTTCAGCCCTTGGTTTCATGTACTAAGGAGACAGATATCAGCTCACGTGATGTCTATGATACATTGTTGCCTCTTTTTAGTGGTGCACAGTCAAGTGCAATACCTCATGAGGCAGTTTTTCAGCCTATGCAGGTTTTAAATGATGGCACAGATCAGCCTATATCTGATGCAGATGTGCATGATGCACTTGAGGATGAGAGACAAGAGATTGAGGGCTCTAGGAATATGCCTAGATGGCTGGTGCAGACTTTGCGTGACAGCAAGTTGGATGCCCCTTTGTCTAGTCGCACTCGTTCTGGCTCTCATGGTGCCTCTTATGCGTCAGATTGTTATGCATTGGCTGTTTCTAGTATGTGCGATGAAAGTGAGCCTGTTTCATTTGATGAGGCACAAAGTTCAGAAAATTGGATGGCTGCTATGCAAGCAGAATACGATGCTATTATGAAGAATGGTACATGGTCTTTATTTGACTTGCCCCCTGGCAAGAAGGCCATTGGCACTAAGTGGGTTTACAAATTGAAGCGTAAGCCTGATGGCACAGTGGATCGCCATAAGGCTAGGCTTGTTGCAAAAGGTTATGCTCAAGAGAAGGGCATTGATTTTGATGAGACTTTTGCTCCCACATGTCGTATGACCACTGTTCGTAGCATCTGTGCACTAGCAGCTCATAATGGTTGGAATGTACATCAGCTGGACATAAAGACTGCATTCTTAAATGGAGATTTGCATGAGGAGGTGTATGTATCGCAGCCTCGTGGTTTTGTTCAAAGAGGGCAGGAAAACAAAGTGTGCAGGTTAAAAAGGGCTTTATATGGTTTAAAGCAAGCTCCACGAGCTTGGTATGAAAAAATACATGCATATTTGACTGCACATGGGTTTCAGAATAGTCCAACAGAAAGCACTTTGTATGTTAAACGTGTGGATGGTGTACATCTAATCATTGCTCTCTATGTCGATGACATGCTGCTCACAGGACCAAATGAGAGTCATATTGCTGATTTTAAGGCTGATTTGAATGCCTCTTTTGAGATGTCAGATTTGGGGCATTTGCATCATTATTTGGGGATACAATTTAAGCAGTGTGATGGAGGTATTGCTTTGTGTCAGACAAAGTATATTGAAACATTGTTGCGGAGATTTGGCCTTGAAGACTGCAAGCCTATTGCTACTCCAATGGAGACAGGTTTGAAGTTGAGTCTTCATGATGCTGGAGATCACTTTGATGTCACACTCTATCAGACAGCTGTTGGTTGCCTCATTTATGTATGCATTACGAGGCCAGACATTCAGTTTGCAGTCTCACAGGTGAGCAGATTTATGCATAGCCCAGGCATTAAGCATTGGCAGGCAGTGAAGCGTATCTTTCGCTATTTGAGTGGTACTCGGCATCTTGGGTTGTTTTATCCCAAGGGGGGATCATTGCCGCCAGATTTACATGCTTTTTCAGATTCTGACTGGGCTGGTTGTTATGACACACGCGTGTCCACGAGTGGTTTTTGCTTCATGCTTGGAAGCTCATGCATATCATGGTTGAGCAAGAAGCAGCCTACTGTGGCCACTTCTAGTTGTGAAGCTGAGTACAGGGCAGCTTTCACAGCTACGGTTGAGTGTGTGTGGCTCAGAAGCCTTATGGCTGATTTGGGTGTTGGGCAGCCATCTGCCACCACCATCTTCACTGACAGTCAGAGCGCATTGGCAGTTGCGCGGAACCCAGTGTTCCATGCTCGTACGAAGCACATTGAGGTGCACTACCATTATGTCAGGGAGAGACTCTCTGCAGGAGAGATCAGTTTGGCTTATGTGCCAACACAGGATAACCTTGCAGACCTTTTCACAAAGGCTCTGCCTCGTGAGAAGTTCGAAGCTTTTCGCAAAGCTTTGGGCTTACTCCCTTTTGTGGATTCGTCCACATAGCTAGACACTTCCCTATACATGAGTGCTAGCTCTTGTTCACCGCATCACTCCAGGGGGGATTTGTTACCATATTATAGTAGTGATGTGTGTGAACACACTTAGGACCGCCGGGGCACTTTTTCCCTCACTAGGAGGTTTTTTCCCCCGTGCATTGTATATACGCCCATAATCTTCTAGGGCTTGTAATCTTTCATTTTTTGGCACTCATAATACACTACTGTGTTGTGCTCAAACTTCCTCATCTTCTTGAAGTTGTGTGTGCATTCCTGCAACCCTAATTCCAACAATCATCATGCTTCATCTTGATGAGGCACTCATCCACCATGTGGACCAGCTTCTGACGACTGCAAAGGAGAAATGGGATGAGCTTGATAAGCTCTATGGAGCTCATGGTCAGAATTCCAAGATCTCACTCAAAATCAAATTTTTTAGCTTGGAACTCAAAGAGGGAGAAGGCATTGGAGCCTTCATCTCTCACTTGAAGGGCCTTATGGCTCAACTTGCATCAATGAATGCAAGAATGGATAAAGATGATGCAGTGGCTGTTTTGCTCAAAGCAGTCAAGAAGGTGTACCCCACCTTGGTCACCACCCTGAAGAACATACCTAATCCCACCCTCAAAGGAGTCATCCAATCATGTCTTGATGAAGAAAAGAGGCCAAAGGGAGCAGCTGAATCTTCAAATGCAACCACTTCATCGACTATCAAACAAGCTTTGTCACATCAAGTGGTCAAAGTAAGATGTGTCCATTGTAAAAAGGTGGGTCATTTGGCAAATAATTGTTGGATCAAATATCCCAACAAAATAAAATGTAACAAATGTAAACAAATAGGGCATATCACTTCTAAATGTCCTAACAAAGAGTCAGAGGCCAACTTTGTATCAGTCTCTACCTCTGCTAATGAGAAATTATTTTAATTCTCAATGTAATCACACCTATATTCCAAACCTTGTATGCCTAATGTTATAAAGGCATCCTATGTCCAATACCACCTATTCCATCCTTTCATAGTTGGTATTGAGGGGGGGTATTAAGGGACTAAGGTTATGTAGAAGGGTGAGAGAAGGGTGTGAGTGTGAATGGATTTAAGGTCCACTTGCTCACCTATTTAAAGGTGGAGCTGAGGCATTTTGTAATTAAGCAAGGCCTAGTTGTATTCATAAAAATTATATCCTAGATATTGTGGTCCATTCCGAGTTATATGTCGAATTGACATGGTTGTGTATGAATTAAAACTACCTCCTCATGTTAGAGTTCATCCAGTCTTTCATGTTAGTAAATTGAAAGAGAAGCTGGGAGGTGAGAATAACACAGTTACTCCTTAAGAACTCATTGAAGTCAAAGATTTATCCTATGTTCCACATGAATTTGAAAAGGTACTTGAATTCAGGGAAAGGAAACTTCGTAATCGCTTAATCTCTAAGGTTAAAATTAAGTGGAAAGATAGGGAAATTGAGGATTCGACTTGGGAGTCAATTGAGAACGTTCGGGCGCAGGTTTCCTTCTTTTCATTGTTTTGCAAGAGTGCAATATTTTGAGAGAGGGAAAGTATGTTATGTGCACATTATATGTGCATATATTAGGAGGCTAACCCACCCTAGGTATGTGAGCATGGGAGCATGTTCCAGTAGGGCAAGGGTTAGGTCTAACCTTGGGTTGAGGTTAGGGTCAGGCAACCAAGGGTTACACATGGAAATATTACTTTGGATAGCGTTATCAATCCCTATTTAAGTATCCAATTCATGTGGTATCACTAGTGGGATGAAGACAAAGAGATGTTTATTGTGGTGATATACATAGACTATCTTCCACACCAATATGCCTCAAATATGAGCTTAAGCTATGATTATGAAAAGTTTGGATTTTATGAAGGAGTATAGGATGCGTGGCAAAAGTCTCTTTACTCTGGACAAATATTTAGTTGGTCCTAATCTTCGTAGTTTGTATCTCCCTTATAGAAAATATATAACTGTAGGCCAATATCATTGTTTTTAGCTTTTTGGATCCTAGAATTGAGATCTTTCCTTGGCAATGTAATAAAAAACATGAGAAAATAAAAGAAATATGTTTTATATAATCATTGAAAATATTTTAATTTATGACAAAACGTTATATCTGAATATAAGGCATTAGAGATAACTATGTCAAAGAGGCACTTCATAGGTCTGTGTTGAAATATTGATGTTAGCATGCCTAGAGGTGCTAATGAGCACTAGAGCATGAGTAGAATGAGAGGAAAATGGAGTGGTTGTCTAAAGGAGTCCAATAGCATTTGTTGGGAATTGAAGGGTCCAATATGAGTAAGCTAATGGCCAAGTGGCATGATGATGTGTAAAGGAGATTAGGCTAAAGACTATCTATATTAGAAGCCTTTTCATTGTGTGGTTCATAACATTACCACCATGATCAATCCCACGTTAGGATTCTTAATTTGGTATCAGAGTTGGGATGGGCTCTTGATCATGGTTTAATAATATGTACATTAGATTGTGGTTTGTTGGTTAAGCATATGTTATATTTTCAACATTTTCTTATGATAAAATTTAAGCAGACTCTATTATCATTAAGATTGCATTAGACAGAGTTCATGAAGCTGCGCGCATGGAGATTGGAGTTGAAGATTTTCAACCATTTAAAGATTTTAAAGCTTCCATTGAAGTTCAAGTGGAGTTTTTTTGCATCTAAGGAGGGTGCAAATGGAGTCATCATCACCAAAAGGGCTCAAGGATGAATGTATCAAGGTGCCTAAAGAGGGCGTAAGAGCTCAAAGCACTATCAAGGGCCATGAAGGGCCAAACCATGCAGGATTAATCTATGAAGATTCAAATGTAAAGAAGTATGCATCATGTGTTAGTTTCAGGTATCACGAAGGTCAAGAGAGAAGCAAACGGTCTATGGACCAAGCAGCTGATGATTTAAAGGAGACAAGAGAAGAAGAGCTTATGACCTCAAAAGAAAGAGAAGACCCAGAAGATAAAGACCAGTAGGTACCAAGAGAGCTTATGAGCTCGAAATATGACCAGTAGATCAAGAAGAGTCCGATGAAGACTAAAGAAGAGGAATGCCTCAAGCAATGTCAGAAGGAAGAAAGTAGCAGCTAAGTGCCACTTGCCTTTGATGAAAGACTAACTCTCAGTTTATTTAAGAGACCATATGTGGTCTAATCAAATCAAATTTACATGGAGCACCACATGAGAAGGAGCTCTGGTGTAATAAGAGTAGTAGAGGCGGTAGGCCATCGCTCAGAAACAGCAGGCGAAAATAGTTAGCAAAATAGGTGGAAAGCGATGCAGCGCACACCATCATGGCCAGTGGGTGTAAATCCAGCAAGGGAAGCCAAGTACAGTTTTCATACCGTTGGATGGTTCTGGAGACAGTGGGACCTTGGTAGAGGTAACAATGGCGCTCGACGTACTGGGCCAGGAAGCGTAGGTGTTGGAGAGGAGAGGGCTCAGCGGACTAATTTTACGCTGAAGGAGATGGACGATGTTGAGTTCGACTAGTTGGCCCGTTGGAGCTCTTCAACAAGATGGTCGGTCGTCCATGATAAGTTCACAACATGTACATCAAAGAGCACGCGCGTATAGTTAGAGAGAGAGAGAGAGAGAGAGAGAGAGAGAGTGGTTGAGCACAATAGGCAGCAGTAGCTTAAGCAGCCATAGCAACGATGAATCCTTAATCAAAAGGATAGGGTTAAGGGAGAGGTGGTCGTGGTCTAAAGGACCTTTAATAATGACGAGTTCACATAGAAAAATTGTAATTGCCCAAGACATGTTATTTTAAAAGCTTATGAGCTGAAGACTTATGAGTTTATCTTTGTAATCATCTTATGTTATAAGAATCTTACACTCGAAAGTGACACCAGAGTGCCAAAGGCCAAGTGGGCACTAAAGGGGATACTTTCATCTCTCAAAGTATGGCAATAACCATGCTTACATCAAAGGGGGGTGTTGAAATAGTGATGTCAGCATGCCTAGAGGTGCTAATGAGCACTAGAGCATGCCTAGAGGTGCTAATGAGCACTAGAGCATGAGTAGAATGAGAGGAAAATGGAATGGTTGTCTAAAGGGGTTCAATAGCATTTGTTGGGAATTGAAGGGTCCAATAGAACCAAGTTAATGGCCAAGTGGCATGATGACGTGTAAAGGAGATTGGGCTAAAGGCTATCTATATTAGAAGCCTTTCATTGTATAGTTCATAACATATGCAATAGAGTATTGTTGAGTGTGCTATTCTCTCTCTCTCTCTCTCTCTCTCTCTCTCTCTCTCTCGCAATGGATTTCTTGGTGTGGTTTAATCCACCTTAATTTTATGCTTAATCTTTTGTTTATCACCATGATCAATCCCATATTAGGATTCTTAACTTCTCGACCATGATCAATCCCATATTAGGATTCTTAACTTCTCGACCATGACCATTCCAAGGTGAAGGTAACAATTTTGGAGAAGCGGTTTTGAATTGGACTAATTCCATGGACGAGAACTTTGATATCGTAGGTTACAATGATAGAGCAATATGGCTCTTGCCAGGGTAAAGATTATCAGTGTTGCTCAAAATAGTTGGAGGAACCATATTGAGTCCAACCATCTAAGACCAACTCAAATGGAAAGACATGAAGGCTTACCTCCATCAACAAAGATTTTGTCCCCTTGGTCTTCATGAATTATCCCAACCAGGCAAATCCATCGAAGCATACTATCAGTCTTATGCAAGCCTTGTCTGTCATGCTCCTATGCGATGGATGATGAGACACTTCTTTATTAATTTGTTAAAAGGTTGGATCCTCCTCTAGATAGATTGGTAAAGAATGTGAAGCCCTCTTCAATAGGTGAAGCATTAGTAAAGATGGCTCAGGATTTTGTGTAAACTTTTTCTAAGGAGACAACCCAATGGAAACCCCTTTTTACCTCCTCGCCCGACGAGAGCTCCATGGAATTTTGGGTTAGCAAAGCTAAAAAGATTTCAATCAAGGATAGGATTAGAGCCAAGTCACAGAGGCCTGTGGACCTAGAGGTCAGGATTCTTACCTAGGATGCCTCTAGAATTGTAATTTCAATTTAAGAAGGATTGTAAGTGTTTTAGATACCAATAACCAGGTCACTTGATGAATGATTATCCCAATGCACATGTTGCTATTACCTTTCCGACTCCCTCTACTCCAAGATCTTGTTACCAGAGGCCTACGGATTTAGTCTAAAATAATCAGGGACCCTCGCCTCAGAATTAGAGAAATCAAAGGAGGCAAATACCATCCTAGTTAGTAGCTTCTAAAGCCATTACAGTAGATGATCAAGTAGAAGAAGAAAGAGGTAAAATTCACGTCGTTACTATTTAGAGCACTCAGGCTAGAACTAATAGTTTTCAGTAATTCAGACCTGGACCAATTTCCAAGGTAAAGATTTTATGCTTTTGGTTAATTAAAGAAGCACTCATTCATTCATTTTACCTAGATGCCTGCGTAAATTAGTAATCGATTAAAACTAGAGTAAGCCAATGTAAGTGGAATCAATTAGTGGAAAGGTTCTTTTCATGTGCCATGAGATGGATGTAATTCAATTCTTGATAGATAGGAACCTGACCAAATGTAATTCAATTCTCCTTAGATGGGAACCTGACCAAATGTAAGTTTTTACCCCTAGGTGTATATGATGAGATTTTTGGAATGGACTGGCTCATGCAGAATCAAGCTAACATCCATTATCATAAGGAGACTATTTCCTTCATAGATATTCATGGGAACAAGGTGCAAGGGATTGAGGTAATTGGAGCTTCTATCTTGCAACTTGTAAATGTATCTAAACTATTAAAGGGACTTAGAAAGAAGCATGCAATTTTTGTTGTTAAGCATAATCCTCTAAGCAAAGAGTAAGATACTAAGGAGCCTAAATGGTTGAGTGAGTATACTTACATATTTTCTAAATATTTGATTAAAAATGCTCTTGACTCATGAGAGAACTGATACTTGGAGCTCACCTAACTACAAAGAGATGGCTATTCTAGAAGCAATTTAACCTCAAGGAACAATTAAGACAACTTTTAGAGCAAGGCTTTGTTCCCTTGGAGAGCACCAGTTCTTTTTCACAAGAAGAAGTATGGGACTCTCAGATTGTGCATTGATTATAGAGGGTTAAATCCACTCACCATTAAGAAAAGATATCATATTCCTAGAATAGATAAGTTGTTAGACATATTGCATGGAGCCTAGATATTTATAAAGATTGACTTAAACTCAAGTTATTATCAGATGAGGATTAAGGAGCATAATATTCCTAAGATGACTTTTAATGCTGTTATGGATCCAATTCTAAGAAAATAGAGAAAATAAGAAATTGTAAGAAAATGATTTATTTAAACCAAATAACTCATCAAAAGACTACAAATTCAACATATTCAAGATTTGAGTAAATAACAAATAAAATACTTAGCTCCAGATCATGACTCAAACATTGGGTGCAATCATCCCCCCTCATGTGTGTGGCCTCCACCCACACATGAGTATTTACATAATACTTTATTCCAAAACAGGCCATAGCCTCCGAAAATACAAAAAGGTGCTTTTACTTGCACGACACTCACTTATGCTCAAAATAGAGTGTTCATAAATTGAGGCTAGGGTTGAAGCATATCACCCTTTACAAATTATTAAAATTCAAGTCTAAGCTTAATAAACCAAGGTTTTCTAAAATAAAACAAAATGTGCACAAGCTGGCACATGTATATACAAAGCTTGCTTAGAAAAATGTGTGCCAAGTAATAATAATGTACGAATTCTCCTCAATCTTATGAATCCTCTTCACCTATAAATAATCAAAAATAAATTGGTAAACAAATATTTCATAAGTATACAAACCATAACCACACACATGTTTTCCACGTATAAGTAAACCAGGAATTACCTTTCCATACAAACCAAACTATAACAAAAAATTGGAGGCCCCAACCATATGTCAATGTACACCAAACGTATTAATATTTATAATAGCATCACCCATGATATTAACATACTTTGGCTTGACGTGAAGATAATCCAAGCATCCCCGAATTATCTACTAAGAGGGTAGAATAACATTTTTAAGAGGGCTTAAAATATATTCCCATAACATTCCCTCTTGCTTGAGTTTTCAATTGCCCTCAATTGCGGGTTTGTTAAAAAGAACATAGGATATTAGGGAAGGCACGAAAGTATTTCTCAGGCACCCATCTTGCATCTTCATGACCGAGGATGATTTTGGAGAGTCACCAAGTATTTGATATATTGATTTCCAATACGAGTTAATGTAATATGATAATCAATGATAGTACATGGAAGCAAAACTTCTTGCTTACCCTTAATAAGAGGTGGTTCCTCATACACATGATAAGTGGGAAGTGATACCCTGAAAGGTTTTAATAAACTCACATGAAATGAGTTATGCTTGCTTACTTAAACGGTCAACTATATGCTTGCTTACTTAAACGATAAACTATATGCTTACTTATTTCTTACAAGGTAAGAAATATGCTTGCTTACTTAAACGATAAACTATAATCCAAATTATATCATTATGACTCGATGTAGTAGGCAAACATATAATGAAGTCCATAGATATTTGTTCCCAAGTGTCATTAGGCATTGGTAGAGGAGTAAGAAGTCCTTGGGTCTTACCTTTGTAACTTTTAATTTTTTGACAAATAGAACATTCAACCATAAATTTTGCTACATCTTGTTTAAGATAAGGCTAAAAGAATTCTCTAGACACTAATTGTAGAGTAGCTGACACCTTGATGACCCATGTATGGTGGTTGATGAATTTCCTCCAATATAAATTGTCTGAAAGGTTATGTAATACACAATCTCTTTTGGAAGAAAAGATAACAATCATGGCATGAATAATCACCAATAAGGTTCCAATTATGGTCTCTAAGTTTAGTCCAAACCTCAAAAAAATTTAGGTCTATATCATAGGATTGTGGTTTAATAGTAACTTTAATAGTTAGCTTAGGTTTATGGTTATAGGGCTCAAGTATAAAAGGCACTCATGGACCCTCATTTGTAACTTTTGGAATCTTTTGATCATATGACTTTTGAACATACATTGAAGCCTTGAGCTACCATACATTGGCCTATGGAAGGTTATTTTCATCATTTGGTGAAAGGCTAAATCACTTAGGCATTATGTGTGATTCTAACTAATTGCATGCTAATCCACATGATGATTTGTCCCAAATCTTAGCTATTGCTTGCTTCATTTCAATTGGTATCAAAGCCTTGCTTTTCAACCACTCTCTTGAATTTTTTTGAAAATCTTTGGAGTGTTCTTGATTTTTTGATCAAGAAGATGGATATGGTGACTTTGGATGGTTGAATTTCTTTGTCTTTGTTTGTTCCTAAGCTTTTGGGGCCATGGGTTTGATGGGGACCAAATTTTTAGGGGAGCCGTACCAAAATTTGAATCTCATGGCCAAAATTGGAGAAAAATCTCACTAATCAAGATTAGTTTTGCTAATCAAAACATTTTTCTTTTGCCCTCTTCTCTATGCTTGATTTTGAGAGCTATGAAGACTTCTTCATGGATTTAATCCTTGCCAGAGTTTAGGTATTGGATTAGGGCACATACCAAGCTTCTCGCACGACAAGCTTCATGAAGCTACTAAACGTGCACCGAACTAGGCCTGCAGGCTGCTGCCGTTTTTTTGCATTTCTTGGGAGTTTTGGGAGCTACGATGATAAGATGATGGTAAGCAAGCTTGCTTCTATAGGCAAGCTATAAGCTTCCACAATGAAGCACTATTTGAGCTTTAATTTTGGCTATTTTTACCCATAAGGCCCTAGGGCTACGGGCTGCGGATTGCGTGCATTTTTTGGGGAAGATGGAATCAATAATCACCATTGGTTGACTATAATGCTTGGAAAAGCAACTATTATGAGTAAGCAAGTTACTAATCTTCTCAATGCTTCAAATTTTTCCTCTCTTGCAGATTAGGGATTCCATGAAAAATTAGGGTTCTTCACATCAATTTTGGAGAAATTTCTTTATCAATCTTCCTTTTCATGCTTGGCTACATTCATATACGTGATCAATTGTTGCAAAAATAGAGGATTTCATGGAAATTCTCATTTGCTTGCATTTTCAAATTTTCTTGGGAAAGTTAGGTTTTGGGATCATCTTCTTCATGAAATTCTTGCATAATGAGGCTCTCCCAACCTTCCTCTACGTATACATGTATTCAATGTTTGATTCCAATCAAGATTTAGGGTTTCTTGGTCCTCTTGAATGATTTGGAGGTTTTCTTGAAAATTAGAGTTTCCACTTAATATCTTGATTCCAATCAAGATTTAGGGTTTCTTGGTCCTCTTGAATGATTTGGGGGTTTTCTTGAAAATTAGAGTTTCCACTTAAAATTTTTGAGATCCAGGGTGTTAGTTCTCTTCTCCTATCTCTACTCTATCCTCTCATATCATTGATTTTCAATAATGATCACTTTTTTAGGGTTTCTTGAGAGAAACAAGGTTTTGGGAATTGCCTTCAAGATTAGAGTTTGTGGTGGGATTTCTTGAGTTTTCAATCTACAATCATTATTCCCTTGATCTTCTCTATAAAATCATGGGGTCATGCCACATTATTAGGAACATGTGCATGAAGTTCATTATGGTGGCCATATAGGGAAGGTAAACAAGCTATGCAAGAGGCTTCTATGAAGGCTCCTTCATTTGGATTTATGATGGATGCTAGGAAACCTCTCATAAAGGATTTGAGGCCTTCTTCATTTCAGCCCAGTACTTCTCAAGTGAATATTCTCAAGTGAATAGTAAACCACCACAAGATTTATTCAAGCCTATGGATTCATGCTATGGAGATGCTAAGAAGATACCATCTTATTCAAAAGCAAATTACTCCATCATGGTAGATAAGGAGATGCTTTGGGATAAGGATGGGGCCGATCATGATTGGGAGCATATGTCTTTTGCACAAAGACAAGTGGAAGCTCATGAATAGCTGGATGGAATTGCCTTCTTTTATTAAGAAGAAGTACAAAGACTTTGCTCAATTTGCCAATTCTTATATGCAATCACAAAAGGGCAAGCTACATCATGATAATCCATCTTACAATGCTTCCAAAGATATCAAGGATAAGGTGTCCCTCTCCAAGTTCAAGGGTGATGGTTCTGCTTTGCATGAGTTGGAGTGGATGACCAAGCTAGACACTTATTTTCACCTCTACCCTAAGCGTGAGTAAGATAAAGTGCAATTTGCCTCCTTACACTTGGAAGATTATGCTCACCAATGGTAGAGACATATGGTTAAACATGGGAATGTACCACACTCATGGGATGATTTTAAAAGGGAGATGAACTTGACTTTTATCTCACCTTTGGTGCTTGATAGATACCATGAGCAATGGTATGAGGGCATGGAAGTAAGGAAGTAAGGAAGTACATAAAAAGTTTTATGAAGTTATGTATATATGTGGAAAGTATTAATGAGCAAAATGAAGATGAAGAAGTTTATACATGGGTTGGATTCTTCCATCAAGGCAGATGTGTCGGCTCAAAGACCACCTACCCTTAGAGGCTATGAGGTTGGTGGAGCTTTATGACCCCAAATACAGAACATCACAGCCCCACTTTATGAATGACTCATCTAAGCCACCTATGATTTCTTCTAATAAGGGTACAAACTCTCTTCCTATACCACCCTGTTCCATTCCTAAATTTCCTACCATTTATGTGGGTGGACAGCCCAAGAGTAAACCTTCATTTTAATGCAAAGAAAGGGAATACTTCCAATAAGAAGTCTCCTCAAACCTTCAACAAGACTCGAAGGATGGATGACCCAAAGATTGATAAGTTAAGAAGCAAAGGCTTATGCTTCAAGTGCAAAGATACATGGTCACCCAGGCATGTATGCAAAGCTAAGAAGGTTATAGCCGCCATGATTCTCATGGATGAAGGAGAGGATGCCAAGAGGTCTTATGAAGTTGAAGAGTTTAAGGACTACCATGAAGGAAAACATGTTGAAGAGTTTAAGAACTACCATGAAGGAAAACATGTTGAAGAGTCACATGAGGATTACTCTTCCATAAAAGAGGGTGATGCATTTCCATTTGACCCCGATGATTGGAATAATGGATTGTGGATGATATGGCATTTCAAAAGGATACATTTCCATTTGACCCCGATGGTGGGATTCATCCATGGGAGAGATGTTCACACTTTAGTGGATTTACTTATGGATAAGGATACATGGCTACATGGCAACCACTTTCCTATGTGCAACAAGGACTATTATGGGAGGATGTGGTTTGACCATTTGGTATGCATTATATGGGCTTTTATGACTCCTACAATGGAGGTTGTGCATTCTAGAATTTTCTGGACAAATTTGGCAAAGGCACTTTTGGGAGTCTTTTGGTGATCCGAATGAGCTCTAATGGTTACTATGGTGGTAGTTTATGATATGTACATGCTTTGGCATCGTGCACGTGTCATTTGGGGCTTATTTTGAAGTGTATTCATGAGAGATTTGCAAGTGGTTTCATGAGATATTTGCAAGTGGTTCCAACATTTGGGGCTCATTTTGAAGTGTTTTTATGATAGATTTGCAAGTGGTTCCGACATCGACATGGACTGCCATAACAGTCCACTTTGCTTCAAGGGCACTTCTTTCATGATTGGAGGGTCTAGTTCTACATTTCTTATGCTATGGATTCATGAGTTCATACTACTTTGACATGGCTACTTTTGGAGACCCTACCATTGTCTTGTACATATGATGAGACCTTCTCTTTCCATTGATATATGGGAGATATGGCAATTGTACACACGGTAAAGGGATTGGAGGCATGCTCTGCCTGCGTGCTTAGAGAGGAGATTTTGGTTGAAGGGGAGAATACGGGGTAGAAGGAGATGGTGATGAGAGGAGGAAGGAATGTCAGAGAGTTGAACCTGGGCTTCCAGGTGCTTGAGCTCAGGGAGGTCTCAAGCTATGGGGCGATAGGGCAACACAGTAGGAGATTGCGATGGCTAGCATAGAAGTACATGACAGATTTTGAGGACAAAATCTTTGGAGAAGGGATGGTTTCTAATGGAGTAGTTAGCTTAGTTTTATGGTCATAGGGCTCAAGTATAAACGGAGCTCATGGACCCTCATTTGTTAACTTTTGGAATCTTTTGATCATATGACTTTTGAACATACATTGGAGCCTTGAGCTACCTACTATACATTGGCCTATGGAAGGTTGTTTACATAATTTGGTGAAAGACTAAATCACTTAGACATTATGTGTGATTCTTGCTAATTGCATGCTAATCTACATGATGATTTGTCCCAAATCTTAGCTTATGCTTGCTTCATTTCAAGAATTGTCTCATAGGACCCAATGGTTCACTTTGAATAACAAAAATGTTGTGAACACTAGTCTACCTAAGGCATCTGCCATAATATTTTCTTTGCATGGTTAATATTGAATCATGGGTTAAAAACTGTAGATAAATGAAGCCCATTTGATATGTGATGAACAACAGCAGCTAATTCCTTGTTGTCATATGTACTATAATTTCTTTTTGGTAGTTTAAGCTTATGACTTTCATAAGCAATGGGATGTCCATCTTGCATAAGAACAACACCAAAGCCTTGTCCACTTGCATCAGTAAAACTACAACAAAGAATGGTCATCGAAAATTTGGTAATGTAGAAGTGGTGCATGAGTCAATGCTTTCTTAAGCTAAAAGAAGGATTGGTCTTGTCTATTAGTCTAATTGAAATGTCTAGGTTTCTTGAGGACTTGAGTTAAAGGATATGAAATATATGCAAAATTTCTAACGAACTTCCTATAGTAACTACATAATCCATGAAAAGATCAGAGTTTGTGAACATCACGTGGTCTAGGCCAATCTTTTGGGGTCTACTAGAACACCATCAACAGAAACAATGTCCACTAAGTATTCAATTTCCTCTTGAAAGAATTTGCTCTTTTAGAATTGACAGAGTTGATTCTCTTGAAGAAGTGAAGACACTTTTTCTAAATGTTGTTTGTGCTCTTGACGATTCCTACTAAAAACTAAGATATCATAAAGACACTACAACAAAATTTTGATATTTCAAGAATATTCTATTCATCATTCTGTTGAAAGTAGTCGGAGCATTAGTCAAACTAAATGGCAAAACAAAAAACTCATAATGACCAATTTGGATTCTAAAGGCGGTCTTAAAGATATCCCCTTCATCCATTCGAATTTGATGATAATCAGACTTTAGGTCAATCTTGCTAAAGACTTGAGCTCCCTTGAGCTTATCTAGCAAGTCATCCACTCAAGGTATCGAATATCGATTCTTGACAGTAATCTTGTTTAGTATACGATAATCGATACACATTCGATATGTTCCATTCTTCTTTTTAACAAGAAGAACTAGAGCACCAACTGTTGGGTCTAATCAATTATTTTTCTAATAGTTCTTCAACTTGCTTCTGGATCTCTTTTTTCTCAAGCATGTTGACTCGATAAGGAGCTTTACATGGCGGTGAGCTACGAGGAATTATTTCAATTCTATGGTCTTGTGGATAAGATTTGGGTAAACTAGGAGGTAAGTCGTCCATGAAGCAGTTAGAGAACTTAGAGATGAAAGGGTCACGAGACACATTTGATTTAGAGTCATCCTGAGCACTAAGCTGGTTGACATGAATAAAAAATGTCCTCCTTTTTTCGTACAGCTCTTTTTTCTTGGGTATGAGTCAAAAGTAGACCTAAGTATCCCTTGGTCTGACATTGGAGACAGATTACTTTGTCACCTGCCATTAACCACATAGTATGAATTTCATAGTCAGTCTCGGGATTATGCTCATGTCTCCATGGCATACCTAAGATAACATCCATACCTTGAAAGGAGCCACTAGGAATGTTCTCTTTTCTTTTAGTGAATCCCTTTCCAATTATAAAATTTAACCTCTTTTGTGCAGTTGTACTTAGTACCTTGAAATGCATCTTTTACTTTGTAGCTAGAGTACAAGGCATCTAGGTTAAGTGCTTTCAATGCTTTTTTAGAAATGAAGTCATGCGAGCTACCATCGTCATGCAATATAGAAATTGATTTTCCATTTATTTTTCCCTGAATTCTCAATAAAGCATGAATTGAAAGCTTATCTTCATCCGAATAATTAGGATCAAAACTACCCTGTTGCTTGAAAGAATCATCATTATCTTCTTCAATAGCTTTGAGACGAGCCACAGATGCTGAGTTCGTCTTCTTCTCAAGAAAGTCTTGCGCGAGGTGTTCTTCCTTGTGACATCTGAAACACTTGACAATTCGATTCTTCGGCTGACCATTAGAGGGTTTATTGTTGTTGTTATCTTTTCGAGCATCTCCTTTAATCACATCTTTACCCTTGTGCATCCTAGATCTATCAAAAGTACTTGAAGGAAAAGATGGTTTAGAAAACTTTGTAAAAGACTTATCCTACATCTTGGAATCTCTAGAAATAGATGTTTTACGTTCAGAATTTAAAGCGAGATTCATAGCAGAACTAAGACCATTTGGATGAAATATATTGACATCAGCCCTAATAGTGGGCTTAACTCTAGTAATGAATTTCCTTCGTTGCTCTTTTTCTTTGACTTTTTCAATCACATGAATCTGTAATAGAATGTGCCAGAATTTGTCGATGTAGGCTTGGACATTCTCTTTCTTAACCTGGCGTGAAGTGTCCCATCGTTGACGCGCTTTAGCCTTGTATTGAGAAGGTAGAAAGTGCTTCTTTAAGCGTTTCTAGAACTGTTTCCATGTCGAAGGTCGATGTTTACCGTGCTTGATCACATTCCACCATAAAGCAACACTTTTAATCAAGTGATCACAAGCACAATTAATCTTGTCCTTTTTCGAGAATTTTTTGCATGAAAAATAATCATCCATAAGCCAAGCAATAAGTACTCGTGCATCTTCCTTGATTGCACCCAATGTTTGAGTCGTGATCTGAAGCTAAGTATTTTATTTGTTATTCAAATCTTGAATATGTTGAATTTGTGGTCTTTTGAATAAATCATTTTCTTGCAGGTTTCTATTTTTTCTATTTTCCTAGAATTGGTTTCGTGAGAGTGGTGTCTAGGAAGATAAAGGCAAGATTTGAAAGCTTGAAGGCTTAATTCAAAGGTTTGAAGAGTTGTAGTTGCAACCGGACCTTTAATTTTCTTGAAGAAAATAATCAAAAGGCTCATAAATTAAATCAAATATCAAACAACTACTTGAATTAAATTAAAAATTAAAAGCACAAAACAAAACATAAGATAAGAGAAAGAAATACATCACCATCAACACAAGACTGGGTGCAATCTTCCCCCCCCAACGTGAGTGGCTTCTTCTCGCATGGGTATTTTTATATATTCCAAAAAGCAGGCTTTAAGCCAAAAATAAAGTATACATCCATATTTGGACTTTGCCATTTAATTAGCCTTTGTCCTCAATTTTAGCCTTGGTCCTCAATTAACCTTTGTCCTCAATTTTAGCCTTGGTCCTCAATTAACCTTTGTCCTCAAACCTTCTAAGGTTTGCACTATTCTTCTAATACAATAATCTAACTTGTGCACATATGCACATTACAAAATAAATCAACTAATGCTCGTACGCACACTTTATAATAAATTGACGCGTGCACACACACACATCACACTGATGTCAAAATAATTTCAAATGCCATAGTACAGTCACAAAATATTGTGAGATCGGTCCACACGCCATGACTCAATCCACCATCCGTGCGACACCTAAATCGGTACCCTCGCACTGTGCAACACCTAAATCGGTACCCTTGCACACCTCATCACCTAAACTCATAAACATAAACCACGTCAGTAGTAACAATCAATTGACATCACATCAATCAATCCTAACGTGTTCATGATGAGAAATAGGCATCATAAAAAAAATATATACAAATTTAAATGACCATGATTATTATTCAAATAACATGGGTCATAACAGTCCTCCCCATTGGGAATCAACTGTCCTCAGTTGTACAATCAATGAGTGGATGGCTTCATGGCACAAGTGGTGGATAAGATCATCACATCAAACAATTTCTAAAAAATAAAACCAAACAAATGAACGCATGTAAAAGGGATCTAAGTGTCCCATACCACATAGGTACCTTCCACATACAAACACTCGTTGGTGAAAGATAGAAGACATAGATACGTCTGGGGTAGGTATGTAAAACCAATCTAATGTCCCATACCATAGATTAATTTCACACGACACTACCTTAAGAATAGAAGTTTGAGACGGAGTAGCTAATTCCCTCTGAAACTTTCATTCCGACATAACTTTTCTCTATCCTCAAAATTAAACTACAAGTCTTATTTCAAAAATGAATTAGGTCGAGATGGAAATTCTTATCAACTTAGAATTGAAAAATAATCACTTACTTTACTGTCAATAACTTGATGAATTCGGAGAATTTGTTCTTGATCTTCATCTTGATGAATTCTCGAGATTTGTTTTTGATCTTAATCTTAATCTTGTGATTGTCTAACTAAATTCTCGGGATTTATTCTTGATCTTAATCTTGATGAATTCTTGAGATTTGTCTTTGATCTTAATCTTGTACTAAATTCAAAAATTATAATCTTTGAATAGGTCTATAATTCTTGAATTTGTGAATGTTGCTTGTAAACAATGAAATCTTAAGGGAATCTTGATCTTAAGCTTAATCTTGAAATTGTGAATCTTACTTGTAAGCAATGAAATCTAAAGGGAATCTTGATCTTAAGCTTAATCTTAAACTTGAAATCAAAACTTGAATAAAGATAGATATCTTCCACCCTAGTTGATAGCAAGAACTTGATATACTAGTAATGAATCTTGGCTTAGATTAAAAATACTTGAATAGATAAAAATTGAGAGATCAGTCTTTAATTAATGATAATTGCAATTCTTGAATAAATCTTGTTCTTAAGGGGTTTAAATCTTGTGGAGCAATTCTTGGTCTAGAAAGAATCTTGTACTTGGATAGATCTTTAAAGTGGAACACTTGAAAATTTAGACAAATCTTTACTTGAAAGAATCTTGTACTCGGATAGATCTTAAACTAGAACACTTGAAAATTTAGACAAAACTTTACTTGAATTGGTATAAACTTCGTAATTGTGATTGGTATACAACTTAAACTTGGTTTCTAGTCACTTGAGAGCTATTTCTTTACTTTTCTCATCATCTCTAAATTTGAAGCAATTGATAACTTGAATCAAAGACTGGAGAAACTTGATTGGATCTTGAATCTTCAAATTGGTCTTAATCTTCTATGAAATGTCTAGCAATCATTTTTACTTGAATTTAGGCAACTAGATCTTGAAGATAACTTTTACTAGTCTTGTCTCGATCTTTCTAGTTAGGTCACTGTATCTAAAATTCTTTTCAGGAATTAAAGTTTTCTAACTAGGTCTAGAAGAAAAAAATATTCAGAAAACAAATACAAAAGCAAACAAGAAATTGTGTACAATAAATAATTTTTAACACATACCTCCACCTTTGGTTAGTGTGTCGAGTGCGTTAACCTCTTCGTTGTCAAGCTGTTCCTGAATAGTACGATGGATAGTACGATGGTGCGGATATTCATCCATTTCTTGACAACTAAAAGAATAAGAAAAATTTAAAACAAGAGAAAAGATAGGGTTTCTTATCTCATATGGAATGTCGAACTAGATGAGAATCCTGCCAGTTAGCTCAATACACAATATGCATAATTTTTTTTTTCAAGAATTAATCCATGTACTCTTTAAAATAAGCTTGAATAATTAAAGCTTCAATCACTTGCAAAATTAAAGTAACTTTACTAAATCATCATTGTTAGTTCATCCTCATGGTCGACTCGTGAAAAAGCTTACATAAAGATCTTATTACACAAAGCTTATTTAAAAAAAAATTTAACAAAGCTTTATAATAAAAGCTTTTTCAAAGCATTTTTCAGCCTGAAACTGTGAGCTCATCTAACCCAAATTTAGAGAAGAGGTCATATATTTATAAATAGGGTCTCTTTTTAAAAAAAAATCAAAACTTTATACTAAGCTTTATCTCATAAAACTTTTAATATTAAACTTATTAAGCTTATTAAAAAGCTTATGAAAACTTTACTTTTTAAGCTTGCCAATGCCCAAAGCCTGCCCAAAGCCGAGCGCTGGAGAAAAGGGCGCCCACAACAGCATCAAAATATAAAAATAAAAATAAGCATTTTAAGCATCATCAAGCTTTTAGTTAATTTAAGCTTTCTAATAATCAAAGCTTTAAGCATCCATAAGCGCCAATAGATAATCGGTGTCTGAAAATTTCTCCTCCCAAGCTGAATTCACAGCGCTAGCCGCCGCCGGGTCAAAATAAAAATAAAAAATTAAAAAAAACAGTTTAAGCTTCACAAAGCTCAATTAGAAAATCGCTTTTTTTTTAAGCCTCACTAAACTCAAAGCCTAAAATTACTCCCCCTGAATTTGCAACGTTCGCCCGCCGCCCGCAGAGGGGATGGAGAGAAAAAAATAAAAATTAAAATTAAAAGAAAAAAATTTTTTTTTCTACGCTGCGCACAGCTGGATGGAGATAGAAGCGCGAAGCGCGCTGCCCCCGCTGCCGGATACGAAAGAGGGAGAGAGGGGGAAATTATATATATTATATATATATATATTTCTCTCAAATTTGCGCCCAGCGCAGCACAGAGGAGAGGAAGAAAAATTAAATAAAAACCAAATTAATTTTTGAAGAGACTCATGAATAATTCTCAGCCCTCTATTATAGATTGCTTCCTCCCTCAACGGTTTAGCAATCTGAAAGCTAAGCTGGATTGACTATCAATTTTGAAACCCATCCATACAGACAGATCACAAAGAGGTCAAGAATTTAGCAAAACCGCTTTTCAATTTTGAGAGAGGTTTCATGGTTTCTTAGAATGGTTTACCACCTTTTCTTTATCCTTTGGGCAATAGGTTGATGGAGACTTATTAGCCAATGGTTAAAAACAACCTTTATTTCATCTATTAAGGAAAATCCCTAAACGTGTTCTACTTCAATTAAAATTTCAAAAAAATTATCAAAATCACCTCTGTTTTTGTTTCTTTCACCTCTTTTTCACCACCTTCAAGAAAATTAAATTTCACCAAAGCTCTGATACCACTGCAACCGGACCTTTAATTTTCTTGAAGAAAATAATCAAAAGGCTCATAAATTAAATCAAATATCAAACAACTACTTGAATTAAATTAAAAATTAAAAGCACAAAACAAAACATAAGATAAGAGAAAGAAATACATCACCATCAACACAAGACTGGGTGCAATCTTCCCCCCCCAACGTGAGTGGCTTCTTCTCGCGTGGGTATTTTTATATATTCCAAAAAGCAGGCTTTAAGCCAAAAATAAAGTATACATCCATATTTGGACTTTGCCATTTAATTAGCCTTTGTCCTCAATTTTAGCCTTGGTCCTCAATTAACCTTTGTCCTCAATTTTAGCCTTGGTCCTCAATTAACCTTTGTCCTCAAACCTTCTAAGGTTTGCACTATTCTTCTAATACAATAATCTAACTTGTGCACATATGCACATTACAAAATAAATCAACTAATGCTCGTACGCACACTTTATAATAAATTGACGCGTGCACACACACACATCACACTGATGTCAAAATAATTTCAAATGCCATAGTACAGTCACAAAATATTGTGAGATCGGTCCACACGCCATGACTCAATCCACCATCCGTGCGACACCTAAATCGGTACCCTCGCACTGTGCAACACCTAAATCGGTACCCTTGCACACCTCATCACCTAAACTCATAAACATAAACCACGTCAGTAGTAACAATCAATTGACATCACATCAATCAATCCTAACGTGTTCATGATGAGAAATAGGCATCATAAAAAAATATATATATACAAATTTAAATGACCATGATTATTATTCAAATAACATGGGTCATAACAGTAGTCTATTAATCAAAGGGCAAAGACCAAGACATAAAGGGAGTGGCAAACCACTTCTCTTGAAAAATAGTTTTCCCAAATTCATAGCCTCTTATGAATCTAACCGTTTGGATATAATTAGTTTCTAAAGAAGGTTTGAGCTCAATCTTCAAATTACTAAACCACTGCAGCAAGAGGAAATCCATAATTGAGGGAGCATAATCTTCTACAAATTAATTTCTTTTGAAAAGCGCTAATCGCTTGTTGCAGGTTGTCTTTTTCTTTTTTGGAATTAAAAAGAGAACAGCTTAATTTAATTGGAGTAAAATCAAGTTTGCAATTGAGCCAAATCAAAGCAATTGACAAAAACCCCTTCTCTTCCAATTCAAGTTTGCAACAATCAAACCAAATCAAAGCAATTTACGGGCAGGGCACGAAAATCGGCCCAAATTTTCTTCCTTTTTCATTGTTGCGCTGTGCTGGTTTTCACAGTTGCGAGAAATCGTGGTTTCTTTCAAAGTTGTAAGCTTTACTAAAAAGTTTAATACTATAAGATTTTTTTTTAAAAAAAAAGTAAAAGCTTATAAAACAAAAGCCTATCTTAGCTTCTCATAAAGGCTTTCAAGGGTCTCAAAGAAGAAGGGACTCTCCATGGACAAAGGAAAAAAATCAGATTTAGTTTGCAAAAAATTATAGAAAGGTCTTCATTTCCTTTTCAAAAAATTGGAAGTCTTTCTTTTGCAACAAAAATTTTGGGCATAAAAGGGCATCAAAAATCGAAAATTCTTGGAGGTGTTTTTGGCTCTTATTTCTTCATAACATCAACCTTCGGCAGGATTTTCAAGTGGCTTTAAAAATCTTGCCAAAGTCGACCAAAACTCAAGCTTCTTAACAACGCTTAGATTTTATTCAGAATTAGATTAAAAGGACGATGTCAAGATCAACCATTTGATGACTTCAAACCTGAATTCAACACGGTTCAAGAGCTAAGTTTTCCATCTTTATTTATTTATTTGTATTATTAAATCGCACTTTATTTATTTATTTATTTGCAATGACCACTCTACTTGCACAACCCACTATGCAAGAGTTAATGTTAGCACCTCAAGAGCAGATCATAAGTGAGCGTGAACTCCGATGCAAGCTAGAGCGTCAAGTGAAGCATTCTAAGCGCAAGCATGACTCTTCTGACTCTAACGAGGAGGAAAGTGATCGTGTCAGGCGCACTATCAAAGCTACCTTGTGTCAGTTTTCAAAAAGATTCACCAATTAGTCGAAAGGTGTTCACTTTCCAGAACTCGATTATATAGCCAAAATCAAAAATGATACAAGAATTCAGAGGATTCTTTGGTTTAATAGGGTGATATTGGATCTTTATTTCACAGTATACCAAGATTTCTTCTCCTTTGACGACACTTCTCAAGCAGGACATTCCATTTTGATGGTCTCTGATGTGTCAGATTACCTTTGATAAGCTAAAGGTTGTGCTGAAGTTACTAGAATTTGGGAAACCCTTTGAAGTCATCTGATGCCAGTGGATTCACTGTTGGTGGAATTGTAATGCAGGAAAAGGATGCCCCATAGTGCAGGAAAAGGATGCCCCATAGTGCACGAATCTTAAAAATTGAGACCACATGAAAGGAACTATGCTATCTATGATCTTGAGTTACTTGCAATAGTGCATGCATGCTTGGAGCTTTGGCGACAATATCTTCTCGGGAAAAAGTGTACTTTGATTGGATTTTCACGAAATATTCAGACTCTATGGATTACCTAGAAGGATAGTCAATGATCGAGATGCTAAATTTACGTCCTACTTTTGGGCTGCTTTCTTCGGAGCCCTGTACGTCTCTAGATCTTGGTTTTGCCTATTATTCGAAAACTGATGGCCAGAGATAGAGAGCGTAAACTAGATAATCAAAGATCTTCTCTGAGTGTTTTGTGGACGAGAGCCCAGGAGATGGATGAATTATCTACATTTGGTATAATTTACTTATAATGCATCTCATATCGAAGCAAAGGGATGAGTCCATTTAAGGCACTTTATAGACAAGATTGTGTAACGTCATTAGATTGGTCCGATCCACTGATCAGAGTGGAAGTGTTGAAGCAAAGTGCTAGATGAAAATGTGACTATAAAGAACTGCTCAAGACGGATAAAAGCTGTATGTAGAAGAGTTTGATGAAGGTGATATGACTTTTCTTTGGAGGGAAGTTCACTCTCCTTGGGGAAAGTACAAGAAACGATCACCTAGATATTGTAGACATATGTGATTATGTGTAGAGCTGGAGATCCACCTTATGAACTTTTCCTTAGTACGTGAAATGTGTATAGTGAGAGAATGTGAAATGAGCATTTTTAATGAGAAAACTAAGGGTGTTTACAGACTACGGCTATGGGCCTGCCCATGAAAAAGGTTGAGAGCTGTGGGCAGACACCTTTTTGACAAACAATTGCTGGGTGACAATACCCTTTACAAACCGCGTATGCCCACGGAACAGAAGTCCTGCAACAACTGAGAGCTGTGGGTAGGCTATTCCGTCCGGAACTAGAACGGTGGCTACTGGGGTCCAGTCAGCAAACACATCACTGCTGAGGGTGCGGGTGAATGGGCATGGTCACAGTCTATAAAGAAATGTCAGATGAGCGAGTGATTGTGGTGATCTGATTGGTTGGGCAAAATTTATTCGTGGGCTTCCACCCATGTGTAAATACCCTGAAAGGAAACCAAGCAGGCTATCCGCGAGTGACGTGGCAAAAGGTGAAAATATCTTGTGCCTCACGCGAGTGTTCACCAAAAAGGGGAAAAAAAAGCAGACAAGCTGAAGCGGCGGGTAGGTCTAGCTTTTGGAGCATATTGGCTGCCCAAATATCTGCGCCCGTGTATGCGGAGAAGCGTTACTCGCCCGTGATCCCGTCCTCATCTCTCTTCTCATGCTTGCACGATCACATCTCCAGCTACCGCACTTAGAATTTCGCTCGAGAGGGCTGCTCTTCTGCAGCGTAACGAATGGAGCCTTTTGTCGGGTCTCCGTCGGGATTCTCGTCTCTGCCAGAGCTTCTGAGGTCTCCTGTAGCACGGTTTCCATCAGCACAGGAGCTTCCATGGTCTCCACGACCTCATGTATCAAATGGCACGCATGTATGTCGGATAGTATTCAGATTAGAAAAAAGACTGAGACTAAATATAGGTGTTATGTGTGGAAATGTTCTTGCCAATGCCAATGGAATCGGAAATCGCATCGCCGGGGATCGGAAAGAGATTTCCGAGCCTGCCCTTGAATTTGCCCGCAGCAGCTATAGTTTGGCATCGAAGGCTGTGATGCAATCCTGGCAGGAGAGAGAGAGACTTGCATCTGGTGTTGCCGTTGCAACTATTGGTGTTTTCCTTTCATTGGCCTCCCCGGCAGTGGCTGAGAGTGTCAATGCTCCCTACTCTGTTCTGTCTGAGCATGTGATGGATGATGATGTCGGCGCATACTTGAGTCCCAGAGAAATATTAGAATTGGGCGCCGAGCTTAGAGCTATGAGGTTAGCACAAAGCTCTGGTCAAGCTACAAAAGATGGAGCTACAAGCTTGATCATGGAGGGCGCAAAAGATGTAAGGAAGGCAGTGCAAGATCCGGGCAATGACGAAGAGGATCTAAGGCAGAGTTACTTGAGGACGTCTCCAGCTCTCAAGGCTACAAAGGAGGTACCAGTTAGAGTAAGTCAAGATGCCAAGGCAGGCGCAGGGAAGACAGCAATGGGAGTGCTGATTCCTGCAGGTTGCCCTTCATCCAACCTGGTTGCAGCAGCTGCAGTGGGATCTGTGGTCTCTGCTGTGTCCGTGGCAGGAAACACGCAGCATGTGGTTTCATTTCCAGCTGCTGCTCAGTTGCTAGCCAGAGCTCTGCAACACCTGGGAGGAGGTGGTTTGGCTGGGGCAGTTGGAGCCACCGTGGTGTACCCACTTGACACAATCAAGACTCGACTGCAGGCACAGTCTCATGTAAGTTGGCTTGTTTCTGCACTTGCGACTGCCTATGTTGCAGACTAGCTATAGTAGTCGCTTTTGCCCATGGAAAAGGTGTCTTAATCTATTTTATTCGTGTGATTCAGAAGGATTGTAAGTATAAGGATATGCTGGATTGTTTTAGACAGCTACTTTCGGAGGAAGGTCTAGGGTCTTTGTACAGTGGTTTGGTTCCTCAGCTTCTTGGTATAGCCCCAGAGAAGGTAATTATTGTTGTTTTTCACAAGTTGCTGCAGTTTATTAGGATGTACTGATTCTTCAAAGAAGCTGCTGCTAAGTTGAATACATTATGCCTCAAAGGTAAGGATTGTTTTTGCCGTTTTTAATTTTTTTTGTACTTCAAATTGTGTAGGCGCTGAAGCTCACAGTAAACGAAATGATATTGGAATTTCTTGAGCAACTTTTACCAGGAGCAAGGCTTTGGGCACTTGAATTTATTGCTGGTGGTGGAGGAGGATTTTCACAAGTGCTAGTTACAAACCCCATGGAGATTGTGAAGCTGCGGCTGCAGATACAGTCTAAGCTTGTTTCTCCGAAAGGGTTGTGGGAGGTGGTTCAGGAGCTTGGTTTGCGGGGATTGTATAGTGGATCTGGCCTCACGTTGGCTCGTGATGTTCCTAGCTCCGGCATTTTTTTTGCATGCTATGCGCTTATCACTCAATTGTATCCAGAGCAAAGATTTTGGGCAGGCTTTATAGCTGCAATTCCGGCTACAATTTTTGTTACACCTCTTGATGTGATCAAGACCAGACTTCAGGTACTCTTGCCTTCTGCCACAAGTGTCTCTTACTAGTTGTCTTTACACTGCACTTCCTCTCGATAGAGAGATCAGAGGTCGGTCTCGGGCAGGATACAGAAATGAAATGGGATTATGGGTGGCTGTAGCTACGTAGTCAAATGTTCTTTTCTTCATAGACAAACAGTAATAACTGCATCATAGGTTTTTTGTTGGGTGAGGGATAGGTGCATTGAGATATTCTTCTCTGATGATTTGTTTTTTGGACAGATGGAGACTCCTCCTGGGGAGGAACCATACAAGAATGCATGGCATTGCTTCAGAGTGTTAGTACAGCAGGAAGGTTTAAGAGGTCTTTTCAGGGGTGGCCTTGTTCGTGTCTTGAGGACAAGCCCACAGTTTGGTATCACTTTGATGGTTTATTCCTTTTTTTGTGATGGGTGCTGATGAACGCCCTGCTCTTTTAACATTTCTTCCAAGTCTTTGTATGTATAGATAGTCATGTAAATATTATTATCAAGATTGGGGCTGTTTGGTATAACCACCACCACCCCAGCTGCTATATAATTCAGCCGCTTAGGTGTTCAAGGCTCGGCCCTTCTTCTGAAAGGGAAATTATTATCTATGAACCACAGGGCCTAGTGGAAGGAAAGATTTGTGCACCTTAGTAGCTGCATATGTGGCAGCTTGTATCTGATTGTAATCTAGTGGCACGTACTCTATCTTTTGAAAGTCAAACAGTTTTGGGTAATACTACTCGTGTCAAACTTTTAATACTGATCGGCCTCTCTCTCTCTCTCTCTCTCTCTCTCTCTTGTTTGAGAGCTTGGAAGACTAACCAGTGTCTCGAGACTCGGTCTCTCTTTGGAACCGATGAAGATGCCTTTTCGATTTCCTCCTTTTCACTGCGTATGCTTATGAGCTTGTGTGCGTTTTTTGTGAAATTTGGCAGCTAAAAAATCACACGCTTTTCTTCTCTGGTTAAAAAAGTAGGAATTGTAGACATTTCTCTGTTGTCACAGAAAGGTGGGTAGCATGTGATGAGTAACGTGGTTCACGCAGATTTTAGCCGTGAAGCTATGATATTTCTTCGTTATTGCCAGGGTTTTCAAGAACCTTATTCTCTATGCTTTTCAAATGTTAGTCGATGTGGTTACTGCTTGTCTTGTGGTGGGTGGTGGGCCGGTTGCAGCTTGTGTTAGTGAGCCATGACAGCTTCGGTGGAAAGTAATGGGCTTGGAATCCTTAAATGCCCAAGCATCTTGCCTACCAAGCAAAATTGAGGATGGAGCGAGAGACATCAGGCTAGTCTATGTGGGATTTCTTTTAATATTGCTTGTTTCCCGTTCATAAAAAGGTTGTGGGCAGCATTTCAGGCGTCTTATATTTTGCCAACCTTTGATGAGTTGAGAGAGAGATCGCGAAATTTACATCCGTGAACATTGCTATCGTAGGCATGAAGGAGGGCCGGAGGAATCACGGTATATCTTTGATGGACACTAGGAAATGGCCTTGGGAGGCGTTTCTAGGAAAGGGATTCAGGAACAAAGATATCCGTGATTAAAAAACTCATTATGTGGTGCAAGAATTTGCTCAAGAAGAGTTTACTATGAGTTTGTTAGCATCCTTCAGATCTCAGGGGGACCCCGGGGGGGGGGAGAGAGAGAGAGAGAGAGATCGGACACGCCCATGGCAAGCTTGAGAGACGCTAGGATCTAAAGCAGCTATAGTCCAGAAAACTCCAGCAGCCACAACGCAGGAATGCCTTCAATAGCATGGACAACAACCGGAAGAAAAGAGTGAGCCTCCCATAGTACGATCCATATTTTGTCTTGCGAGCAAAAAACTACTGATCTTACATCTCTGGGGTGTGGCACAACTCTCAATTTATCAACCTTAGACTGTTTCTCCTATCCTATCAAGTCCTTTGCTCTTGTATCTATTGTATCTCTCGGATGAATCACAAGATTAGAAACCTTCATCATCCAACCTTAATTGAAGATAGCATGTCCCTCCTCAACCATCAATTTCTCAACCTTAGACTGCTTCTCCTATCCTATCAAGTCCTTTGCTCGTGTATCTATCGTATCTCTCGGATGAATCACAAGATTTGAAACCTTAATCACCCAACCTTAATTGAAGATAGCATGTATCTCCTATCCTATTAGTGCAAAAAGAGAAAAAGATCGCCGGAAATATCTAGAATGGGGAAGACCAAGCTTTTGAAAACCATATGTAAATATGGCCTACTCTAGCAAGGAGATAGGAGAAAAAGGCATTTTTAATAGGTTGGACCTGAGTGAGGCAATATTCAACAAGAAAGATGAATATTCAACAAGAAAGATGAAAACTTACTTTTTAGCTCATGTATCCTCGGATGGTATCTTGCACTGCCTTGTTGTGGGCAAGTTGTAGACATCCTCTCCTCTATGATTGGCAAGCAACAGTCTACTGTAAGAAGCTAGGGTATTCAAATAGATTGGACGTGAGTGCATATATTAAGCTAAGGTATTCAAATAGATTGGCGATAATATGCAGCAAGAAAGAAAGATGAAAACTTACTTTCTAGCTCATGTACGCTAAAATGGTATGTTGCCATGAGCAAGTTATAGAAGTCCTCTTTGCAATCGATAAGCAACAACCTACTAAAAGAAGCTAGGGTATGATCAGACTGTCCTACGAAAGTATGCGACTTGCTCGATTACGATCGGTCTCCAAAGTTGATGGTGATGGGATTTCAAGATGCTATTGCGATGTGGGGGGCTAGGATTTCGTGGCGGTTGAGATCATTCTTCGATTACCAAACATCCAAGACGGAGTAGGCAACGGCTGTTTTCTAGGTGAAAGGCGACCGGCAGCAACCGGGAGCCTTAAGAGGGCCGACTGGTGGACGTTCCCAACCGTCTCAGTCTCGTACAGCTTAGATTTGGAGCAGATGGAGGAGGCCTCTGTTGGTGTGAATATGATAAAATATGCCCAATCAAATTCCGTGCAGAATGGGAGCAGATGGAGACGTACTGGTGGCTAATGAAAAAAACGCCCGGTCAGATTCCGTGCAAAATAAAATGGCATTCACCTGTATGTAGAGGCGGTACCTCAACTTTCTGCCAGTGACCCGACTCGATTGTGATGGAAGAAGATGGATGGAGTAAAGTGTGCTTGCAGCAGCAGCAGCAGCAGCAGCATGAGGGGCGTTCTTGTTGCATTTTGAATGGATTCAAAAGTGGAGGCCCTCATAAATTCCACAACAAATGCAAGCGGGTGAGAACAAAATAGTATGTGAGATCTGGAGTAAGGTGGTTAAGTACATTGGGTTAGAGAATGTGATAGAATTATAAAATCCCAAAACATGGCTCGAAATCCACATGTATAGTCCATGTGAGTGTAAAGAGAGCTGAAAATTGCATATGTACACCACCCATTATAACCAAACATTATGCCATGATAAAGCATCCCAAATGTGAGTGTGAAAGCCACCAAAGGGTGGAATCTTAGAAATTCTAGCAGCCTATAATTTCATGTAATTTAGCAAATTGTAATTTCTTGTAATTCTAGCAAATTGTAATTTCCTATAATTCTAGCAACCTGTAATTTCCTGCAGATGCACAAAAACCACCCAAAGATCAATTCAAGAATAAGCCCATGCTTCATGCACATAAGCTAAAGGCTTCCGTTTGATGAGAAATTCTTTTGGCAACCACTTCCATTTGATGCCATGCTCATGCACATAAGCTAAAGGCTTCCATTTGATGAGAAATTCTTTGGGCAACCACTTCCATTTAATGAGAATTTTTTTAATGATAGGGTTCCTCAAAACCTTTGGGCAACCCCTTCCATTTGATGAGAAATTCTTCAATGGTAGGGTTCCTCAAAACCTTGTCTTTTTCCCACTACCCTTTTTGGTATGTACTAAATCTATCCCTCCTCATCTAAAGGAGGTAAGTCATCCAACACTTGAAGAGGTCTTGTCCCACATACCTCTTGAGATTAGTAGATATATGAAACACATCATACATTCTTGTGATGTTGGGCAGTTAGAGTTTATAATCCACCTTTCCTACCCTCTTAAGGACCATAAAAGACCCAGAAAATCTATGCGCCGATTTGTTATTGAGTCCCTTTGGAGAAGAAGGTCTTGATTGGCAATCTCAAGAAGACATAATCCCCTTCTTTGAACTCCTCATGCACATTAGCATAAGACTTCATCCTCTCTTGAGTCTTCTTCATGTTATCCTTGCATTGTTACATCAACCCTTGTGTTCTCTTCGACTCCTCCTTTGCATGAGGGTTGATCTCATCCTCTTTGAAGACCATTGATGGCACATGCACTTTATAAACATAAAGAGCCTTAAAAGGTGACATGCCAATGCTTGAGTGAGAGTTATTATTATAAAAAAACTCAACTAAGGAAAGCCACTCATCCCAAGTGGTTTGTATGCCATGGAAATAATGCCTCAAGTATGTCTCCAGCCACTTATTAACCCTCTCTATTTGCTCAGTTTGAGGGTGATAGGCGGTGCTGGGAGTAAGCTTGGTGTTCAATCCTTCAAACAAACTCTTCCAAAAAGAAATCCATGAACTTAGAGTCTCTATTACTTACTATTTATTGAGGCTTTCCATGTAGCTTGAATATTGAGAAGCTGAAAATTTAGTCTTTGTTGGAATGAAGTGAGCTGCTTTGGTAAGACTATCCACCACAATAAAAATGGAATTCCATTCATGCTTTTGTAGGAGGCAAGCCAGTGAGATGAAGTCCATATATTTACGAGTCCATTTTTCTTATGGAATAGGCAAGGGTTGAAGTAGACCACTTCGCTTACGAGTAAAAATCGTTGTTTTATTAGCAAGGTAAGCATTTGGGAACATAGTCATATACATCTCTCCACAAGCCTTTCTAATAGAAGCTTGTATCACATTGTCATAAGTTTTATAGAGACCCAAATGACCAGATAGTGGAGAAGAATGCATTTCTTGCAACACCTTTCCTTATATGAAGAGTTAGGAAGCAAATACATCTTCCCATGATACCATAGAAGGCAATTATGCACCTTATAATTAGAAAGCTCATCACTAACACCATGCTATAATTTTTGAAACATAGGCCCAGCCACTTGATCAGGTAGGTACTCCTCTTGTATTTCCATAATCCAATCTTCGTAAACATCCCAAAGAGAAGATAGGGTACATGCCCACATATTGGAGAGAGCATCGGCCACCACATTGTCTTTTCTAGCTGTGTGTGGGATCTCAAAGTCATAAATTTGAAGACTGGTCAACCACCAGGCTCTCTCCCATGTGCGTGGCATTTTTTCCATCTCTCTAATCTGAATTTTCCCTTCAAAAGATCTCTTCCACGTGGGAATACCTCTTATTTGGGTGGATTAATAAAATTTAATGGCTAATTAACCCACATGTTTAGTGGCTAAACTTGAATATTTCATAATCATGTTTAAGGCATAATCACTCTGTTTAACAAAGAAGAGAGGAAGGAGAGAGAAAAAGGAAGGGAATGCTTCCGCCTCTCCCAAACTAATAATAAGCTTTCCAAAGCTTTGTTAAAGCTTTTAATTAAATCTTTATTAGCTTTTAATTAAAGTTTTATTAGCTTTTAATTAAAGCTTTAAAAAAAGAGGAAAATTTTTCTTCAAATTCATGATTTTTAAAAAAATCATGTTGAGCCCTTTGACCTTTGGGGTCCAAAATTTTTTTGACCTTTCAAATTTTAGAGTTTTGTCTCTTCATTTTCTGCAACCCTTGACTATCTACATTCTAGGGTGACCATTCGGGTTCCAAAATTTTTTGGTCGTTTGTATTCTCATGAGTTCGGGGAACAATAAAAATTTTATTTTTTTAAAAAAATCATGAAAAATTAGACAAAGTTATTCCCAATTTTTGGAATATTCGGGTTTGTCAATCGGCATGTGGCATGTCCGTTCAGGTGTGTGTGACTATTCGAATTCCTTTAAAAATCTTTTTTTTCCCAGAAAATTAGTAAACTCCATTAAAATTAGAGATTTTGATTGGATTTGAGAATTTTTGGGGCGGAATTGAAAAATTTTGTGATCAATGGGATTCTCGGGGGTGAATTTTCTAATATAATTACCAAACTTAGGCAAATTCTAGAAATCTTAGAAATTGGTTATTTTGTAATATCAATTGTATTTTGGTAAATTTTATTGCTAAAATTTTTTGAAAAATTTTAGATTTGGAGTGCCATAAGATAGAATTTTGTGGATTTCAAAATTAGTAAATTTTGAGGCCCTAGAAAAAGAGGAAAAAATAGAGAAAATTCATGATTTTTTTTTCTTGAGAATTTCATATTTTCAAGGGTTATTTAGTGTTGAAGTATGTTCTTAACGTGCTGACATTAGATAGATGCGGGTTATTCGCATATAATTAATGCGAGTGTGCCTCGTATTTGTAGTTATTTTCGTTTGGATTAATTATAGACGGTATTCCAAATGCTAATTAAAGCTTTTTTTTTATGTGCAGGCAGTTCTAGCGAATTGATTTGCTAGATCATTTTGGTCAAGAGTGGGCAAGTGAAGTTGGTTTGAGTGAATCATGATTTTTAAGAACTTTATTACCATGGCTCATATTGACTTCTCAGTCAATGATAATGTCGATGAGATGAGTCATCATCCCAACTCAGGTAAGGAAGATCTTAAATTCCAAGTTGAAGAAGAGAAGGCTATTGGAAAGAGTGAATTTTTGGAAGTGACAGAGCATCTAGAAGCAACTATTGCCAAATGCCATGACGAGATGGAGTCACTGAAGATGCAGATCTTGACTTTGTAAAAAGCTCTTTTGGCGCGGCACCTCCTACTCCTACCAAAGCAGTTGCTCCGTCGTTTGCACCAAAGGTGTACGCAGCAGTGAGAAAAAGGAGAAGACTCGCGAATGTGTAGATACATGGCTCAATAGGTGGACTACATACTTTGCCTTTCATCCATTCATTGATGCGCCAAAGCTGCAGAAGGCACAGGGGTTATTGAAAGGAAAGGCATTAACTTGGTGGAAGGATCTCAAAGAATATTCCATTCTTACCACTTGGCAAAGTTTCGAGAAAGCTTTCAGAAAAGAGTTTGTCCAACTAGAGGATGAATTCGAAATAATTGCCAAGCTTGTTAAAAATAGCATGGGAAATCAGTCTTTTGACAATTATGTGCAGAAGTTTAGACAACTGGCTACCAAAGCCAAGTCTAATGATCATACCTTGTGTGGGATTTTCATCAATGGTCTAGCTCGTGACTATCAGGACAAGGTAAAAAAATGCAAGGTCAAAACGGTTGAGGATGCTATTCAGGCAGCTCAGGTCTTTCATAAGACTATGGTCGGTGCCAACAATTCAAAACCATCGTCTAATGCAAAAAAGAAATCCATGTTCACTTTTTCAAATAGTGGACAAAAAAGAAAATTTTTCACACCAAAACCAAAAAATTCTGACAACGCCAGCAAGAAGTAGAAATTTGTGAGTAAGGATACTATCACATGTTTCAAATGCAAGGAAAAGGGACATACAAAGAAATTATGTCCTTTTTAAATGGAGCTACAAAAGGCGGCACCGAAGAAGTTCATACCAAAGAAATTTGTGCACATTACAGAACTTCAAGGTAATTTTTTTGAAGTTAATATTACACATCTTGAAGGAAGCCAATGTTCAGATTGTAATTCCAGTAAAGATGTTTTTGATCCAAATGAATTATTTCGTGTTTATGGATCAATAAATGGACATCAAGTTCATATTTTGTTTAATCTTGGTAGTACTCATAATTTTATTGATAACATTTGGTACAGAGGATGAAGCTGGAAACCACACAGAATGATCACATGTACAAGGTCAGGGGATGGCTGGAGGACAAGTCCAATTCTGGGACAAGAAGGTGTCAAAACTACCATTAGACATCCAGTTGTACTCAGATAGACTTGATTTTCATGTCATGAGCTTGGGTCCTATAGACATCATTTTAGGGATGAAATGGTTTTATCGAAAAAATAAGGATTTTTCTGTTGATTGGGTCAAACATTTGATGTCTTTCCATCACAATGGAAACCTTGTTACTCTTAAGGGAAACATTGTTGTACCCAAGGAAACTTTTATTAACGAGCTTGAGTTAATGGAAAATATTTTTAACTATGAACTTTCCAATTGGTTATGGATCCAGTGTCTTCAAATATTCATTTTGATGTAAACACTATTTCTTTGGATGTTTGGAAAAGTAAAGTGTTAAATTTCATTAAGAGCAAATTTCAGGATGTATTTCCTGATGAGTTACCTCATGGATTACCTCCTAAACGAGAGGTGGATCATAAAATTGAGCTAGTGCCGGGTGCAGAACCTGTTTTAGTATTCCTCCATATCGGCTTAGTGAGACTAAGAAAGGCGAGGTAGAAAAGCAACTAGCTGAATGCTTGAGGATGGGTCAGATTAGACCAAGTAAGTCTCCTTGGGGTGCACCAGTTCTCCTGGTTAAGAAAAAAGATCAAAGTACCTAGCGGATGTGTATTGATTTTACAAACGTCTTAACAAGGTTACAATCAAGAATAAAGACCCATTGCCTAGATCACACAATCTTATTGATAGGTTGCAAGGAGCTAAGTATTTCACAAAGTTTGATTTGCGAACCAGTTATCAATCAAATCCGTAATCCAGAGGAAGATGTTCCTAAAATCGCTTTTAGGACACGCTATGGCTCTTATGAATTTTTAGTGTTACCCTTTGGTCTCACTAATGCACCAGCAACTTTCTAATAGATGATGAGTGATATATTTCTTAGTTGATATTTTGATATACAGTAAAACTTTGGTTGAGCATGAGGATCGTCTTAAAGAGGTTCTATGAAGGGTCGGGAAGGAGAAACTGTATTGTAAGTTATCTAAGTGTAATTTCTTCAAAAAGGAATTGTTATACTTGGATCATAAGATCTCTCGAGATGAAATAAGTATAGATTTGGATCAAATCCAAAAGGTTTTGGAATGGCCAGTTCCGCATACGGTCAAGCAGTTAAGATCTTTCTTAGGTTTTGTAGTATTTCTTCAAAAATCTGTCAAGGATTGTTCGAAGTTGACAATGCCTTTTACTAACCTTCTTCAGGGTAAAATAAGAAGTCTAATTCTCTGATTGAGTGGAATGAGAAGCTACACTTTGCTTCATGGAAATTACTTCTAACTTATATGATTCAGTCTTAGGGGAAAATGTAGTACATACGGCTACTAGTTATAGTCCGTTTATGCTTATTTATGGGTATCAACCCAGGGCACCTGTTAATGTTGGTCTTAAGGACATTGAGCTTGATGCATTTCTTGCGTCATATGCAGGAAATGCTGACCCAAGCTCAGGATTCTATCAAGAGTGCTCAGGATAGAGCACGGTTTTATGCTGATAGGGAATGCTCACCTCGGTGTTTTGAGCCAAGAGTGTTAGTTTATTTGAAAGTTCCTAAAGATTCTCAGACTTTGTCTCAACAGGAAAATGCTCAAAATTATCTCCTAGATATTGTGGTCCATTCCAAGTTATAAGTCGGATTGGCACGGTTATGTATAAAATAAAACTACCTCCACATGTCAAATTTCATCCAGTCTTTCATGTCAGTAGACTGAAAGAGAAGCTACAAGGTGAGGATAACATAGTTACTCCTCAAGAACTCATTGAAGTCAAAGATTTGTCTTACGTTCCACATGAACCTAAAAAGGTACTTGAATTCAGGGAAAGGAAACTTCGTAGTCGCTTAATCCTTGAGATTAAAATCAAGTGAAAAGATAGGAAAATTGAGGATTCGACTTGGGAGTTAGTTGAGAACGTTCAGCGCAGTTTTCCTTCTTTTCATTGTAAGAGTGAAATGTTTTGAGAGAGGGGAAGTATGTTATATGCACATTATATGTGCATATACTAGCCCTAGGCATGTGAGCATAGGAGCATGGGAACATGCTCTAGTGGGGCAAGGGTTAGGTCTAACCTTGGGTTAAGGTTAGGGTCAGGCAACCAAGGGTCACACATGGAAATGGAGAGTCAAGAGTCACTTGAGGTCCCTTCTATATAATAGGGACATGGGGCACTCTCAAGGGATGTTCTCTTGTGTAGAGCATTGTATCTACCCTCTTCTCATTCCATGCTAGAGCTATGTGCTGTTGGAGTGAAGTCATATCTCTTGGTGGTATGGGACACCAAGGTAAGGTATGTGGTACATCATTGTATTTGTGTGCACCCTTGGGCACTCAGGGGTGGTCGGGTGGATGAGTTTATGCCTGGTTTATGCATGTTTATGCATAGTGATTAGCTAGAGAGATCTTTAGGGTTTTAACACCATGTGACATTAGGGATACGGGCATCTGGTCATTAGGTTTATAGCCAACTTGGTGTGAACACTCTAGGTGTGAATAACCTCTTACTTAGATTCAAAAGATAGGGTTTAATGCCTATAAAAGGGTATTGTACTTGGTGGTTCATTCATCTCTCATATCGTTCATAATACAGTCACCTTGTGCTGTGCCCAACTTGCTCTTGTCTTCCCACCTTTTGTAACAATGTTTAAGGAGGCCAACCCAACTCTCCTGGTCCAACCAATCCTCTTGCTATGGAACCCCTTTCCACGGTGTTGGGCCAAATCAATGTCAAGCTTCCAACCTTTAAAGGTGTTGAAATATACAAGTGAATAGGATGTGTGCGAGAACAAGCCCTTAGCAAGAGGCTGTAAAAGACAATCTGTAAATGAGTGAGAAGCTGTGAAAAGGTGAGAAGTATCTACTAGGAGAGAATAAAGGGTAGCATGAGAAGATTTAGGAGGTGTAGATCACATTGCTGCAACTTTAACATAGTATCAGAGCCTAGCTTAGAATCCATCAAATTTATGAGCCCATTATCTTGCTAATCACATAGCTAATCAAGATTAGTAGATAATCAAGTTTTTTTACCTCTTCTTTCAAAGAGCTTCTGTACCCCCAGCTAGTGGAGGGGCTTTATCTCCCTCCAGGCTTAACAATAGGCTTCAAGCCTTTAGCCACACATAGCCACAAGCCCCAAGCTTCAACCCATCAAGACAAATCAGCAAACCGCTGCGCAGAGTTGCAGATTTTTGGGTTTTTTCAGGCACCTTTTTTCTAAAGGGAAATGGAGATCTTGTCTACACGAAATACAATGGGTCTAATTCCTCTTAGCCCCAGGGGTTTTCAAGGGTGCTCTACAAGCTGGTGAAGACAGTTTTTGATTTCATCAAGTCTACAGTTAGATCCAAGCTCTCCATCAAATCTGTAGGTGACTTTGGTAAAACAGAGATTAAGCATTCAATGTTTGGTCAAATCTTATGTTTCTTGACTTAATCCTCTACTAGACTAACTGCTATTGATGGCCTTGAAAGGGGTTGAGCTCATTTGAACTATAAGGCCCCAGATTTGGACTCCCCACATACTTTGTTTTCTGCACACAAAACAGAGGATTTTTTTGCTAATCAGTGATTAATCAGTGCTAATCACTGTATTTTGGTGCAATTGAGGATTCAAATTAGGCATTGGGTATCTGATACAGATCCCTATAACTTCATATTGCAACTCGGAGATGGTTTGATACTCCAACCATTCAGTATAGATTTGTGAAGGAAGAGATGAATGCCCAGAGGTGAGTGAGAAAAATGAGTGGAAGAGTAGGAATGAGAAAGCATTAGGACTTATCGCACTCAGTTTAAATAATGAAATCATTCATCACATCACAGGGATACAATGGGCAAAAGATGCATGGGATGAACTCAATAAATTATTTGGCACTCAAGCAAAAAATTTAAAGAGAAATCTGTTAATGCAATTCTACAAACTGGATATGAAGGAAAGTGAACCTTAATCACACACTTGAACAAATATAAAAGCATTAAGCAACAACTGGCACCCATTGGCAAAAAGGTAGAAGATGATGAGGCACTAGCAGTGCTTCTGAAGAGTGTGGACAAAGGTGAATATGAAAACATTGTAGCAACATTAAAGAATGTACCTGAATTGAAGCTGCACGAGATAGAAGGAGCTCTACTAGAGCAAGAGACGAGGGTCAAAGAGAAGAAATGGCTGGACTCAACAACTGGAGAAGAAAAAACATTCTTCACCCGAGGAGGATTCTCTTGAGGACGAGGACGAGGAAGAGGCAGAGTAGGACGAAGGATCTTCACTTGCCACCACAACTGTGGAAAGCCAGGACACATGTCAAGAGACTGCTACAGCAAACCCAGTGGAGAAGGAATGACATTGGCAAACTTCATGGAGGCTCCTAAGAAGGAAGTGGAGTCAGATCATCTTTTCTGAGAGAGAGAGAGAGAGAGAGAGAGAGAGAGAGAGAGAGAGAGAGAGAGAGAAACCCCACAACCCAATGTAACCTTCCCCACAACAGAGTAAAACCACCTCTAAGCCACTGCTACAGCAAACCCAATGGAGAAGGAATGACATCGACAAACTTCATGGAGGCTCCTAAGAGGAAGTGGAGTCAGATCATCTTTTCTGAGAGAGAGAGTGTGTGTGTGTGTGTGTGTGTGTGTGTAAAACCACCTCTAAGCCACTGATGATGTAGGCCATGTGGTAGATGTATGTGTGAGCACTTTAGGCAAGGTCACGGGCACTTGTAGTAGCCTTGGACACATAGAGAGAGAGAGTGTGTCAAGGACTATGAGTTAAGGGACTTGAGGTAGTGGTCGTGGACTACCAAGTAAGAGGGAAACTTGGTATAGGGTCCAGGTGTGCTAGGATTATTCACTTGAGGGGAGGTGTTGAAATATACAAGTGAATAGGGTGTGTGCGGGAACAAGCCCTTAGCATGAGGCTGTAAAAGAGAATCTGTAAATGAGTGAGAAGCTGTGAAAAGGTGAGAAGTATCTACTGGGAGAGAATAAAGGGTAGCATGAGAAGATTTAGGAGGTGTGGAGATATTCTGGGAAGAGGTGGAGAGAATCAAGCAAAAGAGGTGGAGTGAATCAAGGAGAGATCAGTGGGATTAGATGCTTGGATGTAAACCCTATATATTGAGGCATTGGCCTAATGAGAATTTGCTGGTTTTTTATTATCCATGCCTACATATTAAGCTATCAATTAATTGCTCACTAATCACATCTTAATTATCATCTAATCTCTTTTCTAATGATGTTGATTCTAGCATTTGATCCACCATAGCTCATCACATTGCTACAAATTTAACAAAAGGATCCTCCACTGAAGATATAAATGACCACATTCGGTGGTTTATCTCTATTTGTAAGAACCAAGGCCTTAATTGGGAGGATGCCTTGGTACTCTTTCTATCCACTATATAAGGCTCTACAGACAAGTGGTTCAGCTAATTTCCAAGTAACCACTTTGCAAAGGCCACCCTGAAGAACACCTTCCGTCATCTCCTGACAACTATAAGGACCACCTTCTCTAGGAGCTAGGGAAGTTGCAATTGCTATACCAGGGGAGAGAGTGTCAAAACTTATGACACTGACCACAATGATGGTGGCCCGCCTAATTAACTTACCTTAATGATTTTATGGTACGTCAATGGGTGACATAGGCCTTACCTAGGACCACCCACCAATAGAAGATCCAAGAAAGTAGGCCAGCACCAACCACCTTTGCTAAAGTTCCAAGAGCTAGCTTCTCAAGTGGAGAATGCATGCCCAATGTTTGAACGTGAGGTGAGCTTGGTACCTTCTCCAGCCACATCACTTGATGACCTGGTGACTCAGCTAAAGAAATAACTAGAGGCTCTATAACCAAGTCATAAGTCCCAAAATAAAGAGAGCACCTTGCTTTAGGTAAAAAAGATATTCAAGAATTGAAGACCTAGAGTAAGAGACTAAGAAAGGACTGTGGTGGGCCATATGCTAGTCTTCTAGGCACACCGTCAATCAGTGCGCCCGAGGAGATGGTAATACTCCTCGTGCGAGAAGGGTAGGCATGAAGATAAAGAGTGTTACTCTCTAAAGGGATTTTGCCAATTTCATCACCAACAAACCCCAAATCCTGCTTCTGCAGGGAGCTTCCAGCCCTAGCGGCCACTGCCCTTCCTACCCTACTAACATGGGCGGCTATCACATCACCTGCACCATTAATGATCTCTTTGAAAACTGATGAGCGTACGAGGCAGAAACCTTGGGCCTTGCTAACGTCAGGTATATGTTGAAGTGTCTTGCGAAACCTTATCAAATTCCTTGATCGGGTATGAGATTGCACTCTTCCATAAGCACTCTTTGTTGTTCTTGTTCCTAGCCTGTCGTCGTCGACAGTATTCAGGTGTGGACCCCGGCCCATACCATTTAAAGTGTATGCCCGACACTCTAGAGCGTACGTCCGTTCGTTCCCTAAAGCCGCGCCCATTCCATTCCCTTCTGCGCGTACGCTCGTGTCGTCTTTGCTATGCCTATTCCTTCTTTTCTGCAACGGCCACGTCTTCTATTTTTGTAAGCGTACGCTCGTACCCTTTGGAGTGTATGTCCGTTCCTTCATTTTCCACAAGCGCACGTCTGTTCCTTCCTGTAGCCATGCCTATGTCTTCTTGGAAGCGTACGCCCGTGTCATCTTTGCCACGCCCGTTCCATTCCCTTGCCAGGAAGCGTATGCTCGTGTCCTTATCTAAGCATACACTCGTATCCTCTTAAAAGTGTACGGCCGTACCATTCCCAAAAAAAAATAAACAGAGAGACTCCACAGGGGCGTCTAGCACTACTATTCCACACATTCATGCACTTACGCTCGGGAAAATTGGTGCAAAACAACCCTTTATTCGACGATATAAATTCTCTTGACGCTCCCTCGCTCATAAGATTAGACCCATCGGTCAACATAGCTTGGAGCCAAACGGTGTTAGTCTTTAACAACACCAGTGAGAGTGAGGATCATCCCAGCACAGGATGAGTTACTCCTGACCTAGAGATAGGAGGACCAGTGCATCGATAGACCACTTGTCCTGGAAGCAAGACCCAATGTCCCCTACCCATTCACAAAGAAGCCTTGCTTCGAGACTCCAAAGATTTATCTTGGGAAATGCATAGTCAGACAAGCCACATCCCAGGGATAGAGGTATGGAAAACCAACCTAAAAGAGAGCCCACGCCTCTTCTAGATCCTAGAATGGAGATAGGGTAAAGTGAAAGTAACCAAACTCAGACTCATCCACTGGTCTGGAGTGCCATGCCCGTCTCAAGAATGGTCGATTCATACCAAGCCTAGAGACCAGTGCTAAACCCAAGACAAGAACCAGCTCTCCAAGGGACTGAGACATCCTACCAGAGAGAGAGGGCCTACTCGGCCCTGTCATATCAACCTAGGGCACTAATGCACTAGCAATACCCGCCTTGGGGAGCATACCCAGGATACCATATGGGGCCATATGAAGCACATCCCAATCCTCCCATGGCCCTTGGGACAAGGACCCCCAATGGTCTATTATCCACCCGGCCACAGCTCCCCCCCCACCTATTTAACCCCTGACATGTTAAGGACCCCCAATGGTCTATTATCCACCCGGCGACTCCCCCCCACCTATTTAACCCCTGACATGTTAAGGATAGCCATGGAAATAGGGAGGGGGTAGCTGCCAGCATCACACCCCCAACACCAGCTCAGCTTGCATAAGGGCCTAGACAGGAGGAACAAACCCGCTAACATCTCTAAACTGATTAGCAAGAATGATGGGATTGGAGAATCCATACCGTACTTAGACCCAGAGCTGTGAAGCATTCAGCCATGTGGATGACCAAGTTAAGGTGAGTATCTTTGGCCTCACTCTAGATGGAAAAGTTGGCCAATGGTTTAGGTCCTTAAAGACAAAAGATAAGGCCACCTTTAGAGCCTTGAAAGAGGCCTTCAAGGTTGGATACTCCCGTTAGGGAACCCGATGGAGTCTCGTTGAGCAATCACACAATGTCAAACAAAAGGATGGTGAAATCATCCGGGACTACATTAGCAAGGTAAGGTATCTCCACACTCTTTGTAGTGCTAGAGACAAGTTCTCCGATGAAAGGCTAATTGGGAGAGTTCAGGAAAGCCTAGATGACGTACCCTTACATAATTCTTTGTATGTCCTGGCCCATACCTCCTTCTAGCAATGCTGCAGGAGTGCTATGGACTTTGAGGATAACTTCAAGGGAATGCATTTTTGAGAACTTCACGAGGGCACATCTAAGGCCTCATTTTAAAAACTAGTGCCAGATCTGAGGGAAAAAGCAAGGATTCCACCTCAAGACAACAAGTTAAATAGCTAGCCGCTGCATTAATGTAGCAAATGACCCAACACTGGTGGAGAACCGGCCAACCGGGATCGAGTTGGTCAACCTCATCTCTACCCCAAGAGGGAGCTAGTGTGGTGCTCGATTTGTCAAGCTAACCATACTAGCACAGAGTGTCCACATATGTAACTCCATCCCACCCTCTACTACACATACTCCCAAAGATGGGGCAGTCATGAAATTACAAATTGCTATCAAAAAAGGGTTGGTCAAGTCCCTGCCTCAAGCCTTGCTATAGCAAACCCTAAGCAACCGTTGGCCTTGCCAGCACCTGCACTTCATAACGCACCTCAACCAGGTCAAGAAGTGGCCCAAAGAGGAATCCTTAAGGTACCAGAGATGCCCTTACTGCCCCCAATACTCCCACCTCAACCCTCGTTACCACCACGAGTCACACCTATTCGTCATCTAACCTTGATGGAAATTTTCGAAGAAGGGGATAAGGGGGAAGTCACTGAAGGATTGATCCACTTACAAGCCTCTTGAACCAAGCGTCCACCCTCCCAGATTTTAAGCCACTATATAATGGAGGGTGACTAGACTATATATACCTAACCACCCCAACTCCACGGTTGGGGACAAGACATGAGCACTGTGGCTAAACGGCCACCCATGCAATGTTACGATTGTGCAGGACCTCACCGGGTAGCTAAGTGTCCAATCAAAAAAGGGATGGCAAATACTTCCATAAGTGCTTCCACACTAACCCCTTTATGCGTTGTGTGCAGAATTGACCACATGTATAAGGACTACCCGGCTGAGAGCAAGCACAATAGGAAAATCTCTTGAAGCTTATCCCAGCAGCAACAGCAGCATTAACTTACTGAGTGTAAGAGATGACGTCATCTTTACGGTCCCTCTCAACACAGTGATGAACAGACTACAGAATAGACAAAGGGCCATAGCTCACGCTGCAGAGGCATCGACCTCACAAAACCAGGGACATGTAAAAGTTCATCTCAAAAGAATGTCCTGGAACAAGCGCACGCAACTAGACACTCGCGAAAAGAAGACCACGAAAATTGGCAAAGGGGACAGCGGAGTAGTCATTAAAAGTGGTTCAGAAGATGGCACAACCTCCATCTCACTGTGATCACTGCTAGGTGTGCACAGGGCAGTGAGGAGTTGTAACAGCATGTGGAAGTAATACAAGCGATTTAGCTTTCTTCGCATTTGTTTTGTCTCTATGTTCAGGGTTGTTCAAGTGTTCTTGTGTTCTGTGTGAGCTCAAGACTCTAAGACATACTGCCTAGAGTAGAGCCACCACTCTCGTAGTGTGCCGGGCAGCCAACCCTGCGTCCTTCTTGCTTACTCTCCTTCTTGGACTCTTGAGCTTTAGCCCACATTGTCCCCTATTACGAATACGATCCTCCTCGGAGTATGAAGAATTAGATCCTAAAGATACTTGTTTTTTCCTTTTACGTATGAAACTTGTCTTTCCATATCTTCTCTAGGTCTCACTCAATAATTGAGCTTGAAGTATGTCCAATTGCTCTTGGATAGTGGGTAGGGTGATCCACCACCCACGATAAGATTTTAAAGAAGTAGGGGAAAAGATTTTGTAAATATGAAAATAGTAATAAAATAAGTAGTAAAAATTCCTTATCTATAACTCATAGTTTGCAAAAGATAAATAGCCCAGCTCAAGTTGTCAATCCCGCTCAAGTTATATAAATTCGGACTATATTTGATGACAAAACATACCCACAAATCTTCATGTACAAGAATCCATGTGGCACATGAAATTCAATCATCTTAAGAATTTTTAAATTTTATTGTGGACATCTTGGTAGCTTATTGAAATTTGTGATTGGGCTAAAAATGTAGAAATCTGGGACAGTTTTAGTGTATTTGCTAGTGCTTGAGGATTTACATAGGAACCTCCTCTTAGATATGTCCAAGGTTGAGTATGTAGGGCCAAAAGAATGTGAAAAGACCACTTTTTAAAGTCTTTTTTTTAGTACTAAATCTTTAGCTTGTTTAGCCTTTTAGCTAAGAGTGATTTAACTCTTTCTTAAACTCAATGTAGAGAAGTGTGCAGCAGCACCGTTTGGAGCCAAGGAGATGGAGTTGGAGCTTTTCTCATAGTCACATGTTTTTTTTGGGGGCATTTTTGTGTCCTTCTTGATGAACCGATTCCATGCATGTGCTCCATTTTTATTACATGCATGAATCTATTCTATGCATCCCTTGAATTTAACTGTGCTCTGATACTAGTGTCAAAGGATCTCTCATACACGGAGATTTGCCTTGCCCATATCAATCAAATAAATAGAAGAATTCAAAGACTATGAATGGAACCTCAAACCTTCCACCAAGCATAAACACATAGAGCAAACACAAAAGATAATAACCAAATACACAAAATTGGGTGCAATGTCTCCCACCCCTCCCACGCGACATTTGTGGCTCCTTCTCCTGCACGTGATATTTTAATCATATTATTGTGCTTGGAGGCATTAATAGAGTACTTTTCCAAAATTGGGCTGTTCTTTTACAAAAAGTAACTTTTGTCCGATGTCTGAGGTATCAAAATAACATGACCCAAGCCCAACAATTATACAATGTCTAAGGTATCAAAGTAGCATGATCCATTGCCCAACAATTATACAATGGGCCTAACCATAACAAATCAAAATGGTGGCACACATGTAATATAGACTCCTAGGTAAGTGTTCACGTCTAATGCCCATCATCGTCATCCTCATACTCATGTAATCCACAATGTTAGGTCACAATCATAATTAGATTACAATCTCTCAACAAAAAAATACTAACATGTGGTAGCAGGTAATTGGATTCACTCGCAACCAACTCCTATCATGTGGATATGGAATTATTTGGACTCACTCAACAAATCAACTATCACCACTCGTATAGTTCAATGGAATGGATCTAGAGTTCAAGATGAAATCAAACACATGAAAGATGAATTCTAGCATCCATTACACATGAAATCAAACACATTAAAGATGAAATCAAACACATGAAAGATGAATTCTAGCATCCATTACACATGAAATTAGTATTTCCAAGCATCATAGCCAAAGATGAACAAGAGAGAGAATCCATATGTGTATGTAGCAAAGAGAAAGATACACAATGGCCTAAGTGTGTTAACCTCTCACCAAGAGAATGGCTTGAAAGCTAGCCATGAGCCTTGACCATAGATGGCCATCTCCATATAGTAGGAGCCAAAGGTACAATGGAATGTCCAAGATTAGTAAAATGACAAAAGGTTCTATCCGTGTGCCCAAGGCCCTATTTATAATGTTTTACCCATGGGCCCATTTACATGTATGCTATAGGTTCATGACAAACCATCCCTTCCCAAAGATTTTGTCCTCAAAATCATACAAGATATTTACACTTCAAGTGTGGCCGCAATTTGAATCTTTGAGAAGTAAAGAGGTTTCCAAAAATGCTCTTGAAGTACATTTGGAAGAAGAAACCCAAATGTAATAAAACCCGCAAACTTCTTCTCCAATGCAATCATGTGAGACTGTTATGGCAGCCTTGTTGTCAGTGAAGATCCTTGAAAATACTTCATGAAATCTCCATAAAATGGGCTGCAAATTGATGCATAACCTCAACCAAATGAGTCCCACATCTTTGCCTTGTATCATAATAATGATCTTCCAAGTGTGTTGGAGTAGAATGATGGCCCCAACAATGGATCCAACCCGTTGTCCAGAAATTACAGCAAATCTGTCTAGAAATTATAGCATATGTTATCCTCATGTAATGCCCATTCTCCACATGCTAAACATGCCACTTGGTATCTCAATCCCAAACTATATTGAGTGGAAAACCATGTATCTTGAATACATGCTCCATAAATTGCTTGGCAATGTGAGAGGCTCCATATATAGTCTTGGAAGCAATGAAATGGGCTGATTTGGTGAGTCTATCCAGCACCACAAAGACTCGATTCCATCCATGCTTAGACCTGTGATGAAGTCCATAGAAATGTGAGTCCATTTCCCATCCAAAATAGGCAAAGGATGGAGTAAACCACTTGGAAATTGGTGACTATCCTTATTCCTTTGGCATGACACACATTCCAAAACAAACTTCTTTACATCTCTCCACATGCCTTTCCAATAAAAGCTTTTGCTCACTTTGTCAAATGTCTTGAGTACACCAAGATGACCCGAAAGCGGTGAAGAATGCATCTCGTGAAGCACCTTGGGAATGTAAGATGAGGTAGGAACCAAATACACCTTATCCTTCCGAAGCTTATAAATGAGGAAATTCTTCACGATCTCCTTGCTGTAATTTTTTGTTAATATGGACAGCACTCATGTTGACAAGATACTTCTCTTGAATCTCTTTGATCCATTCACTATACACTTCCATAATTGATGTCATAGTGCAAACCCACATTCTAGACAATGCATCCGCTACTACATTGTCCTTCCTCGGAGTGTAGGGCAAACTCTTTGGCACTTGGAAAATGTCATCATAATCCTTGTGCTGTCCGTTACCATCCATCCTCCCTTGAGTGACATGCAACACATAGATCGTGCCAAAAGCCTTGAGTTCCTTCTTAAGCCGCTTTGGATTGATTAAATAAAGCCCTTTTGGTGCATTTACAGCCAATACCACTTGCTGTCCATCATGTGAAAAGCTCATAACACCTTGTTGGAGGTTCATGTGGAAATCACCAAGAGAGGCTAACCAATCACATCTCATAATCACATCAATGGGTCCCATGTCCAAGACCACCAAATCACCTTCCCAAGCGTATGAAGAGGACAAAATCACTCTTGTTGAAGGGCAAACCAAACTAGCTTTCTCATTGTCTCCATTTGCGACTTACACTTGAAATGTTATGGGTAGCTCCTTTTGGAGATAGTTTGAGAGAGTTGATGGAGCTATGAGTACTCTCGGAATCCACCAAAATGTGTGCAACTCTCCCATTGATGGTTCCCATCAATCTCAAAGTATTTGGGCTCTTGCAACCCGCCAAAAGCTCTTGTGAAATGGAACATACATGAGCTGCATTTTCTGATAGTTTGCACTTTTGGGCATATCATCTCCCACAATGCATGCACGATTCCTTCCACCGGGGTCAAAAGGAAACTCATCCTCTTCTTTAACAAAAGAGCGATCCTTCAAATCCTCCCTATGTCCCTCTTCATTGCAATCTTGAAACTCTTCCATGTCATGAGATGGTTTGGAGTCATCATCCTCATCCATGATAATCATAGTAGCCCCACCACTTTCTTTGACTTGCAAATATGCCCGGGTGACCACTTCTCTTTACATTTGAAACAAAGACCTTTCCTCCTCAATTTCTCAATCTTAGGATCATCCATCCTTTGAGTCTTTTTGAAGGGTTGAGGAGACTTCTTGATGAACCCACTGCTCTTCTTATAGCATCATTATGAACTTCATTCATGGTATGCCCACTTCCAAAAGATGATGGAAGTTTGGGAGTGTAAGTGGATGTGGTAGAAGACACACTCTTCCCAAAATTAGAAGAAGCATTGAATGGCTTATGAGTGGTTGCATTGGGCTAAAATATCCTATACTTCGGTTCATATAGCTCCGCCAACCTCATAGCCTCTTTGATAGTGCTAGGTCTTTGTGTCGAAACATCCACCTTGATGTATCAATCTAGACCATGCACAAACTTATTCAATCTCATGCCTTCATTGAGCCCGTCCCCATGAACATAGAGAGCTTCATAAACTTCTTGATGTACTCTCTAACCAGCATCCCCTTTTGTGTGAGTTCATACCATTGCTCATGGTATCGATCAAGAACCAAAGGAGACGAAACAAATGACATATTCATTTCTCGCTTCAATTCTTCCCAAGTGTGTGGCATAGTTCCTTCCTTAATCATATGTCTGCACCATTGATGTGCATAATCTTCCAAATGTAAGGATGCAAACTGCACTTTACCCCTTTCACTCTTTGGGTAGAGCTGAAAGTATGTATCCAACTTGTTCATCCACTCCTCCAACTCAATTGGGGCTGATCCATCACCCTTGAACTTGGAGAGAGAGATCTTGTCTTTCACATCCTTAGATGCGGTAGATGATGCATTCTCATGATGGTGTGAAGGCTTGTACTTTTGCATTTGCACATATGACCCAAAAAATTGTTCAAAATCCTTGTACTCTCTCTTGAGAAAGTGTGGCATTTCCATCCACCTATCATGAGCTTCTCTTTGCTTCTCGATGAACGACATATGTTCCCAATCATGTACATCCACATCATACACCTCTTCTTCAATCATGGAGTATTGATTTACTTTGGGCTACGAAGGTACTCTTCTAGGATCCCCAACATTGGACTCCACATGTTTGAATATAGGTGCATGTTGCCTTTCATTCATTTGAGAAGAACCCGCTTGAAATGAAGTAGGCTTTGTCTCCCTCATCATAGAAGGTCTTCGAGCTTCCCATGAACCCAAAAGAAACATTCTTGGTGGAATGCTCATGTGTCAACTTAGGAGAAGCCTCTTGCATCATTGGTTGTTTGCCTTTCCTTCGGCCTTCAAAAGCTGTCTCAAAATGTTGCTTGTCTTCATGTTGACCACCATGACCACTATCATATGGATGTTGACTCATTGGTCGAGCGACCTTCTCTTCCAAAGCTTCCATCCTTGTAGTCATAGTGTCAAGTTTATCATTGACCTCCACCTTTGTAGCCATAGTATCCATCTTTGCATTGATTTCCATTAGTATTTATAGGAGGGCATCATTGGAGACGGAGTGTTAGGATTGCGGGGTATACTTGGGGGCACTCTCAACATTCATTTCTTCCTCCACTTCTCTTGAAGCTTGCCCAAAAGTTTCCTCCGGCACATCCAAAATGCCATGCTCCATTGTCTCCTCCCCTTTTACTTCCTCGGAAGCCAATGCATTGTGCCTCGGTCGTCCCTTGGGTTTTGGTGCCATCAAATCCCTGTTTTTGGAAATTTGGCGATAGATTGGGGTAGGGTTGTCGGATTAAAGAGATCTATAGCTTGATAGAGATCTATAGCTTGATCTATAGCTTGATAGAGAGCTAATGAGATACTCTAAACCTTTATGGAAAGACCCAAAAGATTTGAAGTGTGCTACTACTCTCTGTTTTAGGGTTCTCAGGGTTATAGGTTGAAATAGTATTTTGGCTATATCTTAAGCTAGAGAAATCGGAATTCAAAACTTTCTTGCTCAAATCGAATCCCTTGATGAGTTCTACGAGCCTATGTGATTAGATCTATGAGACCATAAACTCCATGTGGACTGAATTAGGGTTTATCAATCCTGGTAAAATCCTAATTTTCACCTTGAAGGAATATCGAATTTCGAAGGTTAAGGGCTTGTTGGGTAGATCTAAGGAAGTACTAAGGGCTTGTGTAATCACCTTTAATTCACTCGTAAAGGATTTTGACTGAATTAGGGTTTTGACAATTCTACATAATCTTGCCCAAGTGTCCTTCTTAGTGACCAATGGCTTCTTGCTTGTCCCAATTCACTTGTTCAAGCATCCAATACTCCATTGGCATCCAAAAGCTCATAAAATGTGCTCACCAATGCCCATAACTCCAACCATGCATAGGCTTTTGCGAAATTTCGGCATGGTCTCCTTTGTATATTAGGAACTAAATCTCAATCTCGTAAGCATGAAATTTCAGCATCAACATTCATTGGCATCTTGCATAAACTGCATAACACATTGCCCCAATGTTTGCCTCATCCAATACGCATCAAATCCATGCACAACCCAAGTGGATCACTGCAATACATGTACCAATGTCTTCAATGAAGCACGACGAAGCTTGCTAATCTCCTGGCCAAGCTCTGCCCACCCTCCTATACCTAGTCCGATTCTAGGCACAAGTTGGGGCCATGTCTTTACCTCCAAGTACCTAATCCTCCACCGTACCACTTTACCACGGCACTCACGGCATGGTGGATTCAAGCCATGCTCCCCTCAGGCCTTTTCTCCAATGCCCGAGGTACCCTCACAATATACTAGATGCTAGGAATGGAAAGTTGTGAGAGCAATTATGCTGTGGTAGTGTGCTTTGCTTGAATGTAAAAGCAAGGAAGATTACTTACAACCACATGGCATGACTCATGCCCTTTTACAACTCATTCATTATTACACCCAAAGAGTATGTACTCATGCTTTTCAATCAAATCCAAGAATATTCCCTCCATCCAACAAAACCACTCAATTCCAATCACCGCAACAATAGCATGTGAGGGTAAGCAAGATCAATAGCTCAATCCACAATCTCTTATGCGTGCCCGCACTCCATGTGACTCCTCATAGCATTGAGATGGCTATAAGTGGCTCAATGGCATCCAATACCCTTTGCAATACTTAAAGATATGAGAATATGTATCATATCAATGCAAGATTGGTGTCAAGAGCTCATTCATGAGTTCCATAATCCTTCCAATGCATAGAATCACATCCATCATAACCATCAAGAGTATGTGAGTTTGCATAGAATCACATCCATCATAACCATCAAGAGCATGTGAGTCAATCTCTACACCATCTCATATGCATGTCCCATAGTATGAATAAGACCAACATAGGTTATGCCAATAGAAGCATAGACATCACCAATGGGATGTAATGTGTCTAAATGCTTCAATCTCCCTTCAATAGTTCATGGAGATGGCATCATTACAACCATGGAATTGCAATTATCCATTATTCATTGCAACCTAGTTGCTCCTCAATGGCAAGAAGCTCACCATCATGTGCATGATTAGGTTTTAAATGGATGACAATCCTTGATTCTTCAATGAAATTGATTGGAAACTTGGAAGGCCTCTTACCAATTAATGCACATCAAGCTAGTTGATGAAGCCATCGTATCAAGCAAATCTCTGGCCAGCCCCTTCATCCAAAGCCATGGAGCACGAAATGGCATAGTAATGTAATCGAAAATAGCTCTGCGTACGCTGATTGGAAGAAACTGAAGCAGCGATGGCGGCCAAGCATGTGAATCCCCACTGTATTTATTTATTGAGCTGCCCTTTTGCTGAGCTTCTCAAGGGCTGGAAGGCGAAAACGGCAGTGATAAGTAGCGAAGACAACTGAAAACGTAGCTATGATGTAGAAAATAGGGAGATGAAGGTGAAAATGCCATGATTCGTAGCTATGGCAGCCAAAAACGCAGCCGAACAATGGGAGAAGAAGGCGAAAATGCCATCGCCACTTCAATCTTCTCAGGAGCTGTTGAATTTGTGCACGATGGACTGAAAATGGAGAAGAACGCTGCCGAAAATGCCATGCAAATGAATCCCTTTCAAAGCTTCTCAAGAGCTGCAGTATTCTGTGCGAATGTCGTCTGAGGGGGGGGTTTCTTGCACTATTGCTTCAACAGCCCTTTGTGCATGAGCAATGGAGGTTGAGATCTAGAGTTTTGGCAAGAAGATGAGGAAGAGGAAAAAAAACGTGTGAAAATTTTTAGAAATTTCCCATCAATTTGGTACTCCCCATGATCCTCTCAGTGTGCTCAACAAAAGCCCCACAAAATTGAATCAAAACAGTGCAAGAATCAGGAGCAAGTGATGGAAAGATTGAGGAAGAAGCACAATTTCATAATCGTCATTAACAGAGTGATTAATTCAAAATTTTCTCAATTTTGGTCTACCCGCCCCAAATTTTGGTTAAGGGCTCCAAAATTTGGTCCAAATTGAATAAATCTCCCCAAAATCACTTAAAAAACCATGAAAGCAAGCCTCAACTCCACTATTCCACAAGATTAATGAAAAATTAATCAAGATTAAGCCCAAAAATCTCAAGAAACCCAAAAATTTCAGAAATCCATCAAGAAATACCAATGTCATGCACCAAAAACCTTGAAAGTGGATCAAAATCAAGGCTCTGATATCAAATGGAATGGATCTAGAGTTAAAGATGAAATCAAACACATGAAAGATGAATTCTAGCATCCATTACACATGAAATTAGTATTTCCAAGCATCATAGGCAAAGATGAACAAGAGAGAGAATCCATATGTGTATGTAGTAAAGAGAAAGATACATAATGGCCTAAGTGTGTTAACCTCTCACCAAGAGGATGGCTTGAAAGCTAGCCATGAGCCTTGACCATAGATGGCCATCTCCATAGTAGGAGCCAAAGGTACAATGGAATGTCCAAGATTAGTAAAATGACAAAAGGTTCTATCCATGTGTCCAAGGCCCTATTTATAGTGTTTTACCCATGGGCCCATTTACATGTATGCTATAGGTTCATGACATTCAAGCATAAGCACAACAACCTAAATCCATGTAAACATATATTTAACCCATGATACTGAGCTAAATACAATGACACAGTAGAGAGAGAGTACACATCACATGTAACATACACATTCTCTCTCTCTCTCTCTCTCTCTCTCTCTCTCATTGTGTGTGCATGCATGTGTAGGATCTCAGCATGTAGGCTGAGCTCTTCTGGCATGGTTGTTGTCAACGTCTATTACACATGTTCAGGCACATCTTCTCCAGATAGGCTTCTCTTCTTCAGCTGGGTAGGTCGTGTCTTCTCCACTTGTGCATGGTCAGACAAAGGCATGCTCCCCCTCATGCTCGAGAAAGGGGAGTTGAGGAGCTACCACGCCCTTGCTCTACCACGTGGAAGCTCCTCGATAAAGAAATATAGAAGAAATTTTTACTAGTTTTAATTTCACAAAATAAATTAAAATTAAACCCTTGAAAGCCTTATGATGGATTATATTGCCTAAATTAATTAAACGCAACAAAAATAATAATTGGGGTTTGAGGGCAAGGGAGAGGACAAGAGAAAGAATCAAGACAAAGAATACTTCATAGTTTTTGAGATATGATTTAATCATTATTAGTTATTATTCAAATTTGACTTCAACTAGTTTTTAATTTTACTTTAAAATTTTTAAATTTGAATTTTGTGTAGTTTACGAAATGTTTTTATGCCATTGTCAATTGTTAGATTTTTAATTTTTACTCTGAATTTTTAAGATTTGTTTTGATTTAATTTTGTGTAGTTTATGAAATGTTTTTTTATGATGGATTGCTCCATTGTCAATTGCTAGATTTTGATGATTCAAAATGACTTTTGACTTACTAAAAAACAATAATAATCACCTCTCTTGTTTGTTTGAAGTTATGCGAAGACTGATTATTAGTTTTATGAGCTTGAATTATTAATCAAAATAAATAGGGGCCAGACTTATGTTAAAATGGAAACCCCTCTCTCTCTCTCGCTTGTCTATACAATTTAATGGGGGAGGCTTCTCTAATTGTCCACACTGGCAACTCTTTCTTACAGTGGGTACACAAGTCCTCTCTCTCTCTCTCTCTCTCGCTCGCAACTGTCTCTATCTTTCTCCCCCCTCCCTCCGCAAGAGGCGCGTTAGCAGACATTTGATGGAAAAGATGGGGAAGGGGAGGGAGACATGCGTGGGAGGAGGAGCTGGAATGGTTGCACCTCTCTCCCATTCTCTCCCTCCCTCTTTCCCTTGGATGCAGGAAAACCCCGTGCGTGCTCGGAGGAGGGAGGACAGTCTCTCTTTGATACTCAGAGTGGTTTCGCACGCAGAGGCTGTAGGTTGTTTGAGCCTTCATACTATAATAAATACATGTTTATAGCCAATTAAATTTTTAACAATAAATAGATTCGGACAAGAATTTAACCCTGACGCCCATTTATCGTTTCATTGTAAGGGATGACTACAAAAATAGGGAGAGTAACCAGTTGGGTTGGGAACTAGTATGTCTTTTGAGGCTTCCAAAATCAAACTCCACTCAAACCTTCTCAAATCTCCTCCTCTTTTTTTTGAAAATACCCAAACCTTTTCAAATCTCCTCCTCTTCTTTTAGAATTTTCAAATTCTTGCCAAGTGATTGGGTTGTGAAACTCTTCCTTAGGATAATATAGAGAGGCGGTGAAGTGCCCTTGGGTTGCAACATAAAATTTACGATTTTTACTTAAATACTATTTGAAAAGAAAGTTATCATGGGAATTTTGATTCCATATATGGGAATTTTTGTCATCACAAATAAAAAAATATGTATGGTTTTATTGGTTTTTTCTCTTCTACAAAGAATAGAGCCAATAAAATTTTCAAATACTAAAAAAGCATCAGAGCTATAAACTCTCTCTCAAAAGCTTCAGGGCTGGGCAGAATAAGTAAGTGCGGGGCGTGGGAAGATGGATCTTTCCAAGTTTCAAGTCGCCTGTACAGGAGGTTGGTTGTTCTTTTAGCGGTAACAAATACAGGAAAGAAGTCTACCACCAACGCACTTGTTTGTTTGTGTGCTTGTTAGGCAGTCTTGGATTGCAATTGCAGTATGCGTCTACTTTCTCGACCTCCTTCCACGGGTACTTGTTCAGAAAGCGAAAGGACGACATCAACTCTGGTCCTTTGAGAAGCAATAGCTGCAGGGTTGTGAGCTCCTTTGCAGCAGACCCTCAAGTCGATTCCAAGCCATCACTTGCTTCGAAGAGCATCAAACGGAAGGTTGCCATGTGGGTCGGTTACGTTGGTACCCACTACAAAGGTAAGCCTTACCATTCCAACAACTCTTCTCTGCTCAAGATGCCTTACAAAATGTGGTATCACTCTTGAATGCACAGGCGTGCAACTTTGTGGACTTCTTATTTGTAGAACCATAGAAGCTCAAAAGTAAGAATAGGCAGCAAACAATCTTTTACGGCAAAGCATGACAAGCTCTGGGGGAGGCCAAAGTATAAGTGTGCTGGTTTGCTTGATAAAAACATAAGAATGCCTACGACATCTCAATTACTCATATAATGGGAAGTGCCTCAACTGTTACGATGTGTCCATTTTGCTAGAACATGAAACTTCTAGTGTGAGTGCTTTAGGATTAATATGTCACCTGAGTTTTCCTCACTGAAAGCCCAACTCAAGAAAGTGGCATGTAAACACAACAACACTACCCTGAGAATGGAGATTGCAGGTTTGAATGTGGGTTGCTACTGCAACAGCATGGGAGAGAGGTGTGATGAACAACAGTGTGGAGATTAGCTGGGTCTGTGCGCAACTGCCAGAGAATAAAACAGGCCCATGTACTATATGAGCCCATGGATACAAAAAGAGAGTCAAGCTCATCCTCCTCCTTAATGGTGTACAGTGCAGCAATGCCCACCTAGTGGCGGAACATCTCTATAGCATCTGAGCCTTGAGGATGTTGTCTATCTGCAGTTGGCAGGTGGAGGGCCTAGATCTTTGGGGGCGAGGACATCGGGGTCTCTGTGGAGATTGTGCCCTCTTTGGTTACTCCCCAGGTGCGAGGGTCGCGGGCTCGGTTGCACCGTCTGTGCTCTCCTTTGGACACGTCTGGGTGGTGGGCGTCGTGATTGCCTGATGGGAACCAAAAACGTTTTTGATGAAGGTATGTGAAGTGTTCAGCTCATCATGTCTTCGTGAGTGCTGCCTCACTAGAGTCTCCCGATGACAATGAAGCTCCATCAAGTACAATCTCAAACACCTCTGATCTCTATATTGCATCACCCAGAAGAGGAGGCCAAAACCACCTCAAAATAGGCAATGAAATGTCCTCTGTATATCATAGTAGACTAGGCATCTCCATAGTAATGCTCGTTTGTCTCAATCTCCCTAGTCCTGCATAACTTGCATATTTGGGCCTACTGTGGGGCACCCTCAGCTCTCCCAGCATCAATCTTGAGGCGGTGGGAGGATACCCTCAAAACTGACCAATGGCAATCCTCATCGCAGAATCGTATGTGACATGCGTCTTTGAAGATACTGAGTGTACAGTCCCTCCAAGATCATCTCTAATACATAGGCCAAAACAAGATTAGTACAACAACAAAGAAGCGTCCACGCAAGCTCACCACCCAATCGTAGGTTTGCGTTAGCAAACCTCCCCCGAGCTTGGGGACTCCCACAGCTCCATGCCAATCAGCCCTAGCATCCCATACCACGAATGCCTATCCACAAGGGCCCTTGGCAAGAGTGCATGTGATTCGCCATGTCCATGGCATGAGTAAGCCTCTTGGTCCATATCCAGACCACATTGAATTAATAATTACCTGAGACTGACTTATCTAGTGCTTATTGTTGCTATAAAAAATAGTCCAGTCAAAAATAGCCAATAACCTTGGCTTTATTAAATTTGAACCTTAGCCACCTGAATTTGCGTGCTTTTCCTAATCCCACGGCTCTTCGAATGTTGCTAGATTAGTAGCCCCTAACCCGAAGGGTTAGCGCTAGGTACATAACATTCCTCCCCACGTAGGACATTTCCACTCTTGGAAATAAATGAAAGAAAATCTAAGCTACTTGCATTAAGTGTCTCCAAAATGAGGTTTATACCTGTCTAACAAATCCACATAGCCATGCATCAAGGCACTAGCTCAACTGAAGTTGCTGATCCTCGAGACTTATCGTTGAGACAACTGTCTTCTAGCTACACATCTGGTATTTTTTGTACCTAGGGGATAACAATTATCGTAGGCAAACTTGACCCCAATAAAATGGTCACTTGGAGCCGTATGTACTAAGCATAACCTCTAAACCCTGATCCACCCTCTCTGTTTGCCCAAGAGATTGAGGATGATTAGAGAAAAGCACAAATTTGTCGAATCTCTGGATGACCTGCTGTAGGAGTGTCGCGACATAAGAAATTTCTCCCCTAATCCTAGCACAATCCGGCACACAGTCTCTATCATCCTGTAACAATAACGAGTCCCAAAAATAGTACCGACTACCTACCACCTAACTGGTGGAATGACCCCCGTCGGGGTCTTGGTCCAAAAACAGTTGGAGCTCCCTACTTACCTACTGCCAGTAGTGAATGAAATGCCCATCGGTCCGACATAGCCCTCTTAAGGTATCATCAAATCACCCTCCCAATCCTAGCAACCCCATCAAGATTACCCTCTCAATTTCCTTGTCAAAGTCTTGTGTAAACTCTATCTAGCATAGGGTAACTATCCCCTATAAGGATAGAGCATAGAAAGCTTAGAAAATATGGACATACCCAGAAACTCTACCTGTTGTAGATCCTAGCGTCTTATACCACTAGGATACACACCATACAAAATTTCCTCGAGGCTTTAAAGCCGAGTCAAGGTGATCAATTCTTTCCCAAACTAGGCCTTGGTGCAACCATCCTCCACCCCATGTCGTGTTCCAACTTACTGGTAAACACGTGGGAAAATAGTGAAATAATTCACATATCCACACAACCAATAGTTCTCGTCCTAATGGAGCTCCCCCAAGAAGATATACCTTGCGAATTTATTCCAAAAAATCCTGAGATATTCTAACTACTATTAGACAATGTCGTCCTTCCCCGCCTGGCTCACTCCGTAAGATGCAATGCTCACAAACTGAGACGCTGGAATCCAAGCAATCTCATGATCAACCAACCGCCCAATCGGAAGACCATTACCCAACTCAACAAAGAAAACACCTGTGGAAACTCGCATTGATGCTTCCCAAACCAATGTCTCCCCAAACATCAAACTTAACTGTTATTAACCACAATTAACATTAGATGAAAGGGAAAACAGATTGAAATACTTCACAACAAAATATTCTATTATATCGTGAAGTCTTGTTGAGTTACAAAATAGAGGGTGGGACCACAAAATCACCCTTTAAACATGGTGGAGCATCTTCCATTACAAAGGGCAAAATATGACCCTGCCAATCTACAAGGACGTCATGGCTATAAGGCCATTCCTTCCCTAGTATAACATTGGCTTGATCTAGATTCATAATAAAAAAATCTAGGGACTCTATATAACTTTGAATAGATATCGGTAACTGATTTTGGGATGTCGAAGCTTCTATGTGTGAACAGCCTCCATAAAGACTAAGTGTGCTAGTGTGTGTGAAACCACTCTTAAAGTGGTCACTTAATATCTAGATATTTTATATCTACATTGACATAAGCAATGATGTCATGTAGATGAGCCTACATGGCTATAAAAGCATTGTACTTGGTGAACTATCATATCTATCAAATCAATACATTCAGTGGCACAATTTCTCTTTCATGTCTTGAGCTTGTGTAACATGTGGAAGCTCTGGGAGTCTTCTTTCAGCCCTAAACACTCTTGGAAACCTTCTGATGCAAAAACGCAGGTATAGAGAGAGAGTAGAGAGAGAAAGAGGTGCTAGAAAATTCAGTATATTCTATGGTACAAAAAGGTACCTAAATCTGCAGCCATGGGCTGCCTTACATAAAAGGTGGTAACACACCAAAATCTGTCCCCTAATGATCCAATCCCCTAGAGGGAGAGAATGACTAAAGCAATGAGCACTTGGGCTATTTATAGCCCTTGAAATCTATGGGGAACTGGCCGATTGCTGGTCGGCCAGTCATAACTTTATTATTATCCTTTTAACGCAGCCCGACTGGAGTTAATGCATGCGCTTTACAGTCGCCTTGTCTTCTGGTACAGCCGACCACTCCAGTGTGTAGCTGACCACCTTGTGTGCAGCCAGCAACCTTTTCTTGCAGCCGACAGCCATCTGGTCTTCAGTTTGCTCTCCACGCCTGTCTCCAGTCTTCACTGCCAAAGGTGATCTGTGCTCTATCATCCTGGTTCTAGTTTCTTTATCTGGTTGCCTTTTCTGGATCTAGCCCTGAGAATGTCCATGGCATCTATGATGCACATGACAGCTTGTCACATCTCTCTTTGCCCGTCATCTCCACCATGGTGGTCTTCCACCCCCCATAACCTAACCTTGTGCACTTCAACTGGTATCAGAGCCTCGTCGGAGCTATTGTTTGCTTCACGCCACCATTCGGCGAGGATCCGCCTATTCCCTTCGCGCCACCATTTTAGCCAGGTTCTGCCCATTTTCACCGCCCAACTTGGTAGACCCCATGATAGGGTGCCGACGGGGCTAAGTTGAGCACCACCATCTCAGTTGGCTGGGCGGATCGGGGGGGGGCAAGCTTCCTTGTTGAGCCGCCCGCCTTCTAGGCGGCGCTAGCTAGCACAAGCCCCTGTTGGGCCAACCCCCTTTTTCGCCCCCAGCTTCGCACTTTTCTGCGTGCCATCCTGCTCGTTTTTTTTCCGCTCGCGCCTCTCGCCTGCGCACCTGCGCTGTTTACTCGTAGCCATCCTTCCGCCTCTCGTTCTTGTCTGCCTAGCCCTCCTCTTTCTCAACTCGTATAGCACGTGAGCATATGGTCCTTGCTCTAGAGTTCATTACTGCAAGCCCTTGTTGGGCCAACCCCCTTCTTTGCCCCCAGCTGTGCATTTTTTTCCGCGTGCCATCTTGCTTGTTTTTTTTTTTCCGCTCGCGCCTCTCGCGTGCGTTGTTTGCTCGTAGCCATCCTTCCACCTCTCCTTCCTGTCTGCCTGGCCCTCCTCTTGTTAGCTCGTATAGCATGTGAGCATATACGAGCTAACAAGAGTAGTTCATTACTGCTGTTACTGCTTTGAAGAGGATGGCCCGACTTCATCATTGTTACGAACTAGTGGCCACTATACCTGCTGCTGCGAAGTTGACAACTCGCTAGTAAATTTTGGCTTTTCTGAACCTTTGCATCTATGTCAAAACTAATGGTAGCAGCAAAGCAAAAAAAATAGGGCTTTTCTAAAAAATCAGAGAACTCAAATCACAACTCCTACAACAACATAAATTTGGGGTTCTTATAAAAAATCTACTCAATATCATGGCCCTATCAATATGAGCAACAATAGACAGGTTCTCTAGCACTGGGTTCCCTACTTGGCAGACCAAAATGCAGCTTTAACTGATTTGAGAGGGAGTTTGGGAGATAGTCTCGGGTGACGAAGAAGATCCAAGAGACATTGTGCTAGAAAACCTCTATAATGCTGAGTGTCCTAATGTGTGTGAACCCGCTCTTAAGTTGGTTCACTTAATATCTAGATATTTTATACCTACATTGACATAAGCAATGATGTCATGTAGATGAGCCTACATGGTTGTACTTGGTGAACTATCATATCTATTTAATGAGTACATTGAGTTGTGCAATCTCTCTTTCATGTCTTGAGCTTGTCACATCTCTCACTTTCTCTGTCTCCCTGTCATATCTCCACCATGGTGGTCTTCCACCCGCCATAACCTAACCCTGCGTACTTCAACTAAGACACACACTTGTCTGAGATCTGTCCATTCACATGATACACGTGATCACTTGGTTGCATCTTCATGTCCAGCTTCTGCACAAGTTTAGCATTAATGAAGTTGTGAGTGCTACCAGGGTCAAAACGGATGTGCACTGTCTCCCCTAACATTAACCCATACATACATATTAAGTTGTTAGGACTGAAGATTGCCATGTTGAAAATACAGTCCATGCAAGTACTTTGCTCTAAAATAATAGTATCAACAGAAGAAATCTAAGGGTTACTTGTAACTTCGATTAAATGAGCTCCCTTGCTCTTTGGATAATTTGCCTTCAAATGTCCTTTTTGACCGCAAGTGAAACACCTACCTTCCCTAATGTTTTGAAGGGTTTGTTGGTGCTTCTGATCCTTCTTCGGATTGGGTTCACCCAAAGTTTGGGTTTGGTTGTGTGGAGCCTTCTCAGACTTAAACTTTCGTTTACGCTTGGAAGCTTGCTCAGAGGTTTTTGAGAGACATTCTTTTGAGTCTGGCTAGCCACTGTGTCCTCATAAATCCTAGTATACTGGATGGCATCCTCTAGTCATAAATCCTAGCATATTGGATGGCATCCTCTAGTGTTTTGCTATGGTTATTCCTCACCTCGAGCTTATGATCTAATCCTCTTAAGAGTTGGGAGAGAAGGAAAGAACATGCAATGCACACTAATTTCTTGCATGGGATATGTGGAAACTTTAGAGGAAGAACAAGAGCAACATATTAGACCATGGTACATAGTCTCCATCCCACATGCCGCTATAAAGTGTATTTCAACACATACACAAATTATGGTGAAGCAAAGCTGCATAAAGTCATAACATCCATATGGCCCCACCTGAGATTGCAACTCCCTAAAACTTTGTAAATAAGTTTCAAAAGGCATATGCTTCATGTCCAAGTCCACAAACTTGGCCACTATACCTCTTTAAAAATGATTGACACAACCTCTTTAAAAATATAAACAGCCTATGAAAAAAAAAACTCTTGTACATATAAAAAATTGACGCATTAGAGCATCAAATTGGTGACCCAACTCAGCTTCCTAAAGAAGTAAGAGCATCCGGTGGATGGTAATATTGCAGTCTGGAAAAAACATCCAAGCCTCCACCATGTCGGGAGAGAAATCCCATCAAGAAGAAAGCCAGAAGGAAGTTTTGGAGGCACAAAGCTTCCAACGCAACACACCAATAGAAAGTACGCTTCTGCCAAGCATAGAAGAGCTCTTGAGAATAATGATGGAGCAAATAAATTTTCTGAAGATGCAACCTACCCCGTTGCAGAAAAAGAGAAGCCCACAAAAGGCATCTCAGATCTGGCACATATGTTCTTCACTATGGAGGACCAAAGAACAAAAGACGAAGATAGACGTGAAGAAGCAAGAAGAAAGCAGAAGAACAAAAAAATAGAGAAGAACAGAGAGGTGCGGAGGAACGACGAGATAAGGAAGCCACACGCAAATATGAGGAAGACGAGCGCCATCGAGAAGCCGCCGACCGAGAGTTTCAACAAAGACTCAATTGGGAGGCTATGCAAATCCATTATCAGCATACGATGACACAGATTCAGATTCTGGCATCCCTTCCCCAAGACGGCTCCGAATATCTCGTCCTCCACCGCCCCTACACCACCATCATACAAACCTCTCCAAATTTTAGTAAGTATGATGGTAAGTGTGATCATGCTGCTGTTACTCAATTTATTCATCAATTTGAAGCACATTTTCCTTTAGCTAAAATTACAGATCCACAAGAGAAAGTCCATGTAGCAGCTGTGACATGTGGGGTCTTTGACCGTCGTAAACACAACCTTAGTCTACACTTAACTGCACTTAATGATGTTTAAGAGACAAACAGATATGTGTCAATGCAGTGCAGCTATATTAAATGAATGAATGCGGTTACAATGAGATCCAAATGGATCTGTACTGCTGAATATGCTGCCTATATGCTGAATATGTGGGATGAACTGCTGTCCACTCTTTCCCTTGTCTCCTGGGAAGGAAACGCTGAAGGGAGCTTTGGGAACAGATGCTGAATGCTGATGGGATGATGAAAGGCAGACCTGTAGGGCTGAACTGGCTGCGTTTTGCTGATGATGATGGCTGATGGTGATGCGTTAGCTGACTATACTGCCGATGATGATGCGTTAACTGTAGATGATGCTGAGAGTGATGCGTTAACTGCAACTACTGCTGATGATGAGCCTGAAACGTTGCTGATCCAGATGAGGATGCGCTTGCTCTGTTGAACTTGCTATGCTGAATGGAGAGGCGCCTGTATTTATATGGGTGAGAGGGCTGGTCGGCCAGATGGGCTGCAGTCGGCCAGTTCATATCTCCCATAACATGCTAATAAAATACCATAAATGGTAGTCGGCTGCCCCAATAATGCCTATTAAAATGGATAAAATACCTGAATAATGCCTGATAAATGCTGGTAAAATATCTGATGAATCTGATGATGCTAATGATGCCATAATGATGCCATGTCACTGTACACCTGACTGGTGTGCACGTGACATTCCCCGCTGCTAAACTGTTGCTGGGTGATAAACCTGGCAACCTTCGACTCTTCTGCGATCCTTCTCCTCCGAACCACTGCCCCCTTCTGTCTTCTGCTGCCGGGACTGAGGCCGTCTGTAGGAGTGAAATCCTTTGAGCCAAGACTCTATGTATTGTGGGAACTGAATGGCAACTACCTAAGTCACCCCTGACCTGTTCCTGGAAACCTTTCACCTACCATCTCCGTCGTACCTGAAGCTCTGAACCTCCTGAGGCGATGTTGGAGCAAACTTCCGTCTTCTGTGGAAGAGAAACCCCCTGCTGCTGCCAGTTGAAGTCCAAACTTATGTGCTCCTTTGATGATGGATGTTATTCTTCCCTGAGAGTTCATGGGTAACATGTATGCAGGACTGACTGCGAAGATGACTGCTAAGATGACTGCTATGCAAACCATGTGCAACCCTATATGCTGTGCAAGAATGCAGATGGATGGGTTACTGATGCAGACCTAAGGGAAAATCCCTAAGGGTGGCTTGCAAAATTTTGAGAACTGGGTTTAACTGTGCGGAAGCGATAAAAATGATGACTGACTGAATGACTGATGAACTGAACATGCTCTAAGGCTGGTTACCCTGTAACGCTCTGATACCAATGTGACATGTGGGGTCTTTGACCGTCGTAAACACAACCTTAGTCTACACTTAACTGCACTTAATGATGTTTAAGAGACAAACAGATATGTGTCAATGCAGTGCAGCTATATTAAATGAATGAATGCGGTTACAATGAGATCCAAATGGATCTGTACTGCTGAATATGCTGCCTATATGCTGAATATGTGGGATGAACTGCTGTCCACTCTTTCCCTTGTCTCCTGGGAAGGAAACGCTGAAGGGAGCTTTGGGAACAGATGCTGAATGCTGATGGGATGATGAAACGCAGACCTGTAGGGCTGAACTGGCTGCGTTTTGCTGATGATGATGGCTGATGGTGATGCGTTAGCTGACTATACTGCCGATGATGATGCGTTAACTGTAGATGATGCTGAGAGTGATGCGTTAACTGCAACTACTGCTGATGATGAGCCTGAAACGTTGTTGATCCAGATGAGGATGCGCTTGCTCTGCTGAACTTGCTATGCTGAATGGAGAGGCGCCTGTATTTATATGGGTGAGAGGGCTGGTCGGCCAGATGGGCTGCAGTCGGCTAGTTCATATCTCCCATAACATGCTAATAAAATACCATAAATGGTAGTCGGCTGCCCCAATAATGCCTATTAAAATGCATAAAATACCTGAATAATGCCTGATAAATGCTGGTAAAATATCTGATGAATCTGATGATGCTAATGATGCCATGTCACTGTACACCTGACTGGTGTGCACGTGACAGTAGCACCCCAACTCACTGGGGAAGCTGTTACTTGGTGGTAGCATTGGCCACAACTTCACACAGAGGCCAATTCCAATTTGATTGGACTAACTTTGTGGCTGGCCTCAAAGCCCGTTTTCTTCCACCACAGTACATGACCAATCTTGAGGACGAGTTTTACAAACGCACTCAGGGAGGTTCCCCTGTTTTGACCTATTCCATCAAGGTCATTACAATGGCCCAACAGTTGGGCATATCGGAAGAAGATAATCTCAAGCAATTTATTCGAGGTTTAGACACTAACATTAGGTACCTAGTTAGGAATTTTGAGCCTCAGACTTATGCACGGGCACTGACCCTCGCTCAGAATGAGGAAGGATGTTGAACGAAGGTAAGCCCAAGCAGGTAGAGTCTTCTCCTAAGCCCCAATAGTAGTCATCTACCCAGGGTAAGGGGGCTTAGAACAACAAAGACCAAAAGGGCTAAAAGAAAAACTCTCAGGGTCAATCGGGCAATAGGAAGGATTCTATGCCCAAGAAACTCCTGAGGAAAAAGCTAAGGAGGGCATCACTGGAGGTTATCTCCAGATGGATGAATAGACACGGTACAGGACAGAGAACCATTGTTTCTTTTGTGAGACTGTGGAACACGGAAAGAAAGATTGCACTAACTTGTAGGCTGAAAAGTCTGCCAAAGCATCCACTTCCACAGTAGCAACCGTAGCAGCCACATCTACACCTTCGCCATCAGCCTTTGTAACATTCGTAATTAAGGATCCTGTCACACAAGTCTCACACCGCCTTCTGTATCCTAAGTTTCGCGAGTTTAGCAATCCACTTTTATGACTTCACACTTTAAGAGATTGAGAGAGAGAGAGAGAGAGAGAGAGAGAGAGAGAGAGAGAGAACTGTACACCCGTATGGGGTCTCAAATTACCCACTGAAGGGCCCCCTTTGCTTTTATTACTTTGAAGAGAATGACTTTGGACTGACAATAAGCCAAACACAAGATCTTTGAAAGACCAAGAGTCGAGCTGAACTGTACACGGCTGTAGAAGCACCAATGATGACCGATCTCGAGCCTATGCACTCTTCCCAATGGAATGTAGGAAGGCTGCAAATCTGAGGCTGAGATATGGACTGTTTGGGACTGTTCTAGGCTATGTATGAATGCTGTAAATGAATAAATGCATGTGGGTTACCTTCACCGAAGTGCTGTAGCAAAACGATGATGATACGAATGCTGAAAACTGGTTGCAAGCAGAAAACGCAAGGTTCCCTGGATGCTGAATGCTATGGACTGCTGCGTTTTCTTGTTGGAGGCTGAATGCTCTTGCATTGATGCTCCTGGGTGCTGCAGGATGCAATGCTTGCTGAAAACGCTGAAGTGCTTGGCTGTACGGCTGGCCGATTGGTTCCCTAAAGCTACATGACTGAATATAATGAATAATAATGGTTAATGATGGTATTAAATGGTGGAAAATGATAAATAAATACTACAAAATATGGGAAAGTTACATGATAAAGATCTGATGCTTATGTAATGGGCTAGATGGCCTACGTGCATATGGGATGAATGCTATGCTGAAATGCACACATGTCCTGATGCAAACTCTAAGGCTTCTCTGACATATCTATATGCATGAATGATTCTCTCCAAGTGGGTTAAGGGACTTAGACTGACTGACTGACTCACTAAGGTTGAGGAATGACCTACGTAGCTTGTGCTTGACATATCCTGGACTGAGGATTACAATGGGGTCACGACGTATGACAAATATCAATCCTAAAGGGTTCTAATACTGAACAATGTTGCCCTGATGATGATGAGCCATCTTGTCACCATGCACTCTAGTGCAGAGTACATGCGACATTTCCTCTTGCTTAGCTTGGCGGCAGGTTTATGGCTTCCAAGTAGTCCGTCAACAACTGGGGGTACTCTTGAAAGAACTCCTTGTCTAGCCAAACGGCTTCATGGGTACCTCGATCTAAGAACTTCGTATAGAACTGACGGAGTCTTCGATTGAAACCATGCTTCCAACGATGAAGAAGGATCTGCTCAGGCTCAATGACTTCTGATTCGTCTACCACGTCTGGTTGCTGTTTATTTGAAACATCAAAGACTTTTGGTCCAACATATGGTTTTAGCCAAGAAACATTGGAAACATCATGCATCGTCCAATTTTTAGGCAACTTTAACTTCATGGAGATATCACTCATCTTTTTAACTATAGGAAAGGGTCCAAAACTACGAAAAGAAAGCTTGGGACAGCATTTGCCCACTTGTTTCAATCTTTGTTTTTTGATGCACAAATAGACCCAATCCCCTTCCTTGTGAAGGGGAGAAAACTGAATTAGGGTTTAGAGTTCATTCATGGGAGACATACACAGAGAAGCAAGGGAGAGAGAGAGAGAGAGAGTTGTGGGGATAAGTCAACTCATCAAAAGCATGAGTGTGTGACTCCCCTATCACACATGTATATTGCACTAGTACACATAGTGCACTTAGTACATTAAAAGTACTAAGTGTACTATGTACTATAACTTATGGGCTTGTACACACTATAAGGGTGGGCATAACGCCTTTACCCCAACAACCTCCCACTTAAAGGCAAAGTGCCCTTAAGTAAAGGAAAAGAAAAATCAGCATGTACATGATAATATACAAGGCCATATCAAGGCTGAAACTGGCCTCATCCAATGCCCATCAAGTGTCTGCAATGAGCAAACCGCTCCGAAGGCAAACTCTTCGTCAACAGATCAGCCGGATTGTCATCCGTATGAATCTTAACAAGCTGAATTTGCTTGTTCTCTATCACCTCTCTGATGAAGTGATACTTCACATCCACATGCTTCGTCTTTGCATGAAAAACAGGGTTCTTTGCCAACTGAATGGCACTCTGACTGTCACAATGCAACAATGGAATATCCCCTGTATAACCCAAATCAACCACTAACCGAGATAGCCATAATGCCTCCTTGCAAGCCTCTGTGGCTGCAATATACTCGGCCTCTGTAGTAGATAAGGCAATGCACTTCTGCATCCTGGATATCCATGACACAGCACCTCCTGTGAATGTAAATACATAACCGGTAGTAGACTTCCGGTTATCTGGATGACCGGCATAATCCGAATCCGTGTAACCATGCACTAATGCATCCTGTTTGCCAAAGCAAATGCACAAATCCTGTGTGCCCTTCAGGTATCTCATGACACCTTTCACTGCTTCCCAATGCTTCTTGCCAGGGTTGGCCATGTATCTAGAAACCACTCCCACTGCAAATGCAATGTCCGGCCTAGTAGCAACCATGGCATACATGAGACTGCCACAAGCTGAAGCATACGGAATCTTGGCCATATCAGCCCTGTCTCTATCTGACTGTGGGCTGTCCATAGCACTGAGTTTCACATATGGAGGCAAAGGAGTACTAGCCTTCTTCCCCCCGTCCATATTGAACCTCTGCAAGACTTTGCCAATGTATTCCTTCTGAGACAAATACAACACATGCTGATTTCTGTCCCGAAGTATCCGCATACCCAAGATGTGATTTGCATCACCCAAATCCTTCATATCAAAGGTCTCATGCAGCCTCTTCTTCAAGGCATCCATCTCTTTACGAGATTTCCCGGCAATCAACATATCATCAACATACAAAATGAGAATCAATAGACTGCCATCCAAAGCTTTCTTGGTGTACAAGCAGTGATCTATGTCACTTCTCCTGAATTTCTGTGATTTCATGAATGTATCAAATTTATGATACCATTCTCTTGGTGCCTGTTTGAGCCCATAAAGACTCTTTTTCAGCTTGCATACAAGCTTCTCCTTTCCACTTACTGCATAACCCTCTGGCTGCTGCATATATATCTCCTCATGGAGATCACCGTGAAGAAAAGCAGTCTTCACATCCATCTGGATCAAGTCCAGATCATCATGCGCAACCAAAGCCAACACAACTCTAAGTGTGGTCATTTTGACCACTGGAGAGAAGATCTCATCAAAGTCCACACCATATTCCTGCTTGAAGCCCTTAGCCACTAACCTGGCTTTGTATCTTGGCTTTGCATCTGATGCAACTTTGAGCCTGTATACCCACTTGCATGGCAAAACCTTCTTGCCTGCAGGCAAAGGCACCAACATCCAAGTTCCATTTTTATGCAGAGAATCCATCTCTGACTTCATGGCACGCTCCCATAGAGCCTTGTCTGCCCTCTGTAAAGCCTCTTTATAACATGAGGGCTCCCCACAGTCAGTGAGCATCAAGTAGTCAACCCCTGGAACAAACCTGTCAGGGACTCTGGAGGGTCTAGTGGACCTCCGTACCCAATGACCATCATTTGCAGGTTGCTGTCCAGCCTGCATATCACCCATTGGTGGCTCCTGTTCCATGCCATAAGGCTGAAAAATCATGCCCGGTATCTCCTCCAACTGTGGTATATCCATAGGGATATCTTCTGCCATCTCTGGCTGTCCATTTGGACCATTTTCAGCACCATTTAAGGGCTGGTTTTCCTGCTGTAATGGCTGATTTACAGCCCTTTGTTGTTGTCCATGATGTCCATCATCATCAAAGATGACTCTGCCAGGCTCCTGTTGCCTTGCAGGCTCCTTATACATGCATGTTTCATCAAAAATGACATCATTGCTGCGTATGATCTTTCTATTCATGGGATCCCAAAGTCTATACCCCATTTCACCTCTGTCACCATATCCTAGGAATATGCATTTATGAGACTTACGATCAAGTTTGGTGCGCATTTCCCTGCGTATGTGCACGTACGCAACGCAACCAAACACTCTCAAGTGCTTGTATGACGGAGGCTTCCCTGTCCATACTTCTTCTGGCACTTTCCCACCAAGCCTCGTGTTAGGTGACCTGTTTATAAGGTGAACGGCTGTCATAACAGCTTCAGCCCAAAAACCATGAGGTAATGCAGCATGTGACAACATAGAACGGACCTTCTCCTGTATGGTCCTGTTCATCCTCTCTGCTGTCCCGTTTTGTGGAGGATCATAAGGAGTAGAGAGCTCCCTCTTGATGCCTTTAGCATCACAAAAGTCCTGAAACTGTTTGGACGTATACTCTCCACCATTGTCGGAACGCAAAGCCTTCAGTGTTTTGCCAGTTTGATTCTCAACAAGAGCAACAAACTTCTCAAACACTGAGAATGTATCACTCTTCAAACGAAGAGGATAAACCCACACCTTGCGTGTGGCATCATCTATAAAAGACACAAAATATTTTGCCCCTCCCAAAGAAAGCTGAGGCATCTCACATACATCTGTATGCACAAGCTCTAACTGAGCATCTTTCTGTCCAAGAGCTTTCTTGTGGGGGCACTGTAGTTGCCTACCATATATACAATGCTCACAAAATTGAAAACTTGAAAACTTTAGAGAAGGCAAGTAACCCAAACGAGACAATTGCTCCATTCCTTTGACACTCATGTGTCCCAACCGGCTATGCCACATAGAGATTTCCGGCAGCTCGGTTGCATTTACATTAGCATGGTGACAAACACCTGCATGCATGAAATAAAGAGTGTCCACCTTAGAGCCTCTGGCAACAACCAGTGAGCCCTTACTAATTTTCCACTTTCCACTACCAAATGTGGTAACATAATCAGCATCATCAAGCTGTCCAGTAGAAAGCAGATTCTTCTTGATCTCAGGCACATGCCTGACATCATGGAGCATAAGCTGTGAGCCATCTGAAAATACAAGCCTCACATCACCTCTGCCAAGAATTTTGCATGCATGGTTATCACCCAAATAAACCACTCCTTCATTGCCAGCAGTGTACCTGACAAACAAGTCTCTGCAACCTGTGACATGAAAGGAGGCACCTGAATCAATGATCTATGAGTGCATACCATGACCACCTGTAAGAAGTGAATGGGCATCAAGTGAAGACGTAAAGAGGACCTCATCCTCACTGCCACCTGCATGTGACACATTGATTTCTTCGATCTTGACTCCACTTTTGCCCTTTGGCTTTACATCTTTGGCTTCATCTTTCTCTTTGTCTTTGCCTTTTCCCTTTTCCTTTTGATCATTTTTCCATTTGTAGCATTGCTTTTTGATGTGTCCCTTCTTGCCACAATAATGGCATTCCAAATCCTTTTTGGAGCGAGACTTGCTCCTTCCCCGTTCTTGGCTTTTACCCCTTTGCTGGGATCTACCACGTGCATTCATTGCATTGGACTTTCCAACAGAGTTGTTTTTCCTGTTCATCTCTTCTTGAAGAAGAGCACCCTCAACATCTGCATATGACAGCATAGCATTCGAATTGCTAGTGGCTGTCCTGAATGTGTCCCAACTCTCTGGCAAAGTGCATAACAAAAAAGTGGCTTTGAACTCATCGTCCATTGCCAACTTTTGATTGATGACCTGGCTGACAATACCATTAAACTCATTTAGGTGGGCTGTCATAGATGCCCCTTCCTTCATCTGAAGACCTATGAGTTTCTTCAACCAATACACTTTGCTTGAGGCACTTTGTTGGGCATACAAGTCCTGCAATCTCTGCCACATTCCCCAAGCTGTCTTCTCTTCACGAATGCTGAAAAGTAATGAGTCTGACACAGACAACATGATAGTAGATCTTGCCAGCTCATCCATATCTTCCCACTCTTCAGCTGTAAGAGAAGCGGGCATCACACCCCTTTCTTTGATAGGCTTGTGCTGCTTTTTCTGGAGCAACACATTGTAGCACTGGGTTTGCCAAATATCATAATTATGCGAGCCTTCAAGCTTCTTGATGTGAAGCAATGAAGAGCTCTCACCTGTGGTTGCCATAGCAAAATGCAACCTGTCAATGCCTGACTCCCTGCAAAATGTGCAAACACTGCACCAAAAGCACACAAAGTGCTCACAGTTTTTCTCCCAAGCTTTATCTCCCACTGCGGAAGCAAGAATGCAACTTTTCTCCCACTTTTTGTGATGAAAACACCAAAATCTGGTTGCTGCAGATTTTGGACAGCACCTTAAATGTGCTCTTTTGCCCTTCCAAAGTACTGTACAGCAGTACCAAGTGCTCACCAATGATGTACCAAACCTGTCCCGGCAAGTACAGCAGCTGAAATTGAACCTTTTGGTCACTCAAAACAGTGTACAGCCATGCCAAAACATGCACAAAGCTGTGCCAAATCTGTACCAGCAGGTACAATAGCAATAAATGCTCTCCTGGCTGTCCAAATGAGTGAAAATCAGACTTTTACAGTCTCGAACACTGCATGCAACAGTCCCGAACAGAAATTGGGCAAAAGCCCCTTGACTACAAGCTGATTTTTGAGGATTCAAGGCATAAATGTCTTGCCTGCTGCTTTGCCAAGCTCAACAAGCATACAAACTTGAAAAGCCCCTTGATTTAAGATCAATTTTTGATCATACATGGTACATTGACGCACATGAAGGCATCCAGAGTGTTCACGATGCTTCCCCCTGGCCACATATACATCCAATACATGAAAGCCCCTTGATTTACAGGCACATTGAGTGCTTGTAAGGCATCAACACATTATCCACAGCATCAAATGCGATTGCCTGCATGCAAATCAACCAAATCGGCACAAAAGCCCCTTGATTTGCACTGCAATTTGCTGCAATTTTGCCCAAATGTGCGATTTTTCACATCATACTGCATGTATGAGTGCTTAATTGCACAATTACATCAAAAGCCCCAAATTTCGACATCCAATTTCTTGCAAATTGATCCTGATTTGACCAATTTCCTTGTAATTTCTGAATTTCTCTGAGATTTGCAGGCTGAATTTCTGATGCTGGTGCTGCTTTTGCAGAAATGGGCAATTGAAGGAGCTGCTGTGCAGGTTTTTTGCAGGTGATCCTTGCTGATGTGCCTACAGTTGTATACTACTGAGGCCCACCCTATATACAAATGGCTGAAGCCCTGTGTTAAGACGCGATGGGGAAGAGGAGGCCTCTCCGCTGGGACGCCCACGGGTGGATGCAGCACAACCTTTTCCTTCGATTGGTGGCTTCTTGCTGCCGGTCACGTGTTCGTTCACCGCCGCCTTCGCCTGCGTGTGCTGACTCATAGCGTGTGCTGACTCATAGACATGTTCGCTCGACTACCTGCGAGCGACTGGTTCATCGCCTGAGTATGGACACCCGCCACCGACGTCGCCTAGTAGCCAGCCGACGAACAAAGCCTTTGCCGCCTCCACCTAGTAGCGCTACGAGTTTAATTGGCTGCGCCTGTGGCTAAAGCTCGCAACTTTTCCTTCGCGCTAAGCGTGTAGACGCCTTGTGGCTAACTACGCGTAGCTTTGATTGTCAACACCTAGTCGACCAAAGCTGCCGCCTGGGTTCCCCTCGTAGCCAGCCATCCTATGCTGTCGACTGACGCCTTGCTGCTGTTCGCTCCACGCTCGACGCCTGGCGCTGTGATTGGCTAATGCGCTGTGTAAAACGAGAGCTATGCAGCAAAGAGATTCAAAGGGCACCGGCTCTGATACCAGTTGATGGGGAGAAAACTAGAATTAGGGTTTAGAGTTCATTCATGGGAGACATACACAGAGAAGCAAGGGAGAGAGAGAGAGAGAGAGTTGTGGGGATAAGTCAACTCATCAAAAGCATGAGTGTGTGACTCCCCTATCACACATGTATATTGCACTAGTACACATAGTGCACTTAGTACATTAAAAGTACTAAGTGTACTATGTACTATAACTTATGGGCTTGTACACACTATAAGGGTGGGCATAACGCCTTTACCCCAACACCTTGAAGTGGACATCTCGTCTAGACTTATTTGCCTGTTTGCTATAAGCTTCCTAGGCTTTGGTCAAGCGCTCTTTAACTGACTCAATGATTTCGGAAAATGCTTTCGTCGTTTTGTTAGCCTCAAGAGATGGAGACACCATTCTCGTCAAAAGAGAAGAGAAACGGCGACCAAAGGCTGCCTCATACGGAGACCGTCCGACACTGGATGAATGAGTATCGTTCAAGATATCTTGGACCAATGGAAGATAATGGTCCCATTTGGACTGCTGGTCATGACAATATGACTTGAGAACATCAAAGGCCAACTGGTTATAGATTTCTATCTGGTTGTTTGTTTGTGGATGGAATGCACTAGACAACTGTAACTTGGTTCCCAAAAATGCGAGGTAAACTTGGAATCCTGTCTGCATAGTTGTTTCTCGTACCGGTACGAATGGGTTCGTGCCGTACGGTTCGTACGGTACGATACTGTACAGCACGATACTGTACGGTATCGTATGGTACGAGTTTTTTTTTTCCTTGGGGAAAAAAAATCCAAATGCTTTAAAAAAATATATAAAATGCTTTAAAAAAATATATAAACCCTGCTTAACGAAGATCCCAAATGCTCGCAATACTCCGCAACTTTCGTGTCCACTCAGTATTCCATATGGGGTTGTTGAGAGACCTAAAAAATCTGGCGAGGTAGACTGGTAGTGTACACTTGATTGGTAGGATGAGAGAATCTTGCTACATCACTTGGAGATCCCTAGTATAGGTAGGCTAGACAGTTAGATTCTCAAGCTATGTACGAGGGAGAAGATTTGGACATGGCCATTTTGATCTAGAGAGGAGTCCCTAAACCTATCACCCTAGATGCACTGCTCGTATTTGTGCAAGGACGGTCCCTTAGTCATAAACGCTACACTGGGAGACCTTTGGTATTGCATTACCCATCCAGGTTCTTTTTTGGAGACAATCGGGAGATCCAATTGGGAGAGACACATATCCATGTTCTGGTTCCTCAAGCAGTGTAGACTCCTTCCCTCCCAACCTTCCCTCACATTCAAGCTTGAAGTTCTGTAGGTTTAAGTGTAAAAAATAAAAACCGTATTTTATTGTACGGTATCCGAAAATTTCATATCGTACCAAAAATTCCCGTACGGTATCGTATTTTCGTATCGCGACAACCATGCCTGTCTGATGTAATGGTGATAGGCAAACCACAAATGGGGTGCCAATGCTTGAGAAAAAGGCGGGCTACGTCCTCCGCTGTGGCCGTATGCTTGCATGGGATGAGCATGTATAACTTACTGAAGCGATCCACAATGGTAAAACACTGAGTGTTACTAGATTCGGTGGATGTTGTTAGAGGCCCTACAAAGTCTATAGAAATGTCGATGAAAGGTCCGTCCAGGATAGGCAAAGGTTGATGTAACCGAGCCTTCTTTGTACGTGGAACCTTAACTTTTTGACAAATCTTACAGGCTTGAACATGTAACTATACATCACGCCTCATTTTTGGCCAATAAAAGGACCGTTCCAATTTCTCGAGGGTACTGTTGATACCTCTATGTCCTCCAACTAAGGAGTCATGGGCATCATGAAGAAGAGCTACACGCTTTTCCCAAATGACACAGAGGCGGTTCTTGTAGAACAACCAACCGTTCTGTATTGAATAATGGCCAGGCTTAGACGTGAGGGTCAAATTATATTGAGTATCAAACTCAGGGGAGTCGACATAGTGGTCTTTCATGCTATCTAAGTCTTTCCCAGTGATTTCGAGAATGATAGACTCTTGCATTGCCTGGATGCTGGCCTTTCGACTAAGAGCATCTGCGATTGGGTTATGCTTACCAGGGATGTACTCGATCATTCCTCCAAATTGTTGGAAGAGCTGACTCCATCTGGCTTGCCGATCACTCCACTCGGCACTTGGCATGGTTTGAAGCCACTTAAGTGCTTGGTGGTCTGTTTTGATTGTGAAAACCTATCCATAAAGGAAAGGCTTCCAATGTTTTGAGCGCTGTGATCACACCCAAAAAGCTCTTTGTTATAAATCGAATAATTTTTTTCGACGATATCCAACTTTCTACTGTAGTAGGCCACGGTTCTATTGTCCTGTTGGAGAACTGCACCTATGGCTACATTGTTGGCATCGATAATGACCTCAAAAGGTTTATCGCAAGATGCTAACTTCAAAACAGGCGCTTCTGAGGTTGCTTTCTGCAGTGCATGGAATGCATCAAGCGCCTTGCCTGTGACTGTGACTTCGATAGTGACCTCAAAAGGTTCATCCCAAGATGCTAACTAGGTGCTTTTGAGGCTGTTTTTTGGAGTCCATGGAATGCATCAAGCGCCTTGTGAAACCGGCCTTCAGAAAACTTGACGGGCGGTGAAACAAACACTCGCACACAAAACACTTCATCACCCATGAGAATCTGGAAAAGGAAAACAAACAGGGGAGTTAGAGTGCTGTTGCAAATAGTACAAGGACACCGATTGGCCCCAAAACGCAGTGGCGCCCCTTGCGGTATTTCTTTACTTGATCAGATATGAGTACAAAGTACAATTTGTCGAATCCTTTACCAATAGGATCCCTTTTAGCTTTTCACCTAGGACTTTTCCCAATAAGAACTCTCGTTACTACAGCAAAGCATTCCATAGGGAAGGCACACCTGTACAATATCTCCCTGCTTGAAAAGGTCTTCTCCATTGCTATCATGGATCCCACAAACCCTTTCCCAAACAACAGCAGGGCTGTACCAAACCATATGTCCTTCCTATAGTCATAGCCTGCATGTAACCTCGAGAAAACTAGAACCTGTTCACATGAATCTAGAGACATGCTTTCCACACGAAACCAAAGACCTGTATCTGATAAACCAGAGACCTGTATCCCATAAACCATAGGCCTGTTTCCTCGTTACCAAAGTCCTGTTTCTTCTCGAAAGACCAATGTCCTGTTTCCATGACAGATAAATCCTCATATGCACCATCCAATCACGATGCCAAAAACCCATAGACCCGCTTCCATCATGCTGGTCTAAGCTTGTCTAGTCTGGCTGTGGAGATGCCTTAGCGATGCGATCTGCTCCATGATGCACGAAATCGTCCACCTGGCTGTCACATGCAAGTAACTTGCGCCACGACCACGAGTACCTGGCCAATTTCATTGCTGTGTGCTCATCCTCTGCACTGCTTTCCCACACCTGGCGTCTATCTGAGTGCCCAACTGGCTGTCCACCTAACTGATCGCTTGCCTGGCTGCCCACCTATCTGGTCGTTGGATGTTGGCAGCCTTTGCATATAGCACTCTTGATATCCATGTGCTGGCAGCAATCCATCTGGCGCCCAGAGCTGTTCACAGCCCACTTGACAGCGCCCAGCAGCAACCAGTGGCAGCAGTAGCAGCATCACCCGGCAATCCATGTGTTGGCAGCAATCCATCTGGCGCCCAGAGCTGTTCACAGCCCACTTGACAGCGCCCAGCAGCAACCAGCGGCAGTAGCAGCATCACCTGGCAGCTGTAGCAGCAGTAGCAGTAGCAGCAGCAGCAGCAGCGGCCAACAGTGGCTCCTTGCGGTGGCAGCAGCATCTCCTGGCAGTGGCATCAGCAGGAGCAGCATCTCTCCTGGCGGTGGCATCAGCAGCAGAGCAGAAGTCGCCTGGCTCCTGCGCAGCAGCACCACCCGCTGCCTGTAGCCATACGTGCAGCAGCGCCACCCGCCGCCTATAGCCCATGCGTAGCGGAGCTGATTCCATACGGCGACCACCTTGACGACTACACACGGCGACGATCAATGGTGATCCATGTGTCAACCTGCCTCTTCAGCTCGCCTCCCTTCTCTTTATAAGAAGGTGATGCGCTTTCTCAAAAACGCCAAAAGCAAGATTAAAAACGCATGCTTTTTCAAAATATAATAATAATATTTTAAGCATCAAAGTTTTAAAAACCTTATAACTTTAAAATTCCCTTTTGTCCCCTTTCACACTTGGGCTGGCCACTATTTATGAGTTTCCTTTTCATACCCAAACTTGATGCATGTTCACACTTGTCCATCCCGTGTCCACCTGCTTGTTGTCTAGAGGGAAAAACACAGGGTCGTAACACCTTGCCTGTGACTGTGACTTTTTGTCTACAAGTCTTCACTCCCTTGAGCAAGTCGGTGAGAGGTACTGCAAGGTTGGAAAATGGTGAACATGAGTGCTGTAGGCTTGGCAAAGACCTACGAAAGAATGGATCTCTTGGGCGGTTTGAGGGATGTCCCAATCCAAGATCTCTTGAACCTTTAAGGGGTCCAATCGAATCCCATCGGAACCGATGATATAGCCCAAGTATTGAACCTCGGTAACGCTGAAGATAGACTTTTTCGCGTTTATGTAGAACTCATTATCTCGCAAAAGTTGCAAGACTTTCTCCACGTCTTTCTCATGCTGCTCCACAGTGGCTGAGAAGACAAGTATGTCATCAAGAAATATGAAAATACACTTACCAATGAGGACTGCGAAAATCTTGGACATTATTTTATTGAAGGTTGTGGGTGCATTGGTAAGCCCAAAAGGCATGACTACGAACTCGTAGTGACCACGCTTTGTCCGGAAAGCTGTTTTTGGAATGTTAGCTTCAAAAATGCGGACCTCATGGTAACCACTCTTGAGGTCGATCTTAGTGAAAAATTTTGCACCGTTTAAACATCCCAAAATGTACTCAATCCTTGGCATAGGAAACTTATTCTTAATGGTGAGTTTGTTTAATGCCCTGTAGTTGACACAAAGGCGTGCAGACTTGTCCTCCTTTTTTGGACAAATAGGATGGGTGCAGCAAATGGTGAGGAAGAAGGCTGAACGAATCCGACTCGGAGGAGCTCAAATAATTGCTTTTCTAGCTCGCCCTCTAAAGTCTTGGAAAGATGATAGGGGTGTTAGGAGTCATCTCCTGTCTATTTTTATACACAAGGGCCTCTGTTGTGGGTGTGCCCGCCCTGTGTAGGTGTTTTATCATTTTTCCTCACTCCAAGTATTTTTTTCCCATTTTTTCCCATTTTTCCAAGGGAGTACAAGTGGGAGTGAGCCAAAGATGCCACCAAGTAGAGAGGACTCCACAAAGTCATCCTGATCTAAGATATCATCTCTCTGCAAAGATGCATCAGCTGACACATCCCTCTGACCAGAAACATCATCTATCTGTACATGATCCGAGGAAGCCTTCCCATCAATCGCACCAGGGGGCGGGCGTGAGAGAGAGCTCGCCACACGTGGCGGACTAAAGGACAGGAAGGAACCAAGGGAGTTGGCGCTTGAGAGGCAGGCTTATGAGGCCTCCTGCGACCTCGAGCCCGAGGACAATCTCGAGTAAAGTGACCCTGTTGGTGACAAACCCGGCACTGATTGGGTTTACCTACAATCTCCATACGTTGCTTCAAAGGGCCACAAGGGCCCGGAAGCAAAACATAGTCCTCAAAGAGCTCAAGGGCAAGAACCATGACCTTGGGCACAACATCCGCCGAGGCAGTGACTAGCTGGGCAGAAGATGTCGGCAAGGCGTGAAGGGGGGGCACTTGAAGAACAAGCCCAAAGGCAGACCCGATGGCCTCTAACATAGGCCAATATGCGCGAGGAAGACCTGGGAATCTGAGAGTAATCGGGAAACGGTTCCGGTCTTCCTCAACAGGATCAAAATAGCTGGAGTAGGGAAGAAAGAATATCTTCCTCGGTCCCAATGGCAAAGGGCTGCCCTTCAAAACCTCTGAGGTTGCGTCCTCAGAATCAAAATCCACTTGGAAGAAACCTCTTCCAAGCAACCTGACATCTCGAAAGTGTAGAGCGAGGTCGGAGGGCAGAGCCGCCAGGACCCAATCCCGAGCCTGGAGACGGGATGGTTGAGATCCAAAGATTCTGGCAATGAGGGTCGTTTTGGAGTCTTTCTCTATTTCGGCGTAGAGGACCGCGGACCTCGGCTTCGGAAAATACAATGGTTCACCCGGCCGAGGGAGAATGATTAGCCATGATGCTAATCGAAGAAAAAGGCCGACTTGAACCGGGATGAGGAGCAATCTGAACCAAGGGGAAGAGGAAGGCGTTGAGGCGGAGGAAAGGAAAGGAGGGTGGAAAAGGGAAAAGCAAAAAGGAAAGAGAAGCAAGGGGGAGATGGCTGGACACAAAGGCGAAGAGGGGCAGGGGAAGGGCAGCACAACAGGGCTGCACAGAGGGAAGAGGCGGAGGAAGGAGGAGAGGCGTTGAGAGGAGGGGAGGCGAAACGATCAACAGGAGGGCGAAGAAAGGCGGGCAGGGGTAGGGGTGAACAGAGGGGAAGGAAGAGGCGAATTAGGGCGGGCAGAGGCAAGGAGGGGAGGCGGAGGAGGATGGGGGGGCGAAGCAGGAGGAGAGGCGGATGGGTGCAGCGAAGGGGGAAGGAAACGGAGGAGGGAGGAGGGGCGCAGCGATGGAGGAAGTGAAGGCAGAGGAACAGAGGCGGAGAAAGGATCAAAGGCGGAGGGGAGCGATTCAGGCAGCGAAGGAGGAAGGAAACGATGGAGGAAGAAGGGGCGAAGCGATGGAGGAAGGAAGCAATGGCAGAGGAACAGAGGCGGAGGGGAGCGATTCAGGGTTCGGGGAGCTCGCGATACCTGCTCCGTAGATTTTCCTTCATTTTACACAGATGCACTCTCAATTGCACACATAGAAATTACTAACTGTTGCAAACTTTTTCACTTGGGTCCCCACGATAGTCAAAATGCTTTCCCAACATTCTTGACATAAAACAATCTTTAAAAAACAGGTTTTACATACAAATTCAGTTCCAACAAAATTCTTATCTTTCCTCATCACTCCACATCCTTTCACATTATTTCTCATCATTCCACATCCTTTCACATCCTTTCACATTATTCCTCATCATTTCTCATCTTCCCACATTTTTCTACATCAATCCTCCATATCACATCACATCATAACCACATCAACTCACATCCAATCACATTATTTCCACATCAACTGTCATGTGCACAGTGTGTATCTACCGTGTGCTATACGCACACAAGACTAGCTTCGAGGTTTGGGGAAGCTTGGAGCTAGGCAGGTTGATTGGCGAGCTGAGTTAGGGATAGACTAACGGGCGGGCGTCCAAGTGTGGACGCCCGATGACCGGCCAAGAGCCTATAAAAGGGTGGCCAAGGTTAGTCATTAGTCATATAGAGTCTCGCGAGATTTGTGAGAGCTCTATGGTCTGGAGCCTGGATCTAGTGCAGACGTGCACCTGCTTTACGTAGCCGAGGCCGGCAGCAGTCTCGAGGCCCGCGAGGGTAGCTTCGTGGCGGTATGGGACGTCGCGAGGTGGAGATTGGTCGGTACGTCAACCTAGTTAGCTCAGCTCGTGGCTCGGTGGGGACAGCCAAGACTGTGGGCTTGCCCACGGGGGCTGTCGTGGTTGGCAGGTGAGTTAGGCTTGCATTCCCTTCTTGTTTATTTGTTTGTTTGCAGGTTTCGAGTCTCGAACCAGGAGCGTTCTACGAGGAGATCCTTTGGGGATTTGACAGTGGTATCAGAGCATGCCTCGTGAATGAGCAAGTCGGTAGGTAGAGAAGATGAGGTCGAAGAAAGGTATGTGTTCAAGAAGCTTGCTATTTTGTTTATGCATGGTGCTGTTTTTTCAGATAGTATGTGCTTTTTCATCAAAGAAATCCGTGATGAGGGTGTAGGTAGATGGTAGGGTTGTTTTGCTTTGCAAGAAGAAGGCTGAAGATGCTTGTGCAGTCGCACGAATTGTTGAGAGAAAACAGAAAAAAAAAGCATGTTTGCTTTTTGTTGAACGCGAGAGAGAGAGAGAGAGCGAGCGAGGGGGGTGAACGCTGGCGGGCGTTGGTGTGCTGGACGTGGGCTACCGGAAGTTGTAGGCGGGCAGGCATGTAAGCAGCTAGGCCTACGCAGGCGGCCAGGCTGGCAGCCGGCCCTGCTGGTAGGCGCCTAGGCCTACGTAGCCAGGCGCCTAGGCCTATGCAGCTAGGCGGCCAAGCCCAGGCGCAGGCCACTTGAGCGAACGTAGGTGGAACAGACCAGTTAGTTACTCCTCAAGAAATCATAGATGTCGAGGACATGACATTTGTTCCACATGCACCTGAAAAGATTCTTGGATTTCGTGAAAGAAGATTGCGTAATACGCTTATCACGAAATACAAGATTAAGTGGAAGGATCGTGTTGAGGAGGACACTACATGGGAGACATTGACTACTCTTCAGAGAGATTACCCTGGCTTTTGTGAGCTTAGGAGTGAGCTCTTAGAGGAAGGGGAGTATGTCATGTGCACAGTGTGTATCTACCGTGTGCTATACGCACACAAGACTAGCTTCGAGGTTTGGGGAAGCTTGGAGCTAGGTAGGCTAATTGGCGAGCTGAGTTAGGGATAGACTAACGGGCGGGCACCCAAGTATGGACGGGTGGGCGTCCAAGTGTGGACGCCCGATGACCGGCCAAGAGCCTATAAAAGGGTGGCCAAGGTTAGTCATTAGTTATATAGTCTCGCGAGATTTGTGAGAGCTCTATGGTCTGGAGTCTGGATCTAGTGCAGACGTACACCTGCTTTATGCAGTTGAGGCCGGCAGCAGTCTCGAGGCTCGCGAGGGTAGCTTCGTGGCGGCATGGGACGTCGCGAGGTGGAGATTGGTCAGTACGTCAACCTAGTTAGCTCAGCTCGTGGCTCGGTGGAGACAGCCAAGACTGTGGGCTTGCCCACGGCTGTCGTGGTTGGGAGGTGAGTCAGGCTTGTATCCCCTTCTTGTTTATTTGTTTGTTTGCAGGTTTCGAGTCTCGAACCAGGAGCGTTCTACGAGGAGATTCTTGGGGATTTGACATCAACTCACATCCAATCACATCATTCCCATATCAACTCTCATCCAATCACATTATCCCACATTAACTCTCATCCAATCACATTATCCCACATCCATTCACATCCATTCACATCCATTCACATCATTTCACATCCATTCACATCCATTTCACATCCATTCACATCTATTCATATGCTTTCATATCCATTCATATCCATTCTCATCATTTCACATCCATTCACATTCATTCAATGATTCTATAAAATTTGTGCATAACCTTCTTTATTTTTCTGACTATTGAATAATGTTCTTTTAACATAAAATTTATTTTGCATAGATTTATTTTCTAATGATATAAATTTTACCATAACTTCCTCGCATTTTCTATGTAATGATAATGATTAAAATTTCACTTTTAGTATAAAAATTATTATGCATAAATTCATTTTCTAAGGTTATAAATTTTGCCATAGCTTCTCCACATTTTCTATGAAATGATAATACTGAAAGTTCCTCTTTTAGAATAAAATTATTTATGTATAAATCTTCATTTTCTAATAAGAAAATTTTGCCATAACTTCTCCGTAATTTCTATAAATTGAAAATGGTTAAAATCACACTTTTAACCTAAGAATTAGTTTATGTATAAACCTAAGCTTAAACATAAACATCAATTCATCATAATTAAGAAAAGCATGGTTTTAAGAGAAAAATCACAAAATAGAATGCTTCCCAGGCATGAGGGAGGTTGGGAAGAAGAATAACATTAAAAAGAGAGCAGAAACAACATTGTTTAGGCTTACCCTTGGTTTGCTTGATTCTTTACCTTGCAAAAATGGTGTAGCTCTCATGGAAGAGGCTTGGCCACCAAGGAGAAAGAGTAATCTTCAAGAAAGAAGAGCTTTAGTGAAGCCCCAAGCAAGTCCTTGGTCACCAAGAGAGAGTAATCTCCAAGAGAGGTTGGAGGAGAGAGAAGCTCCAAAGCTTTCAAGAGAAGAGGAAAATTAGAGAGATAATAGAAATAAGCGAATTTAGAGAGAATAGTAGCATGGTAATGCTCCAATATAAAAATACAAAGAAATGAGGGTCTATTTATAGGTGAGGGAGGTCATTAACCAAGTCCAAGTGGTTCTAGAGGTTTTCAGCTTCAGTTTGACTCAATTTGGATCAGTTTGGCTCCCTTTTTGAGCTAGTTTGCACCAGGAGAGAGAAGAGATGAAATATGTTGATTTTTTTGAATTAAAAAAGCCAAACAATCATGATAAAAAAGGTGCCTACCTCAAGTGTCTTCCTCTCCTTACCAAGGTGTCAAAAATGTATCATTTCACCTAAATATCTTATTTTTTTTATTAATATACCTTAGTTTTTAACTAATAAACCATGTACTTAGTCAACTATTCATCTTATGTGAGCTTTTACTTATTTTTGGGCTATTTTCTTTTATTCATTGTATTTATCTCATCTCAACACTTGGATTAATCCTATTGGTCCTTTGGAACCTTATTTGGACCTTAATCCAATTTTTTTTGAAAATGTGGACCCTTAGGCTAAGGTCTCTTATACACATATTTAATTAATTCCCAATACACATTGGAAAGTTCATTTCGAACTTCTGTTTCAGGGGAATTCATCTTAGACATTAGGAGAATTTTTGTATTAAAAAATATCTCAATTTTGAATTCTCTCTCTCTAGATATTTTCTCTCTCAAGGCCAAAACAGGATAAAACAAGATCTTTTTCCATTTCTGAGAGGGAGATGATTACAAGAGACTGAAGGGAAGGTTCTTACACCGATACATCTCAAAAGCTGGCGGCGTGGATGGAGCTGGGATGGCAACGGGGAAATAAGGTCCAAAAAAAGTGGAGTTTCTAGCGGGTGCCACATAAGCCACAAAGGTGGTTGAGCTCTGCCAGTGGCTGCCTGCTGTGGTGACAGCACCACTTGATGGTTGGGTGGAGGCGGAGCTCTGCGCACTAGCGCCGCTGCTCCAGGAGGCGAAAAAGGGTCGAGGGCCGCCCAACGGGCGGAGCAGAGGCGACAAAGAAGAGAGCCGGCACAACGGATGGAACCCGCATCCGCCTGTGCAGCGACAGAATAGATTGACAGACTGTGCAGCGACGGAAGTCAGGAGGTCACCGGAGGCGTTGGTAACTGAACCTCCAGAGGGTTGCAACCGAGCTTTGGTACCACTTGTTGGGGGACTCACACACTCACACACAGCAATGCTTCCTGCAGATTAGGGTTAGATGCAGGGAGAAGAAGTTCACACAAAAGAGAGAGAGAGAGAGAGAGCTAGACACAAAATGTGTGGTGATCACAAAATGCAAGTCAACCCTTGCATGTGAGTCACATCCATATAATATAGATGTACAAAAGTTATATGGATAGAGTGTCCTTTCATACTTGATATCCAAGGGAAAAAACCGCATGGGAAAAAGTGTCCTTGGTTAAGCCTTGTTCACACGTAGTACTGTCATAAGTGAGCATATGCCTACAAGCTGTAGATTGCATGATGCAAAGCTCTCTCTTTGCATTTATGAGAAAGAGCTCTTGGTTGTAATTCATGCATTAACCATATGGAAGCATTACGTTCTTGGGGCTGATTTCACTGTGAAGATAGATCACCAAAGTTTGAGCTATTTTCTTACCCAAACAAAATTGTTAGAGAAGCATATGAGGATGGTCAATTTCCTCTCTATGTTTCATTTTCAAATCTTGCACAGCCCAGGAAAGAAGAATGTAGTGATAAATGCATTGTCATGAAAGCCTTATATGTAGTAGCTATTTCGTTTGGTTCAGAGGCATTTGTATCATATGGATGCTGATTTTGCGCTATTTGGGCTGATTTGACTAGTCATGCACATGCCTCATATATGATTAAAGAGAGTTATCTTATGAAAGATAAATGCCTATGTGTGGTGCCTGACATGAGGCAAAAGGTTTTGGATGAGTGCCATGCTCCTTCATTTGCTGGTTATAGAGGCATAATGCCTACTACACACATGATCGAGCGGTATTTCTTTTGGCCAAGTATGCGGAGGGACATAAGAGGCACATGTGCGTGCATGTATCACTTGTCATTGCTTTAGCCATTGCCTATTCTCGCGCAGCCATGGAAATGTATTACAATGAGTAGGGTAATGATGCTATTTGGACAATTGTGGACAGGTTTAGCAAGCAAGCTCACTTCTTGCCAGTCAAGAAGACCATCAAAGCTGAGCATACGGTTAAAATATATCTTGCCAAGTGTTCAAGTATCATGGAATGCCGAAGTCCATTGTCGGGGATAGAGATCCCAGGACTTCAAGTCTCTTTTGGCGGGCCTTATTTGATAATATGGGCACCAAATTGGACTTCTCATCACCTTATCATCCTCAAACAGATGGGCAAAGTAAGGTTGGAAATTCAGCTGTGTTGGATCTTTTGAAATGTTATGTGGCGGATCAAAAGTCTTCTTGGGAGAATTAGTTAACTACTTGTGGAATTTGCATACAACAACACGCTGCATGTGTAACTATTGGCCCTCCTAGCTCTATTTCACATGATAGAACCCTTGCCCGGACACCAGAGAGGTGGAAGAAGGCGTGGGGACAGGAACCGTAAGGTTTGCTCAAGAAAAAGCAACAGTCAATGGTTAGAAAGCAAAAAGTCAAACTGGGTTGACTGCGAGCTAGGGGCACCATTGGCAGGAGGAGACTGAGCCGGACCAAAAAGCTAAATGCCGCTTTTTCAAAAAGCAGCTCCAAGGCTGAAAAGCAAGGCCTTGAAGTTAGAAAAGCAAAGTTAAAGAACTTTGTCAAAAGTGAGTAATATTTTATTATAAAGTGGAAAGCAAAGGGAAAAAGGCAAAAGCAAAAGCTTGGTTAAGCTTTTGGTAAAAAGTAGAGCCCTCTTCAAGTATAAAAAGGCTTGAACCTCTCTTTTAGCATCATGAAGCAGATCGTGGAGTGTGTGAAGACCATCTGCAGCGTTCTCCTAGCAAGTTTTCAAGGGTGATCGCTTTCAAGAAAATCACACGTGTTGATCGTTGATATTTGAGGCTCCCGGGCTGAAAAGCATCCTTTTAACATGCTGTGTTTGATTGAAGCACTGACCCACAGGGTGGACAGAGCTGTAAATAGAGGCCTATGGCAGCGTGCACGCCTACATAGGTTGGTCGCATGTTTTTACAAGTTTCCAGATATCATTGTTGATTCTATGGGCTGCCTGGGTGCTGAAAACAGGGAATACAGAGTTGGACAGCAGGTATATAAGAAAAACAAGGTTTATCGTGTGCTTTTATGGTGCTTTCCATCCCAGAGCTAATATAGGGTTTGCCTGCTATTGGACAAGTGGATTTAGAGATGTCTTGGACTGTTTGGTCATGGAAAGTAGGTTGCTTTTGTGGACCAAGGGTGTTTTCCATATCCTTCGGTGAGTTCTATCGCGAAAAGCAGATTGCTTTTATGCCTCAAGGTTGCTTTTCAGCCATTCAAGCTATTTCAGAGAGTTCTATCTCCAAGGATCTAGAGCTACCTGGTCTATTTCTCGTGGAGGAAACAGGGAGGCAATTCCCAGGCCTGTTTTCTCAGATGCAGCTTCTTTAGGACAGGCAAGTGAAAGGAAGGCAAAGGAGCCTACATCAACCGATAAGATCGACTTCAAGCCGGGAGAGAAAAGCGTCAAGTTTGATGCTTTTCATGGAAAGAGGGATACACAAAAAGCATTATCTTTTGTCAAGCAATTTGATGCCACTTTTCGAGGAGACGACTACTCCGAAAAGTCAAAGCTTTGAATGGTTGCATGCATTTGGAGGATGCTGTCACCATTTGGACCCTTCACCAGTCTTGATCTTTGTTTCACACACTGAGCAGTGCCAAGGTGTGAACGGGGATTTTCCATGGAAGAAAACATAAACATCTATCGGCAAAGTTCGGCCTGAAAGATGGCCACACAACATGAGTAGCATGGGATTTTATTCATCAAAGTGACTTATAATTTTTGTAAGTCGGTGTGTTCACATATCATTAAAGACAAGCTGGACATATTAATATTTTGGGCATCTACAAGTGGACAAAAGGAGATGCCTACTTGAAACTTGGCCTACAAGCCAGGAAAAGCATAAAAGTTGTTATTTTTGGGCTAAAACTTGGAGTACAAGCCAAGAAAGCATAAAAGTGGATATTTTTGGGCTCAAACTTGGAGTACAAGCTAAGAGGTTTTTCGCTGTCTTCATGCTCTGTCTGCTATTTGAAGTGTTGGTCTATTATTGTTCTGGGTCCTCGATTTCGGTGACAGTGGTATCAGGGCATGGGCTTTCTCATAAGCAGAGGCTTCCTTTTAACAATGAGAAAGAGAAAAGATCAGAAGTGGGGACTACACTAACCAACAGTTTTGCTATTGAGCTTATGGAAGCAGTCATGAGCATGAGCAATAGATAGCTTGGTCTAAGGATTTATGGATTCACAGATTTTATCCTCGGAATATGGAGTTGGTTTTATGTGCCCGTGTTCAAAACTCTTTTCATATGGACTATTGTGGATTATAAATCAAGTTTACGAGCAAGCTATATGGAGCTATATCTCAAGATACCTTATGTGTATGATAAGGATAAATTTCTTTTGGCTTCATGACGAACTTGGCAAAGAAAAAGCTAAGTATACTTTGAGTTTTGCAAAGTTGCTACTTTTTGCAAGTTATTGTAAGCGTTTTTAGACACTTAACCCTAGTATACATCTACAAGGAGAATTGTGTGTTGTTTGTTTGCCTTGAACTGTTCTAGGTAAATATCATGGTTGAAAAGCCTAGTTTATATGGTTTCTTTTACGGATATGACCGAGGACTTTTGACAGAGTTTCTGGCATATCTTTACTCGAGAATTTATACATATAGGATGGTTCGACTCATCTATATGGTTATTACTGGCTGAATTTATACACAGTTTTTTGGCTCCCTTTTGCTTTGAGTATGTTTTTGGCTCTCTTTATTTGGGATGCAGTGGACATATGGAACTCATGGATATCTCATGGATCGAGGATTTTCTATGGATTTCTATTGGCTGAAATGACTGTAAAAGTATCTGTCGCGCACACATGTTTATGGAGAACCAGGATATTTATGCTTGTGACTCATTTTCATCTTATGTTCTACACTTCAGCCCACCTCTCTCTCCAGGTCTGTCATGAAAATACCACCACGGGGTGCACGTGGTAGAGTGAACTTGAGCCCATCTCTCCTCCAAGGTGTGTGGTCGGAGTACCAACACGGAATGCATGTGGTAGAGTGAATTTGAGTCTCTCTCTCCTCCAAAGTGTATGCTCTGAGTACGAACACGAAGTGCATGTGGTAGAGTGGACATGATGCCTTGTTGGCAGGGGACTTATGTCTACGCTCAAGAGTCATGTGATCTAACATCTTGTTGGCAAGGGACTGTGTCTGCCATGGTCACCATGAAACTCGTTTCGGTGGCTTTGAAACTCATTTCACATTTCAGTGTTGAGACGTTTCATGTGCACATTGAAACCATATCGTTTTATGTGGGGAAAAGGGTTGTGATTTTGTGTGCCTTTTAGCTTTTATAATTCTCTCTCTTTTCTTCTTTCATCCTATTTGTTCTTTTCTCTTCTCTTTTGTATGTCTTCTTTGTTTACCGATGATAAATATGCTAATATCATCTTATAACTATTGGCCAGTACCGTCACATTTTATGTATATGATCATTTCGGTCCAACGTTTCATTGTCCACCTACCTGGTGTTGAAACGTTTTGTTCCAAAATAAATCGTTTCAGCATCGTTTTGTTTCGATAGTGAAACGTTTCGCGGTGACCTTCGTGTCTGCGCCAATTGTGGATGGATTTATTCATGGAAGGGTGGTAACCCTGGTGAGTGTCGCATGAACTCATGGAAGGGTAGTTGCCCTGGTGAGTGAAGCCTCGTGGAAGGGGAAACCTTGGCAAGCATGTATGGTTTCATGGAAGGGTAGTTGCCCTGGTGAACCATATGGCTTGGGCATGCGTACGGGTCATATGGCTTGTCCCGCTTCCCATAGAAGGTATCAAACTTTACGCTTTTCTCTCCTGGCTTGAAGTCCACTTTGTCGATTGAAGGCTCCTTTGCCTTTTTCTCTTTTGCTTGGTCTGAGGAAGCTGCGTCAGATAGAGCGGGTTTAGGGGCAACTTCTCTCTGTCCTCCATGAGTGATAGATCGGGTAGCTTTGGGTTCCTCTCCAATGGTAACCCCTTTAGCTCGTAAGTATGCTTTGGCGGCTTCCACACCGTCAGCTTCAGTGGCTTGGTCTTTGATAAAGTCTTTGAACATTTGAGCTCTTATGTAGTCTTGTTCCTTCTTGGCTCTCCAAGCTAGGAACTCTTTATCTTGAAGATACTGTCTGAACTTTTGAAAATCTCGGTATTCTGCCGATGTCATGGCCGCAGTCTCATGGGAGACAGATTGGCGGCCTTGGATCCCTCCTTGATGTTCTGGGTTGGCTTCGTAGTTGTTTTCTTCTCGAGGCCCTTGGTCTCCCTCGACTCTTGATCGTGGATTTGGATTTATGGCTGAAATATGGATTGACAGTGCATCTGCTATTCTTGAAGGATATCTCAGTGTGGTATCAGGTTTATATAGTTGTAGACAACTGCTTTATAAGACGGAGGGGATGTCACCATTTGGTCCCTTGTTTCACACACTGAGCAAAGCCAAGGTGCGAACGGGGATTTTCCACAGAAGAAAACTGGAGCATCTATCGGCAAAGTTTGGCCTGAAAGATGGCCACACAGCATGAGTAGCATGGGATTTTATTCATCAAAGTGACTTATAATGTTTATAAGTCGGTGTGTTCACATATCATTAAAGACAGGCTGGACATATTATTACTTTGGGCATCTACAGGTGGACAAAAGGAGGCGCCTACTTGAAATTTGGCCTACAAGCTAGGAAAAGCATAAAAGTTGATATTTTTGGGCTAAAACTTGGAGTACAAGCCAAGAAAAGCATAAAAGTTGATATTTTTGGGCTCAAACTTGGAGTACAAGCCAAGAAAAGCATAAAGCTGATATTTTTGGGCAAGTTCAGCTATTTTGGGCCAAAAGGAAAAGCATAGCTATTATTGAGCTAGTCGACTCTGTAAAAGCAAGGCTTGGGACTGTTTTGAGGATGTAGATCCCTCTTGAGCATATTGGAGTCTTCTTCTCTCTCCTCTGCTGGCCGACTTGCTCCATACCTTCTTTAGAGCTGGTCGACTCCTTCTAGGACAGCCAGAGAGTTGGTCGACTTCTTCCAGGACAGCCATAGAACTGGTCGACTTCTTCCAGGGCAGCCATAGAGCTGGTCGATTTTTTCTAGGGCAGCCACATGGCTGTTTGCTTTCTCCTAGAGCGTGACAAGGCTGGTCAACTCATTTTTGGGCTGATTTATGGACTGTTTATGGAGCCGTTTTGGGGCTGATTTGAGTCTCTCTTCTGGGGCTGATTTGAGGCTCTGTTTTTGGGGCTGATTTGGCACGGAGTTCAGGGTTGTTTTGGGCTTTGTACCGGGCAGTTTTATGGAAAATCCGGTGTTGTATGCACCCGCACCTTGGTATCTTGTAAAAGCTTCTATGTAAATAAAGAAGTTCCTATGGGGGGCCGGCCGTTCCGGCTCAGTGCTGTGTTATGGTATTATTTATGGTTCTTCCGCTGTGTTATCATGGTCTGTTTGGTATTTAAGTGTTGGTCTATTATCGTTCCAGGTCCCCTCCTTTACTCGTGACAAATGCCACACTGAATTGGTGGTTATAAAGTAGTACCAGAAGCGACCGAGCCGAAGACGTGGACCGACTTTAAGACTATGTTCAACAAGGAGTTTCTACCCGCAAATTTTGAAGCAGATGTGCAGAAGGAATGGGATGAGGTAAAGCAGAAAGTTGGTGAGAATGTGGCAACATACCTTAACAACTTTTCAGTAGTTTCTTTGAAGTTTACCTATTATTCTCCTATTCCACTAATATGGAAATGCGTAAGTTTACGAATGGATTGCAACCGAAGCTTATACATGGTTGGAAGAAGCCCAAGACAAAGGTTTGCAAGCCAAGGCCTTGTACATGCCTTGGATCGGGATTCATCTCGAAGGAAGAAGTTTAAAGATTGAATCGCTCCATCAAAAGCCGAATCTCAAGAGAAGATGGATATGAGTGAGGACGACCTCCACTCTTCTGAAGGAAATTGTCCCTCAAGCAACTTGAGGAATATGCGAAAGAAGGGAAGTGTTTCCAATGTGGAAAGAAGGGACACTTGGTTGCAAATTATCTTAACAAGCCAAAGCAAGAAGCCAGACAGATCGAAGGATCATCGGATTGACATCCTGCCAAGAAGTTTGTCAAGAGAAGATTGCATTAGAGCAGTCTTGTACCATGAGGGCCATGTTATGGCCTATGAAAGTCTTAGATGAGGATTTCAAGGATTGTATTGAAACAGATTGTAGAATGGAAATTTTGTGACTTTTCTTGTCATCAAGAAAGACTCTTTTATGAAGAAAACTTGTTTTTTTGTAACAAAGGAGTTGAAGACAAAAGTGTCTACAACTCAAGCTTGGGAGAAGCTGCTACTATGGGCTAGCAGAAAGAACATTAAGTTTTATGTTCAAGAATGTTTGGTTTTGTCACATGGTCAAGTTTGACCGACAAAAGCTAGCAGGATTATTGCACACTTTGAATGTTCAATGGGAGAGTATTGCTATGGATTTTATCTTTGGATTGCCATAGTCTGGAAATGGGAATGATGGTATATGGACCATTACAGGATACCAAGAAGATCAACAATGTATGTTATTGGTTGGACCTTTTAGATCATTGGAGGACACATAATGCCTTCCTTGACGGTTTATTGGAACCATGTACAGGGTTATTCCCAGAGGAGCGTGTATTGAAGGATCTACCAGGGGTGGAAGAGCCAGAATAGATTGAGTTTCGTTTTGTGAGAAAAAAGAGGAAAGATAGTGGTCAGAAAGTTCCTCTTAGAATTCGAGAAATTATTTGCTATTGGATGCCAGAGAAGAACTTCAAGGACTATCCAGATATACTACGAGCTTATGAGGAAGTGGTTGGTCCAGATATATTTGAAGTACAGATATAGACGCCTTGCAATCACAACAGATTCAAGAGGGAGGGATTGTATCCCTAGCCCTCTTCATTGTATATATATTGGACTGGAATTAATCACTATTCTACTTATATAATGGTTACTTGGACATGCTCTAGTTTGGGTGGGAACGATGCCCAATAGCCCAAGGAGTAAGATTTGTATTTGGGTGGCAACGATGCTAGATGACCAATTGGATGGCAATGATGCCAGATATCTTGAACTTCACAGTCAGGCGGTCATTGCGACTAGATGGCCTAGATGATTGGATTGGATTTCACAGTTGGGCGGTCATTATGACCAGATGGGCCTGATGACTGTATTCGATTTCATAGTTGGGCGGTCAATGCGACGAGATGGCCCCAGATGACTGTATTGGATTTCATAGTCGGGCGATCATTATGACCAGATGGCCCAGATGATTGTATTGAATTTCATAGTTGAGCGGTCAATGCAACCAGATGCCTAGATGACTATTGATGAACTCTCGGGCGGTCCTAGTGACCAAATGGCCTTGAGCAATAGTCTGAGTGGTTTCCGTAGGGAGCCATATAGCTCAGCATGGTTTGCGATGAAACCAGATAGGACAATCCATGACAGGAGAATCTTTACTTGTGCAGTGCATACTGATGTATGTTTGAATTTCTTTGACTTTGTGTGCTATTTTTGATGTGCGGACAATGCATGGATTTATGGCATGTGATAGTCCACTGGGCTCCAGACTACTTGGGCTAGTACTTGGAATACCTGGTAGACGCGAATAATGCATACTTGTTTGTTGACTAGCTTCTGTCTAGTTTTTGTAGAAGGTAAGTATGCATTTATTTTATCTAACACATGTGATAGGCCATGAAGAAGTACCATCAAGAATAAAGCCATTGGTTGAATAAAAGGCATTGAGATTTGCCAGATGCGCAGATGACACCACAGACATGGGAAAGACCAAATGCACAAGCTCACCAGAGAGGGCTATTACTGGGAACATATGGATATTGTCACCAGCCTGGACATTTCCCAGTCTGAAAGGGGTCTGGTGGACTCCAGGATGTCTGAATATTTGGAAAGTACAAGCTTTGGGAATGGGGGATTATCCTAGAATACAAAGGACCACACTCCTAAAATTTAGGAGAGTTGCTATTTTTGGCCCGACTCCGATGGAAATTCTGTTCGCGTCATTACATCTGGAATTGAGTAGATACCAAGAGTTGGCAAAGTGCCTATGACAGAATGTCTACCAGTTGGGATATTTTTAGAGGTAAAGATTATGAAAGGACCCATCTCTTAGATTGGGACATGTGGCAAGAAAGTGGACCAAAGTGAGACAAGTGGCCTGACACTTGTTAGAAAAAGGATCAAAGTGAGACAAGTGGCCTCACACTTGTCACTTCAGCTATTGTGTGGCTCTCCACTTGTCATCGTAACCTTCTCTTGCCATTTTAGCTCATGGGAGGCCCAAATCTATAAATTGGAGCCCTCTCTCTTCATTCATGGAGGCTCTCTTGCTCCACACTAGCCTCTACCACCGTTACAGGTTGCCCTAATGATGGCTACTCTCTTTCTCTCTCACTTGAAGGCTGCCCATGAAGAATACCGGCTGTTGGGGACTGTTTTGGAGGCTTCCATCGCGAAGAAATACTGAAGGCAAGGGTATTTAATCATTTATTATGATTTCTAGCCATTGTACTTGTTGTACCAGCATTTGTACTTGTTGTACTTGTTGTACCAGCCCTTGTACTGGCTGTACCAGCTTCTGTACTTGTTGTACCATCCATTGTACCGGCTGTACTAGCTTCTGTACTTGTTGTACCTACTGTACCAGCCACCGTACCGGCTGTACCAACCACTGTACTTGCTGTTCCAACCACTGTACCGGCTGTACCAGCCATTGTACCTGCTGTACCGACTGAATGGAGAGTTGTACTTGTTGTACCCTCTCTATTGCATGAAGACCCGTGGTTTTTGGGGAAGAATCAGTACCCACACGGAGGTATATGGATTATATTGTTGGCTGGGCATTTCTACAGCCTATGTTCCGGCTTGGTTGCCTCGTGTTGGGCTGTGTTATGGCATTTGTATTTGGATAATCCGGCATCTCCCGTGGGGAGAGTAAGGCCCTCAAAGCTTGTACATGATATTATTCTCCTTGGGTAATAAAATACTCCAAGGGGGGGGTCGGCCCATTCCGGCCTCTATGCGGTGTCACACGTGCAAGCTCCATTTTCAGCATTTGTGGATGTTTTGTCCAGCTTTATGTTTTATGCAAAGTGATGATGGATATGTGTTAAGGCTGTGGCCATGTTTAAATGTTTTAATATGCATTGATGGTATCAACAAGTGTGTCAAAGGCCCTAGTCCCCCGGGCACCCGCCGTCGCGAGTTACATTGGTATCAGAGCATAGGCTTTCTTGGAAGCGGAGGCTTCCTTCTATCAATAAGGAAGAGAAAAGATCTCGAGTGGGGACCACACTTACCATCATTGCTATATTAAGCATGGCCAGCCACTTCAGAGCCTATGAAGCAAGAGCATGAGCAATAGACAGCTTGGTCTAAGGATTTATGAATTCACAAAATTTATCTTGGAAGTATGGAGTTGGCTTTATGTGCACACGTTTAGCACTCTTTCCATATGGATATTGTGGATTATATTATCAAGCTTACAGGCAAGCTATATGGAGATATATCTCAGGATATCTTAAGGATATGGTGACGAGATATTTCTTTTGGCTTCATGACCAACCTGGCAAAGAAAAGCTAAGTATACTTTGAGTTTGCAAAGTTAGTGCTTTTGCTATGAAGTGTTTTTGATGTTCACTAACCCTTGTATAGCTATGCAAGGAGAAAGGTGTTGTTGTTTGTCTTGAGATGGTTTCAGGGAAACATTGTTTATGGCTCCCTTTAATGGGATGAATTCTTTTCATGGCTCCCTTTATTGGGATGGATTATATCTATGGAGATTTCTTTCTTGGTCAAGATTATGGACGAATCTGTCCCAGTTTATAGAGAAGAAATATTTGGATATCTCATGGATATGATGCTTTTATGGATAAAGTCCACCTCTACTCCAAGGGATGGATTATTCCTTTTGGCTCCCTTTATTTGGGATGCATTGGACTTATGAAACTCATGATTCACATACCCTGTGTAGTGTTCTCTTGTCCTACGTGCTCTCTTGAAGATTGTTTCTACCATGTGAGGGTGGAACAATAGAGAGCAGATGGAAGGGAACATGGGCACTTCAAAGGGTAGTGACAAGCACAACATACCCTGTGTAGTGTTCTCTTGTCCTATGTGCTCTCTTGAAGATTGTTTCTACCATGTGTGGGTGGAACAATAGAGAGCAGATGGAAGGGAACATGGGCACTTGAGAGGGTAGTGTGAGTTGGTAGCCGAAATGCCTACAAACTATTGGTGGCCGAAATGCCTATAAACTATGTGTAGCAGAAATGCGTATGGAACACCAGGTTATCTATGCCTGCGAGTGATTGTTTTCGGGACTCCTTGTTTAGCCGCCCTGTGTAGTATTTCTCTTGTCCTAAGTGCTCTTCAAGATGTTGCTACCTTGCTTGGTAGAACATAGAGCCAATGGTAGAGAATATGGGCACTGAAGTCGGGCCGGGCATCAAGGCAGCTCCTTGGTGATCTACATCGACATACCATTGTTTTCTAAATGCTGAATTTCATATGCATTGGCATGGAGGATTTGGCAATGGATGCCCGTGAAGCTATGTGGTCAGAGTACCAACACGGAGTGCAAGTGGTAAAGTGGACATGATACCTGGTTGGCACAGGACTTATGTCTATGCCAAGGGTCATGTGGACCGATGCCTTATTGGCAGGAGACTTATTTTGTCTCACCCATTTACTTGGGACATGGATTATGATATCTGGACTTATGGGACTGTTTTGTCTCGCCCATTTACTTGGGACATGGATTATGATATCTGGACTTATGGGACTGATTTGTCTCGCCCATTTACTTGGGACATGATTATGATATCTGGACTTATGGGACTGTTTTTGTCTCGCCCATTTATCTTGGGACATGATTTTGATATTGGTATTATGGAGACTTATTTAGTCTCGCCCATTTCTTTGGGACATGGGGAGGATGTCACCAGCCTGGACATTTCCCAGTCTGAAAGGGGTCTGGTGGACTCCAGGATGTCTGAATATTTGGAAAGTACAAGCTTTGGGAATGGGGGATTATCCTAGAATACAAAGGACCACACTCCTAAAATTTAGGAGAGTTGCTATTTTTGGCCCGACTCCGATGGAAATTCTGTTCGTGTCATTACATCTGGAATTGAGCAGATACCAAGAGTTGGCAAAGTGCCTATGACAGAATGTCTACCAGTTGGGATATTTTTAGAGGTAAAGATTATGAAAGGACCCATCTCTTAGATTGGGACATGTGGCAAGAAAGTGGACCAAAGTGAGACAAGTGGCCTGACACTTGTTAGAAAAAGGATCAAAGTGAGACAAGTGGCCTCACACTTGTCACTTCCGCTATTGTGTGGCTCTCCACTTGTCATCGTAACCTTCTCTTGCCATTTTAGCTCATGGGAGGCCCAAATCTATAAATTGGAGCCCTCTCTCTTCATTCATGGAGGCTCTCTTGCTCCACACTAGCCTCTACCACCGTTACAGGTTGCCCTAATGATGGCTACTCTCTTTCTCTCTCACTTGAAGGCTGCCCATGAAGAATACCGGCTGTTGGGGACTGTTTTGGAGGCTTCCATCGCGAAGAAATACTGAAGGCAAGGGTATTTAATCATTTATTATGATTTCTAGCCATTGTACTTGTTGTACCAGCATTTGTACTTGTTGTACTTGCTGTACCAGCCCTTGTACTGGCTGTACCAGCTTCTGTACTTGCTGTACCACCCATTGTATTGGCTGTACCAGCTTCTGTACTTGTTGTACCTACTGTACCAGCCACCGTACCGGCTGTACCAACCACTGTACTTGCTGTTCCAGCCACTGTACCGGCTGTACCAGCCATTGTACCTGCTGTACCGACTGAATGGAGAGTTGTACTTGCTGTACCCTCTCTATTGCATGAAGACCCGTGGTTTTTGGGGAAGAATCAGTACCCACACGGAGGTATATGGATTATATTGTTGGCTGGGCATTTCTACAGCCTATGTTCCGGCTTGGTTGCCTCGTGTTGGGCTGTGTTATGGCATTTGTATTTGGATAATCCGGCATCTCCCGTGGGGAGAGTAAGGCCCTCAAAGCTTGTACATGATATTATTCTCCTTGGGTAATAAAATACTCCAAGGGGGGGGTCGGCCCATTCCGGCCTCTATGCGGTGTCACACGTGCAAGCTCCATTTTCAGCATTTGTGGATGTTTTGTCCAGCTTTATGTTTTATGCAAAGTGATGATGGATATGTGTTAAGGCTGTGGCCATGTTTAAATGTTTTAATATGCATTGATGGTATCAACAAGTGTGTCAAAGGCCCTATTCCCCCGGGCACCCGCCGCCGCGAGTTACAGATATACTTGGAACATATGGACGTACTGGGCACATATGGATATACTTGGAATATATGGACGTACTGGGCACATATGGATATATACTTGGAATATATGGATGTACTGGGCACATATGGATATACTTGGAACAGATGGAGCCCATTGGAGATGTGGAGTGTGTTGGATTTTTTGGAGACCGATACTTGTTGGTTAGCTCCAGCCAGCAACACTCTTTTGGATTGCCGCCATTTGTGGACCTTACTCGCCGGATGTCGTATCTTCTGCAGGATTGGGTATCCATTCTTTTGACTAGACATCAAACACTTGTCAACTATAGATAACAATTGTGAGTATTGCTATAAGTCTCGAGACCTTTGGACTTGGAACTTGGATTTGGACTTGGACTTGGACTTAGAACTTGGACTTGGATTTGGACTTGGACTTGGACTTGGACTTGGATTTGGATTTGGATTTGGATTTGGACTTGGACTTGGACTTGGACTTGGACTTGGACTTTGGACCTGGTACTAGCCTCGTGAGAGATTCCTGTGGGTCATTCCCATGGTGTGCTTGGCATCAGATATCTCATGCCTTGACATCGACATTGACATCGACTTGGATATACTACATCGACATATTTTGTTTGTTTTTGTATTCATTGTTGTATTGATCCTGGCCAGTGTGCCCGTGGATTGTTCTTGAATAGATTCCTGAAAGGGGACGGGACCCGTTCCCCGCTCAGTGTGGTGTAATGTGTACTGGCCCTTATAAAGGCCATGATCCACCCGAGTTCAAGTCCCACCGTTGGTCGTATATGCCCTCGTGTTGCATTCTACGGACGTTAATACCTCTCTCTCTCTCTCTCTCCCCCCCCTCTCTCTATATATCTTTATCTCTTGGACACATGGTTGAATCTGTCCCGCTGGGCTTACACAAGCGACCAGCCTTGAAAACCCGCTAGGAGAAGGCAAAGGTTCTGGCGGAGGCAAGCAGTGCGCACAGGTGCAGGTTGCACAGAAAGAGGGTGCTTTTCAAAAGCTTGATGATGATGATGATAACGATGAAGATGGTCTTCACACACTCCACGATCTCTTTCATGATGGTACAAGAGAGGTTCAAGCCTTTTTATACTTGAAGAGGTCTTTGTTTTTTGCCAATAGCTTAACCAAGCTTTTGCTTTTGCCTTTTTCCCTTCGCTTTCTCCTTTATAATAAAACATTACTCACTTTTGTCAAAGTTCTTCAACTTTACTCTTCTACCTTCAGGGCCTTGCTTTTCGGCCCTGGAGTTGCTTTTTGAAAAAGCCGCTTTTAGCTTTTTGGTCCGGCTCAGTCTCCTCTCGCGAGTGGTTCCTCTTGCCAGTGGTGCCCTTGGCTCGTGTTTAACCCAGTTTGACTTTATGCTTTTTCTTGCTTTTTGACCAAGACTGGTGCTTTTTCTTGAGTAAACCTTACGGTCCCTATCCCCATGCCTTCTTCCACCTGTCTAGTGTCCGGGCAATGGTTCTATCATGTGAAATAAATCTAGGAGGGCCAAATAGTTACATTCCCTCCCTCTTACATTGCAATTGTCCTCAACTGTGGATTGAAAGTGTTCCAAGCATATCCATATTTTTCCAAGTACATCCATATGTTCCAAGTATATCTATATGTTCCCAGTACATCCATATGTTCCAAGTATATCTATATGTTCCCAGTACATCCATATATTCCAAGTATATGCTCCATGGTCCTGACACACTACACTCAACCAGTCTTCGGGTGAATGCCAAGAAAGATGGCAACCTTCAAGTGTCTTTCGCGCAATCCAAGAATCACCGAGGCTCTCAAGAAGAAGTATGGTGTAGATATGGCGTCCTTCTGATGTAGAAGACTTGTCCAGCCGAGAGGTCTTCCAAACAGTAGTGAGGGAAGAAGGTAACCAATTGTCCGGCACTCTTTGATGGATAGCAATACCATGCAGATGCTCTGGGTGTAGAAATCGGCTAGAAGACAATCACCAACAGCAGGTACATGGCATGGCTCCCACCGGCAGTGAGCATAGGAATATGGCGGCCTCTAATCAGCAAAACATGCCTCTGTGTGGCACACTGTTCGACCAGCAGTCATTTTAGGGTTAGGTTTTTGCTGTTTTTGCTGTAGATACAGTATGGCCAGGCAGCTTCAGGGTTCAGCCCACCTGTTCAGTATCACCAACATCAAGTACAGTAGAGGCTGGTGCTGGAACTTCAGTACGGACAGTGCTTGCAGTGGTGTAGACAGGCACACAGCTGGACGGCAGAGACGAAGCAGCTGTATGGCAAGGCTGAGTAGGTGCAACAGGTTCACACACAGCAGGTACGACATCTGTACAGCCACAGCCGACAGCTATGTCAACAGTAGGGAAATCCGTTCAGTGTAGAGAAGACTTCTTGGTGTTGATGATGATGGATTGAAGGCAGCGCTTCAGTTTGTAAAGTCGATCTTTTAATAAAGTAGTTGTGCTTTGCTTTTTTGACTTCAAGGCCTTGCTCTTGGAGTTGCTTTTTGAAAAAGCGGCTTTTAGCTTTTTGGTCCGGCTCAGTCTCCTCTTTCCAATGGTGCCCTTGGCTCACGGGCGGTGAACCTAGTTTGACTTTTTTCTTTTTCTTGTTTTTTGACCAAGACTGGTGCTTTTTCTTGAGCAAACCTTATGGTTCCTATCCCCATGCCGCCTTCCACCTGTACGGTGTCCGGGCAAGGGTTCCATCGTGTGAAATAGAGCTCAGAGGGCCAAATAGTTACAGCTTGCAAGGAAAGTACACGTGCTGATCATTGATATCTGAGGGCCCCGACTTGGACTTGGATTTGAACTTGGACTTGGATTTGGATTTGCATATGTGATCTAGTACTAGCCCGGTGAGAGATTCTTGTGGGTCATCCCCGTGGTGTGCTCGGTATTAGACATCTCGTGCCTCGACATTGACTCCTTGGGTTTCTACACCGACATATTTGTTTGCTTTTGTATTCATTGTTGTATTGATCCTAGCCAGCTTGCTCGTGGATTGTTCCTAAGTAAATTCTTGAAAGGGACGGGGTCTGTTCTCGGCTAAGTGTGGTGTATTGTACAAGATCCCTATTCCCTTCTGTCTCTATTTCTTTATCTCTTGGACACGTGGTTGAATCTGTCACGACACACCCCGTTGGGCTTACAACATGCATCTATGGGAAAGGTCCCATTTGAGATTGTTTATGGTAAGGTGGTTTTGCCACCCAGCACAAAGGATGAGATATTTGTAGCTGATGAGTATGTAAGAGACTTGGGTATTGCCTTTGCTCAGGTGTAGGCAACCATTGCAAGGTCACAAGCAAACATAAAAAGGTTGGCGACAAGTATAGAAGGCAATTTGATGTCAAAGAGAATGATTGGGTATTACTGAAATTTGAGAAAGCAAGACTTGCAAAGAGGATGGGAGGGTTCATACCCTAAGCTTGCAACCGGGTACTATGGGCCTTTTGAGTGATCGAGAAGATCAATGAAGTGGCTTTCAGGTTGGCATTGCCTAGTCATTGGCTTATACACAATGCTCTTCATGTGAGTCTCCTTCGCAAGTATATAGGGCAAGAGCCTAGTGAACGAGTCATTGAGGATCCACCAGAAGTGGATGAGCTTGAGAGATTTTGCAGCCAGAACAGATTGTGTATCACAAGGAACGCAAGCTTGCCTACAGGAAAAAGTTGTCAGGCGTCACCTTTTGAAGTTCAAGAGCTATCTTCCCATTGATGCTAAATGGGTAGATGATGAGTTCTTTAGAGATTGCCCGCGCTTGCTTTAGACATATTTGGATGCTTTTCTGTTGTGGATAACTGTGGGAGGGATGTCACTATTTGGCCACCCAACTCGTCCACCCATGCTTTCTCATTATGTATGTACATTGGACTGGCATCCATGGTAGTTGCATATGCCGAAGATTGATGCCACTCATGTGATACCGTGGACTTGGCGTTCCGTTGTTGGGACTTGTGCCTGTGTGTACATGCTTAGAAATGCTTGGAGAATTGGTGTCCATTGGGTTTGTTACCTCGTGTACTTGCCTGGAACACTTCTATTTTGGTATAGTGTCATGAAGGGGGATTGTCCATACCAATGCTGCATTGTATAGCATCTTTATGTACTTGCTTGCAATCGATTTTGCATATTGTTTTCATGCTTGCTTGATCAATGTGCAGTTCCGGGTAAGGGGATGCCCGCCCATGAACCGTGCGTAGGAAACTGTCTTCTAACATGGTTGTGGCATGTGACAAGTGGTAAGTATTGGTCAAAACATAGCCTTCGAAACTAGCACTACTTTATAAGTGAGTGTGCACACACTTTATTAAGTTTTGGGTGACCAAAACTCACTTATAAATTATGATTAGCTCTGTGTTCGCACACATTGATGTCCCGTGGTGGACAAAACTCAATGCCCACCGCACAGACCTTATCCTTTTTATTCAAAGAGATCAACCAACCATGTGTCTATCCCAGCTTGCACCACAAGTCACTTGTCCTCTTTGCCTAACACCCAGGGTGGAAACTCATCATCTCTCTTCCCTCTCTCTATAGAAGTAGGCGCCTCCCTTCATGAGCCTCTTTGGCTGTATTTTCTGCACTTTCTCCTTCCCAACTCCATATCCAAACTTGCTAGTGTGTTTTCCAAGCTTCCAAGTGTGTTTCCACGTGGTATTCACTCCCCTACACATTTCCGATGATTGAAATTCAGAAAAACAGTCCTTTCTTTTGCTGTAATTTCTGGTGTTTTGGCTGCCCTGATTTCAGCATTCCTTTCTCAAGTTGAACCATAGGGGAAGCTTTCCTAGGGTTCCCTTATCCTCTTGAGGACTTTTGTCGTGAAGTATCGTGATAGATTGAAGATTTCACTACTCTAGACGCTTCCATCATGAAGACTTTTGCTGTCATCAACTCTACTTGCAATTGATAAGCTTCAATGGTTAATTATGGAAGCAAGTAGCAGGACTCCATGATCACATATCCTATTTAGTGTTCTCTTGTCCTACGTTCTCTCTTGCAGATTGTTACTACCAGGTCTTGGTCGAATAATAGAGAGCAGATGGTAGGGAAACCTCAGTGCGAGGTGAAAACCCACGAAGAAATATACACTGTACAATGGTGAGTGTGAAAAGGACCCATACTTGAGTTCCTCAGAAACAGTCAAAGAAAAGTGAGAGTCTGCAAATCAACATCCTGGCTCGCATAACGACAATGTAGTGTCTATCGCAAGAAGAGCATGAAGAAGGAGAAGGTGTCTGACATATGCTATCCGAACAAGAATCAGTTTTGGCTGGTCCAAATTGTCCACAGAACCTAGAACCTTACCAAGGAGAAGAACGCAACTTAAGGCTGGAGCGCAATTGTCAGCACTCCAAATATCCACAAAGGTCTATAATGCATAAAATTACTTCGAGCCATAGGGAAGGACTTAATGTTTCGAGCTTGGTCCACCACATCATGGATCTCAATTATGCCATTTTTTGCCAAGAAGAAAGCTGTTCTTGGCTGTGTGAAAGCCAATGGGCGTGCAAGAGCCACAGTCCAATGTATGCTTTCAGCCCTTGGTGAATTCCCTTGAACCATGTCACGGCCATTCCATGTCACATGTTGTAATACTTTCTTCCAATCTTGAATAATGTGTGTGTTGTATGGGCAGCCGGGTATCTTTCCAACAAAACAACCAAACATGACCTCCTAGTGTGTAGTAGTCTAGTCACTAGAGCCCGAGGATCTCATTCTAACACAAGCATCCATGACCAAGGCTGCTGCGGTGCTACAAAATTTGACAACAGAGTGGCTTTCTGTGCAAGGATATGTATATGTATGTTGAGGATGTTTAGTCCACCATGCGTAAAAGCAGTCGGTGTGTGACAATGGCATATAGTAATGCACTCAAGGAGCAACCTTGGCGCACCGATTTGTCTAAGCTCCATGCCTCTATGAGTTCTCTTTCCACAATGCCCAATGCCCGGCTTTCTTGATAAAGCCAATAAACAATATTGCTCTTACGACGCATGGTTTTTGCCACAAAGTTCCATTGGATTGTATCAAAGGCCTTTTCAATATCTATTTGCATTAGAACCACATGTTGTTTTGTGTATTTAGCATACTCAATGTCAATGTATGCATTCGCAATGTTGTTTGTAATGTGTCTGCGAGGCACAAACCCATATTGTGCTAGATGCAATTCCGTATAGAGAGAGAAGCCCTTGGGGCGGTTAACCAGCATTTTTGCAACCAATTTGTATGCCACTGGCATGAGTGTGATGGGTCTCCAATATGCAAAAGACTCACACAAGCCCTTTTTTGGAAAGAGTTTTAACATTCCGTCTTTCCTGGAGGAAGGCAATTCCCAATTTTCCTATACAAGATTTATCATATATAGCAATAGCACTTTCAATTGGTCCCAAAATTACACGAAGAATTCCACGATTAGTCCATCCCAACCAAGGGATTTCCATCTCCTCATGTTATGCAAAGCGTGCTGTAATTCTGCTTCAACAAAAGGCTTTTCCATAGTATGCGCATCATCCACGGATAGTATTGGAAGTACATGAACCAATATTGGGCAAAATAGTTGATTGATCACTTCATAGGCAAGTTTCCTTTTATAGATTCCATACAACTCAATACCACCTAGTGGTTTCATTAAAACAAGTGGTTAAACACAAAACTATGTGCTAGAGAAGCTTCATCCACAAGCTAAGTGATCTGGTCTCTTTCACATGCACATTGTCCATTTGGCTCCATCCTTCTAAGGATGTGTTTGGTGCATATTTCAACACCCCCCTTCAAACACATAATCATTACAATGGTATTGCTAACCTTTGATGACTCACCACAACTTATGCTTATCTAACATCCATGCTAGATGATTTTCCTCTTACTATGATTGCTTACCATGACCACACAAGTTTAGGATGGCAATTTTAGCTTGAGGCTAGTTAGGAGTAGTTGGGCTAGAGGTTTAATGGCTGATTTACAAAGATTTACAACACTTATGTAAAGTTGGGCATTAAGAGTTTGGGGCCGGGCCCAAGACATGATCTAGAGAAGGTATTCACTATGCATTGTGAGGGCTTCGTGATGCCTCTTGTTGTTCTCCTTTGGTTCTCCATGCTCTTCTTCTTGATTTCCATACTCTTCATGCATAATGTAGGCCTTTTGAGCCTTCTTCCGAAAGAAACAATCTTTCTCAATGTGTCGAGGTTTGTGACAAAAACCACAAATGATTGAAGAGTTGTACTTAGCCTTTCCTTTGTAGCCTTTGTTTGATGTGTAGAGAGCCACTACATTTGGTGAAGTGTGGACAAGGTGTCCTCTTTTGCTTTGAACTTCAGCTTTTGCTCCTCCTCCAAAAGGAGAAGCTTCAACATCAACAAGCTTTGTGATAGGCATATTGGTCAAAGTTGTCACAATGTTGTCGAAATTGGGGGGCAATGACTTGCGTAGCACTGTAATGGCAATATCTTTATCCACCTTTAGTGAGATGCTTGCAAGTTGGGTCATAAGACTTTGCATAAAGTTAAGATACCATGTTGAAATATTGAAAAGCATGTGCAAGTTGGCTATGGTGGATCAAAGACTAGAGCTAAGTTAAAACACATGATAAGTAAGAAATAGTAGATTGGTTGTGTACACACAAGAGAGAAAACAATATTGGGCAAAATAGTTGATTGATTATTTCATAGGCAAGTGCCCTTTTATAGATTCCATACAACTCAATACCACCTAGTGGTTTCATCAAAACAAGTGGCTAAACACAAAACTACGTGCTAGAGAAGCTTCACCCACAAGCTAAGTGATTTGGTCTCTTTCACATGTACATGGTCCATTTGGCCCCATCCTTCTAGGGATGTGTTTGGTGCATATTTCAACACATCTTCCTGTGTCCATTTTAACCCTCTTAATGTTATCTTTTTGTCGGGCATGATGAAGCTTTCGGAAGAATTGTTTAGAGGAGCAACCCTTATCTCACAAGCATTTCTCCCTTGCTCTCACTTTCCATTTTTCTAGTTTTCTCTTGTCATTTGTAGCCAGTTGTTCTTTAGCATTACAAAGAGATTCTTCCTCAGTAGGTTGTAATGGGCGTGCATTAGCTACTTCTTGCAAGACCTGACATTTGACTTTGGCTTTTGTTACTATTTACCTTTGTTCATACCATTTGACTTTGGCTTTTGTTACCATTTACCTTTGTTCATACAAAAAACTTTTGCCATAATCTTGAATAACAGCTTTCATGCGGGTCACAAATCTATACCATGCAACATCTGGATTTTGAAACATCTGAGCGGCTAGTGAAGGGATGATATCCTTCACCATTTGTTGGAAGCCGTCATGTAAGAGAGCCGTTTGTTATATATAAGGGCATATCATTTATTGGCAGTCCAAAATAGAGACCCATCCATAGCGGAACATGATCTGATAGTTGCAATGCATGGTAAGAAAATATGGTTGAATGTGAGAAAGTGTAACCAGGCATCCCTTGTCTGACATGTGGCCATAAATCTAGTGAATGTATTTCATCAAACATGTTTGCCCAAGCAACCTTTTCCAAAGCTAGCATATGTGAGTGCCCTGAGGAATTATCTCCCAACAAGGGCGCATTATTGAAATCACCACAGATAAAAGGCATTGTGCAACCATGGATAAGCTCTAATTTCAGCCCATAAGGCAGCCCGCTGGGCTGACGTTGTGTGTGCATAGACTGTAGTAAACTCAAAAATTTCCCCATGCAACAAAAATTGTACAACCAACCAGCGTCCAACTGGATCATTGAATGCAAGAGTTGGGTGTGGTTCATTGCGGACCATGATAAGCACACCGGAGTAGTCCCCTGTGCTCGCATAAAAAATACTATATCCCGCAAAGTAACCCAATTGACTAGTAAATTCATGTTGATTGTGCTCTTGCAAAGATATCACATTTGGCTTCATGCTAGCAACATACAACCGTAAAAGTCACCATTTTTTGGGTTTGCATAACCCACGGACATTATATGTCATTTATTTGATTGGTCAAATCATGTATATACAATGTAGAGTATGTACGAGTCCATGAAAGTGTAATTATAGGACGTCACGTAGTGTTCATGGGAATGTCACTCGGATCCAAAACATCATTACCAAGATCATCTTGAAAGTAAGCATCAGAATGCTCCTCAAGATAGGATTGCTGTCCTGAAATTGTGAGGACATCCTAATCTATGCCTTTTGCAATTTTTGCCCAATCATTAGCAATGGGTGTACCATCATCTCCCTGGTTCACATAGACATTTGGCTGCTTGCCAGTAGATGTAGGAACCATATAGTTTCTTTCAATTATCGGTCGCTTTGCTTTAAGAGGCTTTTTTGGCAAGGTCCAACCCTCCGAAGCCTCTGAGACCTGCATTTTGCCCTTTTGTTTCGAGGTAGATGCCAGAGGTACTGGTTGAGATACTAAGACTTGCTTTCCTTTGCCTTTTAATTTACATTGTTTTGAGTTTGTGTAACATGTGGCGATTTACCCTTCTGATGGATATTGTGCCTTGTTGTGACAAGATCTGGCCTTTAGGGATAGCCAAGGGAGGTGGTTGCAATTGCAGTTCGGGACATTCTGACTGCACATGTCCAAATTTCCCACATTGGAAACACGCGCCTACAAATTTTCCCCATTTTAATTTGAAAGGCCTTTCTCCTATCACAGGGTCCCCTGAGTCAATGACAATGCCTGGAAGGGTGGGTTTGTGAGTCTCCCACAAGATGCAAAATCGATTCATGTTTCCATTCATTCTGGGGGGGGGGGGGGGGGGGGGGGGGGGGGTGCAAACTACTTTCCCCAATCCTGCCGTGATTCGAGGAAGCAATTGTTTCCATGTGCGGGGGAAGCTGACAACGTCGACCCATACCGGGCATTTATGTCTTATCGAACTTTGGAAATCCCTCGTGAGCGACCAAGGCACCACATGCACCATCTGTGTGTTGAACATAAGATGAGATATCTCCAATAGCTGATTTCTTGCATCATTGTCCGAAAGCAAACCTCCCGAGCACCAAAGAAAACTCCTTGCACAGCATGTTTTTTCAAGACGGAGACTATCCACTGAGCCACATCTTGGGCGGAAGGCATCTTGCCAGGGAAAAACAAAATGACTGAATTTTGCTTATACTGCTTCATTAGGTCCATGAGATCCTGCGTTGGAATCTGAAATTTCAGGTTTGGCAAGGGACCCTCCCATGTCTTCCTTGCTTGTACTGCTTCATTAGGTCCATGAGATTTTGCGTTGGAATCTGAAATTTCAGGTTTGGCAAGGGACTCTTCCTTGCTTGAGCAAATTCTTCTGACACACTCTCATGCAAACATCGGCCATCTTCATCTACCCGGATTCCCATGTCTTTCCTACGTTTGTAGGAGAAAATCCGCTCCGAAGACGTAGACATAAAAGGGAGACTGCTTACACAGAATATACACACCACACGAGTATGTGAAAGAGGGCAAAAAGAGGGTGCGCACACACACACACACACACACACACACACACACACACACACACACACAGCCGCACCCGGAAAGAAGAGAAAAGGTAGGTTTAACGAACAGCAGGAGACAGACGTAAGGACACGCAAGAAACTGCAGAGACAGCTACTGGCGGGAGGAGGTAGGATATTTGACGTTGGAGAGGCAGCAGACGTGAAGAGCACAACCAACACTGCAGAGACAGCGAGGGATGACAAGAGCCAGCACTGTAAAGCAGTGGGCAGTGAAGGACAGCAGCCAGAAGGGGGCGCTGCACAGGGAGTAGGCGGCGTTGCAGACTCCAGACTTTCCACAGATTCGCGATCACACACACACACACTCTTTCTCACACACACACACACCCACACACACACTGATAAATCACAATCACTTGCTAATGCATTAAGATACGTATACTTAACTTTGATCACAATGTGTGTTTTTGGCATTGTTGAAGTCTCTTATTCTGATTAAAGTAAAAGTATGTACGTTGACTTCTTTCAAGTGGCTAACTTTTCCTTTTTCTATAGGTCTTCAAATTCAGCGATCTACAGCAGCTGGACAAAGTAAGTACACTTTTTTTTACATTTTTCTCCAGTGAAAATTTTGTAGTAGTAGTTTGTGCCTGCTTTGGTTTCACCTGTGTATTAATGACATAGAGAGCATAGAGTGTCACCAGCTGGACATTATTCCTCTTGGATTATGGCTATGAGAGCTTCTCATAGAGTTTGGATTGCTGCTACTCTGGGGTTAACCCATAGCTGGGCATTTTTGCTACACAGAGGTCTCCCCTAAGGTGTTTATCAATGTACACTGGGGTTTCCCCATGTATCCATGCTAGGTTTTCTTGTGGATTGGTTAATATCCACAATGGGGTATTCTCATGGATTCGTTACGTGCTGTGGTTTCCTGTGTTTTTTTTTTCAGGGTGGTAAATCCTTCTAGTAGTAAATTTTTTTCTTCCCCTGTAGGCGCATCATGTGTGCTCACTGGAAAGTGAGTCCTGCCTGAAGGCAAATTTTCTGTGGGTGCTCAAGATACGCAATGCGCGATCCTGTGGGGGGGGGGGGGGGGTGGGGAGCTTAAAAGATGGGAGGTTGTCCTTGACATATGTTTATGCGTTCACACTGCGTATTTGATCATTGGGAAATGATTTACTGCCTGTGAATGGCTATGGGACTGAGGGATGGTTGGGAATCTCAAGGATGCGTGTGTTTGACTATGTTCGGGAAAACATGTGGTTTTATATGGGTTTGCAGGTGGTAAATGCAAATCTGAACCCTTTTTAATTTGATTTAGCTATTATTATTGTTATTACTATCGAGGCCCAGATGGTGGTCTGAGCAGGGGTCTTCTTAGGGCATATGCCTCCTTAGAAGTATGTCCTTTTGTATAACAAAAGAAAAATTGCCTTTCTTCTTGTATTGTTCGTGCTCTTCGGAACTGAACTTAGCACCTGTCTTGCCAACCAAAGCCTTTTGAGGCGAGGTCCATTGTTCGAGTTCTTGGGGCGAGAGGCTCCCAGGGTAGATTGGAAAGGGAGAGACAGTGATAGACTACTAATGACATAGAAGAGGGGAGAGGGTTAAGGGTGCCGAAGACAAGGAGGGAGGAAGGGTGAGAGAGAAGGAGACAAGAGACAAGAGAGAGAAATGAAATGAAATGAAATGTTATATTAACGTCTTCAAAAGGCCATAATGACCTATGAGACCAAAAAGTTACATCATGGTGGATCTGATACAATGTCTGGATAAAAAACCAGAAAATGAAAAATAAAGATGATACTACTGGCAGCTAGAAAATGAAACTGGAACTGGAAGGTAAACAGAAACCCTTATAGGGTGTGAATATAGTGAGGAGGGGGGTACACTATGGAGGTGAGTGGAGTACAGTGAGGGGATACAATATCATGTGGGACGGGGGGGTACACTATGGAGGTGCCTCCATCTCATAATATGTGCCGCATCGGACGCTGGCGGATCTCCTCAATATCCTCTGAGGTCAGCACCCTGACTGGTAGAGAGAAGAGAGAAAGAATCTAAGAGAAAGAGATGGTAGAGAGAAGAGAGGGAGAGATAGAGAGATGGTAGTAGAGAGAGAGGAGGGTGGGAGAGGGCCATGGAAAGAGATGGAGTGAGAGAGAACATAGTGAAGGGAGAGAGAGATGGTAGGAAAGAGATGGAGAGAGAGACAAAAGAGTGAAGGGAGAGAGATGGTAGGAGAGAGAAGAGAGATGGGGTAGACCCTCATTGGGTCTGGTTTTGGCCCTTGCCAGTGGTAGTAGCTGCCTTGGCTACTCTGGGCTAGGAGGTCTTTGGTTTTCCGCCGTTGTATTTCATCTCGGCTCTTTGCATAAGCGAAAGTGCCCGATCAAAAGTTTGGGATTCAAACATGCGCACATCCCACAGATTTGTGTGTCCAAACCGTAGGGGAATCGACCTTGTTTGTCCTCGTCTGATTTCTGTGATTGTAAAGCCATGTGAATGACTTTATTTGCAAACTGGAGGTTTGGCAGCGCATTTTTGGCACGATCCTTGATACTCCTGGAGTCGCTCAAGATAATGGGCAGTAGAAACCGCTTCTTGAGGGCAACGACAAATTGGTCCCAGGCATAGGAGGCAGCAACTCGATAATTCAAATTGGCGTGGGTCCAATGAGTCCACCAATAGATGGCTTCCCTGCGATGTAGCAGCTAGCTAACACCACCTTCTCTATGGCTAACTTCCTACCAGTAGCAAAGTAGCTTCAAACTGATGAATCCATGAATACAAAGTTGTGGAATTGAGTTTACCAATATGAACTCATCGACATTCACCTGAAAGCAAATATTTATAAATTGTTAGTCACGACTCATCACTCATGACATGCTATGAATCATGAATCGAACTTTGAACTGTGGAGATCTCTACTTGTTTGGAGATCTCCATGTCATGCATCTTCTCCACCATGCGCATGGTAGCACAGCAATATACAAGCGGCTCTAATTGCATGGTGCTCAAACGATTCCGTATCTGTGTGTGTATGAGTGTCATCAACATCAGGAGCATCACATCATTATTAGCATCATCATGGGATTGCATGGAGGCCTGTCGGCTGGCAGCAATCATCTGTCGGTTGGCAATAGGTCTTGTGCATGCATGCGGCCAGAGCTATAGAAGGCGGCAGCAGGTGTGGGTAGTACAATTAATAAGTGCAGCAACATTACATGATTTTGGGTAAAATTCTTGTCCACACAAACAGGTCGACAACATTTTAGCTAGCTGACTAGTGTCCCACCAAAGTATATATGCATAAGTCATAATTCAGTAGAGTCATTCAGTCATTTAGTCATTCCATCATTCTTAGTCATCAATAGAAGATATGTAGAAGGGCCAAGGTCACGCCTATGGGGCTGACCGTAGGCCTAAGTCATGTACAAGCACTCATGTAACCTTTTTGTACCATATTAAATACAAGAAAAACTTGACACCCAATCTCTCTCTTCTTCTCTCTCCTCTGTCTTAATCATGTGTTAATTAGCATCAATGTTGTTTATCAGGCTTAGGGCTGTGGATAGTATAGCAAGGCTTCCGCGCATGCAACATATAGAGGGGATTTGGGAAAGGCTGGCTTTTCACTCAAGAGGCGACCGCATCGGCCAGGATGCCTGCAGACTTCGGTAGGATATGATTGTGCTCCTTCTCCATTTTGAGAAAGCCTATGACGAGTAGATTGGGGCTTTCTGGAAGGGACAATGTGCAAGATGGCTTTCTTGGAGGAGTGGGTCCGAGGTGTATAGGGACTTTACTCAGCTTCTTATAGCTAGGTTCCTATTCAGGGTGCTAGAGGTGACAGATTTCTGCTTTCATGCTCAGTCCGCCAGGGGTGCCCCCTAGCACCTTATCTTTTCATATTCATCGTTGAGGCCATGAGCAGTTTTCTCTCCGCCCATGAGACCAGACTCCAGGGACTGTAGCTCCCCATCCGAGTGCAAGAGGAGCTTCTTGATTTCGAGTTCACCGACGACACAACATACCTGTCGGGGGCCGAGGGGAACCTCCAAAGACTCGCCGATGCGATTGAGATTTTTTGTCATGCATCCAGTGTGCACATATTAATTGGCACAAGTCATATTGATTTTGGGTTGGCATCGCCTGCCCCGACTTGGCGCCCAGTTGAGGTTTTTCAGTAGATCCCGAGGGGAAGTCCAGTTCGTTATCAGGTTGGCATTGACATCTCCCCTGAGCAGCAGCTCACCCCCCTTCTTCTAAGCATTCGGAAGAAGCTGTTATACTGGAGTTCAGCCAGGCTTTCCCTAGCTAGCTAGGTAGTGGTGGCTAGTGTTGCAATGAAACGCGTTTCATTCCATCTGAATGAAACGAAACGTTTCATTGGAATGAAACGCGTTTCTTTCATGCTGCCTGGGAAAACCTACGTTTTTCAACGTTTTCTATCCAGAGAGCACTTTTTTCGAAAAAACGTCTACTACAGGCGACTAGGAAATTGATTGAAGGAGCTTCTGCCTTGCACAAATCAGCTCCTACGAGCTCCTCCCGCACTTTCGAGGTTCCGTGCCCGCCAACTCTCAGGTTGGTTGTGCTAATTTGTGCTTTTTTTCTTCGATTTTGTAAAAAATACACAGATTTTGAAATTTGGGGGTTTTTATGCTAGGGTGCCAATCCAGCCCTCGCACTAAGGATGCCATGTGGGCCCATGTCACTCCCGTATCTAAATATGGTGGTTCAGGCACACAAAAGTGGAAATGCAATTTTTGCGGGCTTCGCTCAGGAGGGTCCATAATCCGTGTTTAGGCCCATTGCACAGGTTTAACTGGGGAAGACATTGGTGCATGCAAACTTGTGCCTGCAAACATCAAAGCCGAGCTACAAGAATGGAAAAGACAGCAACTGGCAGGAGGCGGTCGTGGGCTTGTGCTTGAGGATATTGAGGTTAGTGAGGATACATGTGAGGCATCAAAGAGAACACGGTTGGGTTCAGAGGAAGATGCACAGAGCCAAGCAGGATTTAGGGGTGCTGGTAGTTCCACTCCCACGGCAACACGAACCTCTTTGCCCGCAGCACCCAAAGCCTGTCTAAATAGTAAAGAGAGCAAGCATTCAAGCAAGCATGCAAAAGCAGGCAATTAAGGATGCAACTAGGGAACTCACGAGGCTTTTCATCCAATGTGCTTTGTCTTTTCACATTGTGCGCACACCACGATGGAAAAAGGCCATGAGGGCAATGAGCCGCATTGCATGTGACTGGGAGGGACCCTCCTATGAGAGCTTGCGCACTAAAGAGCTCAGAAGAGAGCAACAAGCAATGGAGGTGGAGATGGAGCCATTAAAAGCCACTTGGAGCAAGTATGGTTGCACATTGTTATGTGACAGGTGGTCAGATATACGCAAGAGGAATGTGTACAATATTTTGGTGTCCTCTTGCAAGGGCACTATGTTTTTGCGTGCCATTGATGCATCTATGCCTGGGACACTGGTGACAGGAGCATTTATATGGTCACACCTCCGCGAGGCTATCATGGAGATAGGCCCACAAAACATAGTGCAAGTGGTCACTGATAATGGTAGCAACTGTGTCTCTATGGGACGGATGCTAGAGGATGAGTTCTGGCAGATTGTATGGACTCCATGTGCATCCCATAGCCTAGACTTGCTCATTGAAGATCTTGCCAAGATTAGGTGGATTGCTGACATCTTTGACACTGCGCGTAGCTTGGTGAAGTTTGTTACCAAGAGGCCCAAGGTCTTGGCAATGTTTCGTACCAATGGTGACCTTGAGCTTTTAAAGCCCTCACAAGCCAGGTTTGCATATATGTTCATTGTGGTTGAGAGGGTAGTGAGAGTCGGACAGGGACTCATGCGCACAGTGGTTAGTCGAAAGTGGATGAGCTGGGAGGACCATGAGCACCCGAAGGCAGTTGCTTTTGCATGTAGAGTGATGCAAGAAGATTGGTGGAAGGAGGTAGAGGCTTTATTGAGAGCTCTTCAACCAATCTATAGTGTTCTTCGCATCACTGACATGGAGGGCAACACTCTTGTACGAGTTCATGGACCGGATTGGAGAGGCTCTTAACCGATGCACTCGCTTGACATATGAGAAGTACTGAACTTCCAACTAGTTGCCTTCTTGTTGTAACTTGTAAGTTGTATCGTACTATGATCTATCGTAGCCTGTAGGAGTGAGCTAATAGCTTTGATCATTCATGGCTAATTTTCAAGGTTGAGGACATTCGAGAGGTTTGGAATGACCGGTGGGATTGGTTCCATAGACCAATCCATGTGGTTGCCCACATATTGCACCCTCTGGTGTAGTGAGGCCCAGTATATTAATGAAGAGTTGGAAGATGGATGGCAAGATTACATTTAGAAATGGATAGGAGGAGACGTGGAGCTCATGAGATGCTTGGAGGATGAGCGGCTAATGTATCAGAATGCCAGCCACGCATTTGGTGCATGCATGCGAGAGACAGCTTTAGCCAGTCTCATGGTGGGAGAAGTATGGGATTAGTAGCCCTCACTTGGTGAGTACAACTCTAAAAGACAAGTCTGTTATTTACATAATACATTGATCAATGATGATTATACTTAGACTTTAGTACCCTGTACTTACAAAGCTTCTGTATTTTAATGGTAGAAACGTCTCGCCATTCGAGTCCTCTCACAGGATTGCAGTTCGGGTCCTGCTGAGAGGAACTAGAGCACATGGGCCCTCTTCCATGCAAAGAAGAGGAACAGGTTGTCTACGGCTCAGTTGGAGTGGTTGGTGTATTGCCTTTGCAATCTCCGCCTAATTGAGCAGTCGGGCAATCCGATAGAGCCTCGTCAGGTCAATGTCGATAAAATCGACATTGAGAAGATGAAAGATGTCCTAGAGATTCCTCACGAGGAGCGCGACATATATGCCATGTTGTATGAAGAGTTGATGGCTCTTGCTCATGGCACACGAACATCTACAGTAGCATTATCAAAAGGTGCTACTACTAGTGCAGCAGCTGAGACGAGTGCGGCAGCTAAGCCAGCATCACTCTCTTCTGAGAGTGACATTGAGTCTACCGAGGAGAGTACTGATGAGGACATCGAGGATGTTGAGGATTGAGTGCCTAGTTGGCAGTGCCCACACTCCATATTGAGGACTCTAGTCTTTGGGACTATCAAGCTCCTCTAGTTTACTATTTGTCATCATTCATGCATGATTGCATCTTTCAGGCTTCAGCATGCTTTACTTTGTGTATTTTAGGCTTCAGTTTACTTTTTTTGTATCAGCTTAGGATTCAAACTTTTTGTGATCACTTTGAGTGCCATTATTGAGTAGTTGCCATTATTGATGATGAAATCCAGATCTTGATTCTTGATGTTGCCAATTGGTTAGTGACTCAATTGGGTGCCCAGTGTAACTGGGTCACCCAGATTCTTTAGTTTTAGTTTGTAAACATGTTTTAATGTGTAAATGATGCATGTTTAATATTGTTTTGCAGGGAAGGCAACATATTTTTAACATATTATAAACCTGTATATAAATTTTGAGGCCTGTACCCCACCTTTTTGTATGAAACGTTTTTGAAACTTCTAGAAAATGTATGGAACGTTTTTGAAACACGTTTCATGAAACGCCTGGAAACTATGGTGGTGGCGAATGAGGTTCTTCTTGCACCATGTGGTACATTACCTCATGCCGGTCTTTCTCGTGGTCATGTATAGGTCAGGTTCAATGTTTGATCCGGAACTGCCTATGGGATGGTAGCGATGGAAGACCGGCTAGGGCCAATGTGGCCTGGAGAGTGATCATTCAGCCGCGATGGCGAGGGGCCTTGGGCATCATTGACCCCTCCATTCAGAGCCGTGCCCTATAGGGCAAGTTGTTTGTTCGTGGTCTTCTTCCAGATGGTGAACCTTGGAAGGACTTCCTCTTGCGATAGGATCTTTTCCCGCACTCCGACCCTGGGGGCCCTTGGCCCCAGAGCACGAGATGGATCTTCACAGAAATGTGGCCATGTGGCTTTAGCCCCAGCATTTGAGGACAGATTTGGAGCCAATATCTTGCGTGCTTGGGATCATCTTAGGCAGGCCTTCAACAGTTAGCTCCTGTAGCCTCCAAGGAGCGGTTTTGTCAGCCTCTGATCTTGAATCTTTTGGTCCGGCTTTCTAGTGGTCACATGCACGGGGATCGCCTGTCACCTCTCGACATGCATCCTCTCCACAAGGCACTAAGCCTGACAGATATATGTATGCCAGTGCTCATGGAGGGCACGAAAGTCACATGCATGCCAGACATGTATCTCATGGTGACAGGTCTACTTCCAGAAAAATTTTGCCTTCTGAGTTGTCTCATGGAGAGACCATGCCATATGCAGGTAAGTCACATGCATCTGAGCTTCGAGTTCGTGGAGCACATGCCACCGTGCCCCATGAAGCTTCTATGACGGCCCATGGAGCCCATGCAGACAGGGCTACCCCGTTGGATAAGGGAAAAAGAAAAAGAGAGGACCATGAGCCTCATGCCAGGAAGCTCAAGGAGTTCAAAGCAGGTGATAAATCTGTCAAATTTGATGTCTTTCATGGTGAACATGATGCTTCTAAGGTGTTAGCGTTTGTGGCACAGTTCGACATTGCTTTTAGCGATGAGGACTTTACAGAAAAGTCGAAGGTGCGCCATGCTAGCATGTTTCTAAAAGGGACTGCTGCCCATTGGTGGATCACTGAAAAGATCACCAAGGATCCCATCTCTACTTGGAAGGAATTCAAAGATAGATTTTATGCTCAGTTCTTGCCACCCAATGCGGATCAAACTCTCACTCAAAAGTGGGACAGGCTGGAACAAAAAGATAATGAGAGTGTGCAACAGTATGTTAACAAATTTTGGAAAGTGTTGCTGGAAGTGACTCCCTTCATGCTAATCTCAGAGGATGAAAGAAAGAGGAAGTTTCGTTCTGGATTGCAACCTGCATATAGATCGGGTATTGAATTGCACCCAAAACATACGTTGCAACAACTCACAGCTTCTGCCCTTGCTACAGAGCAATTGGTGCTCAAGATCAAGCAAGATCAAGGAGGTTCTAAGGGGAAGGACAAGGCTGTCCCAAATCAGCAAAAGGGTGGACAGCCACCTAAAAAGAACTTCCGGGAGCCTTACAAGGGTGGTAAAGCTGAAAATAACACATCAAAAGAACAGGGCCCAAGAAAGAACAAATTTGGATTAACTCCGGAGCAAAGAGAGCAATATGCTAAGGATGGAAAATGCTTTTCTTGTGGTAGCAAAGACCACATGTTCCGACAATGCCCAGATCGCAAACCAAAGCACGAGGACAAGCACACCAAAGCAAATGTTCATGCAGTTCCTGATGTGCAAGGTAATACAGGTCATGATGCAAAAGAGCGTATGGTTTGCAAGGCTTGGGGGCAAATCAAGGATCAGCCCGCACTCTTCATGTTTGATGACTGTGCAACTGACAATTTCATCTCTATGCAAATGGCAGCTGCATTGGGTATTGAGGTTGAAAACATGGGACCTCAGATTGAAGCCGAAGCTGCATTTATTGGTAAAGAGGTGCAGGTTACCCCTTTGATTGGGAAGTTGCGTATCCATATACAGGGCTATCTTGATAATGAGCATTTTCTAGTTGCTCCTGTGAATGGATGTGATGTATTGTTGGGCAAGCCATGGCACCATAGGCTTGAGCCCCGCAAAGACGGCAAAGAAGGGGATTCCATCCCAGTTGTATCACACATCCAAATTAATAAAGCAATGAAAAAGAGTCTTTCAGCGTACTTGGTTTTTGTGCGTGATAGTCTTGTGCCAAATCAACAAAATGTGGATGCTATGTCTAATGATAGGCTGAATTTTCTTAATGCATTCAACGACTGTTTTGCTGACTCGTTGCCAGGTGAATTACCTCCCCAAAGGCCCGAAGATCATCGCATAGATCTTGTGCCAGGTAGTTCTCCTCCTAACAAACCCGCATACCGAGTGAGTGCTGCACAACAAGAAGAAATTATGAAGCAGGTAAACGAGCTTTTAGAGAAAGGTTTGGTTCAGCCCAGTTCCTCACCTTACTGCTCTCCTGTGCTTCTTGTTCAAAAGAAGGACGGATCATTCCGTATGTGTGTAGACTATAGAGCTTTGAACAAGCTTACCATCAAGAACAGATTTCCTATTCCACGTATTGATGATATCTTGGATAAGCTTGATGGCTCAGCTTGCTTTAGCAGACTTGATTTGAAGAGTGGTTATCACCAGATACGCGTGGTGCCACAAGATGTCCATAAGACTGCATTGAGGACAGCCTTCGGATTATATGAATTCTTGGTAATGCCTTTTGGTCTCACCAATGCTCCTGCTACTTTTAATCGTATGATGGATAGGATATTCCGACCCCATCGCAAGTTTACAGGAGTCTTCTTTGATGATATCTTGGTTTTCTCCAAGAATGAGCAGGAACACAGAACTCATTTGGTCACAGTGTTCGAAGAGTTGCGGAAGCATAAACTTTTCGTCAATGCCAAGAAAAGTGAGTTTTTCCTTTCAGAGATTCATTATCTGGGACATATTGTATCCAAGGATGGAGTTACAATGGATCCTGCAAAGATAGAGACTATTCGGAATTGGCCCGAATTGCAAAACGTACATCAAGTACGTAGTTTTCTGGGATTATGTTCGTACTACAGGCGTTTCATAAGGCATTTTGCTATGATTGCCACTCCTCTACATGATCTCACGAAGAAGAAAACTGCTTTCAAATGGACTTCAAAGGAACAGGATGCTTTCTTGCAGCTCAAGCATGCTATTATATGTGGTCCAGTATTGATTGTTCCTGATTTGCACAAGTCATTCGTGGTTGAATGTGATGCTTGTGGTGATTGCATAGGAGCTGTCCTAAATCAAGAAGGGCATGCAGTTGCATACGAGAGCCGTCGTTTGCATGATGCTGAGCTTCATATGGATATCTATGAGAAAGAGCTCTTGGCTGTAATTCACGCCTTAAAGATTTGGAAACACTACCTTCTTGGGGCTGAATTTGTAGTCAAGACAGATCATCAAAGCTTGAGATACTTTCTATCTCAAACCAAGCTTTCAGAGAAGCAGATGAGAATGGCAAATTTTCTTTCCATGTTTCATTTTCAGATTGTGCATACTCCAGGAAAGAAAAATGTTGTGGCCGATGCACTATCTAGGAGGCCTTATATTGCTGCAGTCTCAGTGGCCTCTCATGGAGATCTATCTGCTATGAGAGATTTGTATCATTTGGATGCTGATTTTTGCCATATATGGACTGATTTGATGGCTGGTCACTCACATGCCTCTTATGTTATCAATGAGGGTTATCTCATGAAGGATAATTGCCTATGTGTGGTGAAGGATTTGCGTCCAAAGGTTATGGACGAATGTCACGCTCCACCTTATGCTGGTCATAGAGGTATTATGCCTACTACTCGCATGATTCAGAGGTATTTCTTTTGGCCAAGCATGCGTAAAGACATTGAGGCTTATGTGCGTGCATGTATCACTTGCCAAAAGGTGATATTTGATAGGCAAAAGCCTCCAGGTTTGCTTCAGCCATTGCCTATTCCCTCGCAACCTTGGGAAAGTATCACGATGGATTTTATTATGGATTTGCCTAGATCCTAGCATGGGAATGATGCTATTTGGACTATTGTGGACAGGTTTAGCAAGCAAGCTCACTTCTTGCCCGTCAAGAAAACCATTAAAGCTGATCATATGGTAAAGCTTTTTCTTGCTAATATTTTCAAGCATCATGGTATGCCTAAATCCATTGTTGGGGATAGAGATCCCTGGACTACAAGCCTATTTTGGAGGGCTTTGTTTGATAATATGGGTACTAAGCTTGAGTTTTCATCAGCTTATCATCCCCAAACGGATGGCCAAAGTGAAGCTGCAAATTCAGCTGTGTTGGATTTGTTGAAGTGTTATGTAGCAGATCAAAAGAGTGCATGGGAGAAGTATCTTCCACTTGTTGAGTTTGCCTACAACAATACAATCCATGCTTCCACAGGAAAGGCTCCGTTTGAGATTATTTATGGCAGAGTGGTCTTGCCACCCATCCTTCGAACAAAGGATGAGATTTTTGCAGCTGATGAATATGTTCGTGACTTGGATGTTGCCTTTGGTCAGGTGCGGACAGCCATTGCAAGATCTCAGGATAAGCATAAAAAGGCTGCTGACAAGCATAGAAGGGACATGGAAGTCAAAGAAGGTGATTGGGTATTGCTGAAATTTGAGAAGGCTAGGCTTCGGAAGAGGCCAGGACGAGAAGGATCATATCCTAAGCTTTCTCCTCGCTATTATGGACCCTTCAAGGTGATTCAGAAGATCAATGAAGTGTCCTACAGGCTTGCTTTACCTAGTCATTGGAAGATTCACAATGCTTTTCATGTGAGTCTATTTCGGAAATATGTGGGGCCAGATCCTGATGAGCCTGTCACAGAAGATCCGCCAGAAATTGAAGAGCTTGAGGAGATCCTCCAGCCAGAACAGATTGTTTTTCACAAGGAGAGAAAGCTACCTGCAGGAAAGCTTTCCAGGAGATACCTTGTGAAGTTTAAGAATTATTTGCCTATTGATGCCAAATGGGTAAATGAGGATTATTTTGCAGATTATCCGCAGTTGTTGCAGGCATATCTTGAGGCTTTTCAGTTGAGGTCAACTCTTTAGAAGCCCGGGGGGGTGTCACCAATTGGCCGACCATTTGGTCCATTCCTAGTTTTTGCGTCTCGTTCACTTGAGGCCAGGCCGGTGTCTCATGTGAAGAGGCCAGTATTTTGCTGACATGGACGGGAGCCAGACTGGTGCCACCCGTGTGTTAGCAGGATGGTGTCGTATGGACGGGAGCCAGATCAGTGCCACCCGTGTATGACCTGGACTGTGTTCGATCCATGGGACTGTCACGCCATGGAAGAGCCAGTATTCGTGCCGTGTTTTACCTATGGGACTGTCACACCTAGGGAAACTCGTGCCTGGAACTGTGTCTTACCTATGGGACTGTCACTCCATAGGAAGACCAGGATTTTATGTTTTTATGTCGTGCCAGTTTTGTGCCGACAGATATTTTGTACATGTTCCATGAACGGGAGATATGTCCATGTTACTTTTTGCACATGCACACATGATTTGCATGCTTGAAACTGTTTTCGCATGACATGTATTTGTGTGTTTGCCTGCCTGACGTGTTACTTACTGAGCGGGGACGCCTGCCAGTGAGTCGTGAAGTTTGCCCTGTATTCTGACAAGTTTCAGTGCATGTGAACAGGTGGTAAGTATATGGTACATGTTGTTTTAATGTTTTATATTCTAACCCTTTGATTTATAAGGTTAGGGGTTCACACTTATTTAAAAGTGGGCACCCCCTTTGGGCACCCACTTTGGGGCCAAGGTGGGGAGCCTCACTTTTAAGTGAGTGTGGGGGTGGGCATGGTCACCTACCCCCACTAATTCCCCACATGCAAACGTGGGTATGACCAAGGTTAACTCCACTTTCAATTTTATTAAAAAAAAGAGTCCCCTTCAAGCGTTGAAGCCATCGCATCTACCTGGCGTTGATCCATCACCCATCGCTTCATCTTACGTGAGAATCGGCTGCCATCTCCTACAGAATAGCAGCGCATACTCCCCAGGCGGCCATGAAACTGCTGCGCATGTTTTCCACAGGCAGCTACTACTGACAGGCTGCGCCTCTTTTCCTACAGGCGGCCAGCACAGACTGCAGGTGTGCTACACACAGGCTGCGCATGTTTCTTTGAGGCGGCTGAATATTATTGCTGGTGGCTGCGTTGAATTCTGCAGGGGGGTGCTTATGCTGCTGCTGCCTGCGCCAAACTCTTTACAGGCGGCTGTGTATGTTTTATCTCTAGCAAGGCTACGTTGCCTTTCTTGCTGCAGGCGACTGTGTGACCAGCTTCCGTGGGTTACTCCTCTTCTCCTGCAGGCGCCCACCCCTCTCCCAAGCAGGCGATCCCTTCTCCATACAGGAGGCTGTACATTCTATAAGGTGGCTGCACTTGTTGTAGCCAGGCGGCATCTTTCCTTATAGCAGGTTGCTTCTCCATACAAGCCAGGTCTCTATCCGCCCTTGCAAGTGGATACCTATTCTCGCACAGCAGGCGGCTGTGGTTTTCTTTTACGGTGGTACCTGCCTTGGTGGTTCACCACGAGGCGACTGAGTCTTCATCAAAGGAACTTCGCCTCTCCTGGGAGGCTTCTTCATACTTCGAGTATGGGTTTTTCTATCAACCATCTACAAGTAAGTGAATTTCAGATTTGAGTAAAGTATTATATGTTTAAATCTGATAAAAGATTCATCCCGCTCGGCCAACACCTGTTCGGTGCCGGGTTGTCCAAGCTGTATTGGCGAACCTCGGTCCAAAGGTGCTGAGATCGGGAGAGCCAGGCGTTAGTACGAGAGCGCCTGTTTGTGCGTGGTCTCGGAACACCAGTGAGGCGCTCTCCGCGGAGTCCAGTGAAAGCACAGGACCGTAGCGATTGGGCCACACTAGTGGTCGTTCTGCTTCGAGTTTCTTCATCGAAATCCGAGCCTACTTGTTTGGTACTGTTTTCATATGTACATGGACATTATCTGGTTCTCAGAACCCATGGAGCATTGTATTCATTAAATACTCCCAATAAATATATCATATATTGAGGGGGGGGTCGGCCCGTTCCGGCCCCAGTGCTGGTGTCCATCTTTCCATTTCTGTTCATTTAAATTTCAAGTTGTTTTAAGTTGTCCATTTCATATTTGTGGTTTTAAAGTTGTGCTATTAAGCGTGTGGATGTCCAACGGAGTCTTTCCCACTTGACGGGATCGGTTTCATCGCCCATATGTATTATGGGAAGCCTTGAGTACGGGCCCCGCTAGGTCACTCGGAGATTGGCTTGCATTCAGACAGCTATGCTAGAGGCTGAAGAGAGAGGCCTGCTTGGGATCAGGGCAGAGACCGACTTAGGCTCAACATCGACCATCCCTCCAGAGTGGTTGGTCTCAATATCGGATGCTTCTCCTCTGCAGTAGCTGAGAGTGCTCACTAGGCATGGTATACCTCTGGCAAATCATGGCATGGACGAATTCTTTGCTCTACTCACCTTCTGTATTAGGCTTCGTGGCAGACTAGAGAGACTGGAGACCCCCTTAAAGGACTTCAAGGGATGCACCTTGCAACGAGGGTGATTGGTTTTCACGCACTGAGTGGCACATCGACCCTCCATTGGCTAAGGTGGCTAGAGAGAGGCCATGGCGGTTATGGATGTGGGAGGGCCGGCCTATTACGAGTTTGGAGTGGGACTTGGGAGAGTGGACATGGCAGGATCCAAAGGACAGAGAGGAGTCGCTTGGTACCCCCTTCCTTGCTGTGGAACATTGGCAGTCCCACGGCCTTCTGCTGCATTTTCTCGTAGATTTTTGCAAGCGGCTGTCAGCCATATAAGATCACTCTTTGCATGTGGGAGCAGCTGGCACATAGGAGCCTAGCAGTTGGGACCTGGTTGGCCATTGGGGGTAGACTAGCATTATGTCAGAGGTGTGGCCATCCCTAGGAGTCTTAGCGTCACTGTCTTTGGGATTGCCCAAAGGCCCAACAAGTCTGGTAGAGGATCCTACGCATTTTCACTACGAATTGGGCAGTCGCCCGTATTGTTACATGCGGGACTGTTGCTCGGGCCATTGAGGCCAAGATCATCATGCCGTATGAGGAGGAAGGTGGGGGACTAGCCCTTCAGGTCTCTCACCTTCGTATTTCCATTGTGCCAGTTCCAGCTCCGCCTATTGATCGTTGGACCCCAGGTTCTTGCCAGATATGGGAGATTTACAGTAGTATAGCCGTTTGGCATATATGGAGAGCTCGATGTAGCGAAGCCATCGAAGGCACCCTTACCCCGCTAGCGGAGAGCATTTGGCTCGATATCACTCTTACCCTCCGTGGTTAGTGGGGGCAGCTTTAGGGCGGCTTATTCCGCATGAGGAACCGTCGGGAGGCCTTCCTCAGGATCTGGCGGCATGGTCCCTTTCTTACAGATAGTGACGGTGAGTCCACTTGGCATTACAGACCACTTGTGTGGCTATTTTCCATTCCCCCCATTGTATGAGATAGCCTTCTCCTCCTAGAGTAGCCAGTCGGAGGAGAAGTGCATCCTCCCCTTTGTTTATCTTGACTGGCGTTCCCTCTGGGGAGGGATTGTACTTATAGCCATTTGGTGGTTCTCTTGGTAACTGATAGAAGGATGGGGGTAAGGGAATGGGGAAGGGTCCGAAGCAAAACGATAACTTTGGGCATTGCTTGTCCACTTATTTCAACCTTCGCTTCATTACCCGTAGATATGTCCAATATCTTCTTGAGAAAACCACATCTGTTTTGTCCTTGTTGGCCTATCGAGTAGTACAGGCCTCTTGCACTTAAGCCAACGTGTCTTCCACAGACTCCAAAATCTCTTGGTAAGACTCCGTCAACCTATTAGCTTGAGGCATTGAGGACGACGTCGTGGTCAAAAAAGATTGGAACGGTCTTCCAAATGCTGCCTCGTATAGAGTCCTGCCAATAGCTAAAGAAAAAGAGTCATTCAACATAGGTTGAACTAAAGGCAAAAATTATTCCCAGTTACCTTGATGATCATGAACCTGAGGCTTGGAAAGTAGACAGTCAACAGGAAAGCCTGAGACCCCAGCCAGAGGATCGGACGTCGAGTTGAAGCCGTGCTGCCACCTCTCTTTTGTTCTTGTTGGCCTATCGAGTATAGGCCTCTTGCACTTCAGCCAACGTGTCTTCCACAGACTCCAAAATCTCTTGGTAAGACTCCGTCAACCTATTAGCTTCAGGCACTGAGGACGACGTCGTGGTCAAAAAAGACTGGAACGGTCTTCCAAATGTTGCCTTGTATAGAGTTCTACCAATAGCTAAAGAAAAAGAGTCATTCAACACAGCTTGAACTAAAGGCAAAAATTATTCCCAGTTACCTTGATGGTCATGAACTTGAGGCTTGGAAAGCAGATAGTCAACAGGAAAGCCTGAGACCCCAGCCAGAGGATCGGACGTCGAGTTGCAGCCGTGCTGCCACCTCTCTTTTGTCCTTGTTGGCCTATCGAGTATACGCCTCTTGCACTTCAGCCAATGTGTCTTCCACAGACTCCAAAATCTCTTGGTAAGACTCCGTCAACCTATTAGCTTCAGGCACTGAGGACGACGTCGTGGTCAAAAAAGACTGGAACGGTCTTCCAACTGCTGCCTAGTATAGAGTCATGCCAATAGCTAAAGAAAAAGAGTCGTTCAACACAGTTGGAACTAAAGGCAAAAATTATTCCCAGTTACCTTGATGGTCATGAACTTGAGGCAGACAGTCAACAGGAAAGCTTGAGACCCCAGCCAGAGGATTGGACGTCGAGTTGAAGCCGTGCTGCCACCTCACAAAGAAGGCCTGGTGAGAAAGATCCTTGCTGTTGTTTTTTGCACCTCTAGGCTACTCAAAAAAGAAAGGATATGCATAATTATATTTAAATATATGCAGCATTATCAATTGTTGAACAATGTTAGGGTATTTGTTAGACCAAATGGCATTATCATACAGAATTCGTCATGAAAATCGGCCTGATTCAACCGTTTACTTTGATCGCTGTACCTGCATCCCAATTTTCTTGTTGGTGACGTGTCAAAACCACATCGTGTACTGTAAAATCACGCTTTCTGAGGGCTGATGTGTCATCTATTCTAGGATGGATGCATTCATGCACAAAGGCTTGGACAAGGCTTTCCCAATCATGCAAAAGGCTGGACAGCTACCTAACAGGGGTTTCAAGGCCCAAAGGAGGAGCTCATAGTCACAAAAAAATGACTTAAAAAAAAAAAGAGACTTCCATATAGACCATACAAAAAATGACTTTTGAAGGAACCAAAGGGGACAATCGTTTCTAGCCCAAATTTTCCCAAATAAATTTGAAACCTCACTGGAACATGCCTGTTTTTTTGAAGAAAAACTTTTTGGCCGGTTTGACTTGTTTTCCTCTCTGATGTAGGAAAAGGAAATTGTTGCCATTGTTGCAAATGCGAGCATAGATTTGTAGCCTGTATTTGCAAATTTGCAGTTTGTGAGCGGTGTCCTCAGCTTCTTTCCTCTTTCCTTCTTCTCCCCTCCTTTTGTTCCCCTTATATTGCCGATTTTCCCCAAGTCTGCAGATATTGCCAAAACTTTGCCATTTTGCCCTAATTTTGGCATTGTCCCCCCTATATGTATGGTTGATGTTCCAAAACTTTTAACTTTATTGCACTTTCAGCACGTTAAGGCTAGGGGTGGTTGACAGATCTTAATAGGTGAAGTACACTGAGATCTGAAGGTGTTGGTCAAAGAAGTATGATCCGGAAAATGTCTCTTTTGATTGAGAATGTCTATTTGAAGAGGTAAAGTGTCAGGGTTTTGTGATTGAAAAGAAGTGCAACAGACTTTGATGGTCTTTGAAATCATCGAGCTAAACAAAAGGGTGTGCACTAATGAGAGCCATGGTTTATTCAGGTCCAGTTTGTGTCACATTTTTGAAAAGTGCAAAGCCATGGTTCATCTTTTTATTATCTGTGCTTCAGTTGCAAATTCCATGATGTTAACTTCTGCTATCCGTTCTTACTTTTTGTTTCACTATAGCAATCGAACAAGAGCTGGAGAAAGCCATCTTTAGGGCTGGAGGAATTCTTGAAAGTAATTTTGGCTCCCTTGAGAAGATCCGCTGGATGCGCAGCAGTCGCACAGATAAAGGGGTAGTAATCTCACTGTCTTTTCTTCTTATTTCAATCTAGCTTCGGCAAATTATATTCTAGATGAGAGCTAATATTCTCAGGCTAAAATGGATTTGTACATTGTTTTAAATTATTGATTTTATTATACATAATAACACATGGTCATGTGTATACATTATAGAGAAGTAATCTCAAGAAATACAACGGTTAAGCTCGTGGACACATAACATGCCATATGTGTCCATTAATGCTTTTTTCCAAAGACTTCTAAATTTGATATGCCCATTAATTAATCAAGATAAAACGTGAAATTCCAGTTCCCATGATGTTTGAGTTGGAACCTTTTCAAGAATGGATACAGAATGGAATGCATAGTGCTTTACCTGCCCAATGGAGCAGGGGGATGAAGTACAAGTATTGAATGGAACTGTGCTAACAGGAGATGATGTGACGGCTAAGTGCACAGTACTAGAAGATGTACAATCTGGTTAAGGCACACCAAACCAGCTTGCAAGGTTCACTTTTATTAAAGGGTGCTGTCATCTTGGACAGCATCAACAAGGTGGTTGCTAGAGGCATCAGATCCACAAAGACCTTTTGAAGGTCTTTACTTACTCAACACACGCAAATGTAGGGCCTAGCAAGCTGTCACATAAGGGTTTGGGCTCTTGAGTCGCTACTCTTGGGGAGATGCAGAGGGACAAGTTAGCCGCAGGCCTACCTCTTAGTCATGATAACCCAGGGGTTTGTGAAGCTTGTATGAAGGGCAAGCAACACCGGTGCGCTTCCCTATGAGAGAAAATGAAGACTCACCAAGGACCTTATTTCACATTTATAGGGGAATACTACCACCAAGAAAAGTCGCTTATTTTAGAAATTCAAAAAATGGCTTACAACAGTCCACAAATAAACATACACTACTTTCAAGGTGGCTGGCTTAGTCAAAGATGGAGAATTCATGTCACAGGTTTTCATTGTCCACTGCAAGGAGCATGAGATCGAACACCAATGCTTGGTCGATGGAATCACAGAGCACAAGAACCTGCAATTTGTGAGTTGGCTTGGAGCATGCTCAATGTGAGTGGGTTTCCCCGTGCCTTTTGGGCTAATGCTGTGAATATTGAAGTCTCCATCCTTAATTGGTGTGCAAGAAAGGCAATGAAAGGCATGATTCTGCAGCAGGCTAAGGAGGACACATGAGCATAATCAGGATGGCTCCTACCTTGTCTGTTGTGCTCTCATGGTAGAGGTGTCACACACTAGGCTTGTGGGTGTGCAAGCTGACCTAGACTGGATGACAGCAATGAAGATGAAGGATAACTCAATGATGAAGGATAACTCAATGATGAAGAACAACTCTCGGGACCACATTGAGTGTCCACGTGGCACCCAAGTGCAAGGTGTTACATGCGGACGCCTCTTACCTCAATTAGTGAGTTAACTGTGCAATTATTGAGGTGCATTAACCAGAGAAAGAAAGAAAGAAAGATTTTATTAACGTTTTCCAAAAGACCAAACTCGGCCTATGAGACAAATCAGTGTACTTGTGTGGGGTATCCTCTGTCATCCCAACAAAATGAAAAAGTACTGAACTAAAGAGCTGAATCTGGGTGTGCAATAAGTATGATGAGTGGGGGAGGGGATGGAGCTCTACTACTAGGAGAATGCAAAGCTACATGCATGGAGTATACAGTCATGATACGCAACCTGGCTAGCTCCATCCTGTACCATACTGGGGGTATAAAATGGTATACATCAATGAGGGGGGTGTCCACAGCTCCTTGAAGAACATGCCTGGGTTTGCTCTGAAGCGAGCCAGTCGCTCCGCACCCTCTTTGTGAAACTGAGCTCTGATCTCTGTCATCTCTCTCTGGTATAGGCGTGGTGTCCAAAAGCCAGGTGTCCTTTGTCTCCTGCGGGCTCTGAGTGTCTCTGCTCGTGTAGGGGCCGGGAGTGGGGTGGATCTCTGAAAAAATGTAGTAATCTGTGTCTGTCGTCCCCCCTCTGGAGCTGTCTGAGCGTGTAATGAATGTCTCTCTGTGATGCTGTGTGTCTAGAATGAATCTCCCCAGTATGCGCTGGTTTGTTGCCTCAAAGAGCTGGCGTAGGGAATGTGGCTCTCTGAATAAAATGGGATATCTCTCTCTAATGGATGTATATGCTTTGCATTTGCATACATAATGCTCCTCACTCTCCACCTCCTCTCTGCACAATCTGCATACCCTCTCCTCTCGGGGGATCCGTGCTGCTCTGCCAGTCGAGAGAGAGAGAGAAATGAAATGAAATGAAATGTAATGTTATATTAACGTCTACAAAAGGCCGAAATGACCTATGAGACCGAAAGATTACATCATGCGCATGGAATACATCATCATGGGTACTAAAAATAAAAGAAAGGAACAAGAGCTGAAATGCCAAAACTGATCCCAATATAAAGAGTGTCAAGCTCTCACAGCACCCTAAATTATCCTGCATAGTGCATTGCATCATGGTACCCAATGTAGTAAAGCTGAGCTGACGGGAGAAAGTGGCCACTGGGTCTGGGGCGTCAGGCTCTGCTTAGCTCGATGGCTCTGTCTAGTGTCACTCCTCTCGGACGGGTTCCTCCATCAACCTGGAGGTCGAGTGTAGTGGGTGGATATGCTCTTGGAGCTCTAGTGTGGAAGAAGTTAGTGAGAGCTCTTTGTGCTGGTCCTCGAGTGGGTGTAGCTAGTTTGGGCCGCAATAAGGAATTCCTGTGTTTACGGAGCTCCAAGAGGAAGAGCCTTAGGTATCTCTGGTCTGGGAAATCTATGATCTTGGAACGTGGTCCAAATCCTCTTGAAAGAGGTGGTGGAACCTCCCCTTGATCTCATAATATACCGGGCATCGGCATATATAATGGGCCTCTGTCTCAGCCTCTGTATGACAAAGCTGGCATATCCTATCCTCTGGTGCAAGTACCCCTGGCCCATATCTGGCTGTCTCCACTCTCAAGTGTAGGGATGAGGTGCGGATTTGTCCAATCGCAAATGGCACCCCAATTGACAGATGTGTGTCCATGCAGCGCGGGCGTATGATGAAACCATCCTGTGTCAAGCAAGGAAGATGATCTCAGGGGCTGAATGGTTGCTGACCTCTGCATAGCTCGATGGCTCTGTCCAGTGTCACTCCTTTGGGTCCAGCTAGGGTGGGTGTGCACTTGGAGCTCTGTCCAGTGTCACTCCTTTGGGTCCAGCTAGGGTGGGTGGGTGTGCACTTGGAGCTCTGGTCTGGAAGAAATCAGTGAGAGCTCTTTGCGCTGGTCCTCAGATAGGTGATGCTGGTTTGGGCTGCAATAGTGACTCCCTATGTTTGTGAAGTTCGAGAAGGAAGATCCCTAGGCATCTTTGATTCGGGAAGTCCATGATCTTGGAGATCTTATAGTATATCGGACATCAGCATATGCAGTGCTTCACTGTCTCGGCTTCTGCATGGCAAAGTCGACACATCTTATCCTCTGGTGCAGCCATCCCGGGCCCATATTTGGCTGTCTCCACTCTCAACTGGTGGGATGAGGTGCGGATAGCTCTCATTCCAAATGACAGATGTGCGTTCATGTAGCGTGGGTGTATGATAAAGCTATCCTCTGTCAAGTGAAGAAGGTGATCTCTGTAGAAGGCCATCTTCGTCCCCAACAGCTGAGTGGGTGCGCGACAGGTCCTCTAAGTATCCGATCTAACAATGTCCTTCCTAATAGCCCGTTGAGATCAAAGGAGGGTGCCTGTATGTTGTACTAAAAAGGCGGGAGTGCTTCCATCTGCATGCCATGTATACTGAACCAAGTGCTCACCTGCGTAGACTAGCACTGTGTGTCACTGTCTAGAGTAGAGCCTCTGTCACTATCGTTGCAGCCCCCATCTCTGCCCACACAATCTCGTGTGGCAGTGATGGCTTACTCCTAATCATGCATGAGATCATCCTAACCAAAGGGCCTCTCCATCAGCTTCCATCCATCATATGCATCCTCCATATCTGTCTCAGCGGGTTTCCCCCCGCCATCTCCTCCTGTGGTATAGGCTGGGCCCCTAGATGGGAGCTCCATACAATAGTGTAGGTGTGACTAGTGTGTCAAATAGCCATAGTTTCCCCCCTCCATCTCCTCGTGTGGTATAGGCTGGCCCCAGATGGGAGGTTCATACAATAGTGTAGGTGTGACTAGCGTGTCAAATAGCCAAAGTTTCGTCCTCGGCTCCTGGAACTGTATTTGTGAGCACTGCCTCTCTAGTGAGCCAAGGTTGCATAGCCACATGCCAATCTGGCGTCAGCTGCCTTCGGCATAGAGAACTTCGGTCTAGAAAAAGTGATCCCAAGCTATACATATGATGTGAACAGTGACATGCTTCATGGCCTCCCCATTGTAAGTATTGTCTATCCACTGTGGGGTACTGTTAAAGATCACAACCTTGGTCTTCCCAAGGTTCACAGTGAAGTCGCGGTTCTCGCAAAAGGCCTGTAATGCATCTAGTGCCTCTGCAACCCCTCCGACGAGTCAGATATAAGGACAATGTCATCTGCATATAGTAGGATCGGGATCAAGACTCCTACCAGTCATGCTCTTGGTCCTTTCTGTCTATCTATGCAGTTAGATATCTCATCAATGTATAGCGTGAATAGAGTGGCAGATAGGGGGCAGGCTTGGTTCACCCCGATATTGCTATGTATAATCCGAGTCTCTCCCTTGGGCCCATACTTTGCGAGTGACAGATTCATAGAGTGCGAGAATCCCCCAAACCATCTCTGCTGGTACCCCAATATCCTGCAATCTCCTCATCAATCTATAGCTCGTGGGATGGTATCAAAAGCCTTGCGGAAATCCACAAAGCAGCAGTATATCTGATGCCCCAGGGTTCTCCCCTCAATGATTGCCCGTAGTGTGAAGATATGGTTCAATGTGGAGTGCCGTCTCTTGAAACCTGCCTGCCCTAGTGCTCAGAGTCTGCTCCTCGGCCCACTTGCTCAACTCATGCTCCGAAATTGACCCATAGATCTTGGCCAAAGTATGACCAATCATGATAGTCCTGTAATTGCTATGGTCCATGGGGGATCAGCTGCCTTCAAAATGGGCACAATGGTGTTGGAGGACCAACTAGTGGGGAAGTCCTCGCATAAGGCCCTGTTAAACATGTGAACCAAGAGTGGGACCAGCATGTCCCTTTCATGAGAGAAGTTCTCAGCCGACTAGTCCACCGTCATCCTATGCTCTCCCATTGTGCATCCTGCCTATCTTTGCTTTTCCCTTTTTGCTTTTTAATGATACAATATTACTCAACTTTTGTCAAAAGTTCTTTAAATTTGCTTTTCTAACTTCGGGGCTCTTCTTTTGGCCTTGGAGCTGCTTTTTGAAAAAGCGGCTTTAAGCTTTTTGGTCCGACTCAGTCTCCTCTTGCCAGTGGTGTCCCTTGCTCGCGATCAACCCAGTTTGACTTTTTTCTTTCCTTGCTTTTTGACCAAGACTCTTGCTTTTTCTTGAGCAAACCTTATGGTCCCTGTCCCCATTCCTTCTTCCACTTGTCAAGTGTCCGAGCAAGGGTTCCATCATGTGAAATAGAGCTAGGAGGGCCAAATAGTTACACTACTTCACTAGAGGGAACTCTCCCATCTACCCCCACCACAGTTACCACACCCTCTGTGACCTTAACCCCCACATCACACTTGATGAGCTCACCACACAGCTCGCAACCACCCTACACACATTCGCCCCACAACCGCCTTCCCACATACCAGAGCCACCCCATACCACCTTGTGGAACTATCCCATAGAATAGTTGGTATGACGAGGAGTAATTGTGAGACCCGAGCCTGCCTCACCGACAGGTACAAGCGGTCTTGCGATGTCCGATAAGGAGGAAGAAGCAAGGCCACCTAGCCAAGCTTGAGCACGAACAATACCAGCTATTCTTGGGACAAGATTACAAGCACGCTTGGAGGATCTTCTAGGACCACCGCCCACCGACTCCGAACACCTCACCCCACATATGGCATCCCTCCGTGACCCACTAGAACCTCATCCCCTCCACCCTTCCTTTTTCCACAGGAGCATGGTGAGAGTAAAAGCAAAGTAAAAGAAGGAAAGCAAAAGCATTTCTTTTGGCAAAAAGCAGGGTTCTCCTCAAGTATAAAAAGGCTCGAACCTCTCTTGTAGCCCCAGGAACAAGATCATTGAGAGTGAAGATCATCATCTCCATCCTCATCCTTGAAGATAAAATCTTTGCATCAACCTCATCGACATAGTTAGGCCCTTTCATCAACATCATCCTTGAACATGGATTTCATCTTTGCCGATTGGTTGGTTTTCCCTTCATCGATCTGCTGTACAGCTGCATCTTTGCCGCTGGAGCCGTGTGCCGCCTTCAGTTTGTTTGCGCCAGCCGCTTCCAACACCTGGCCGCCTCCATGATGTCTCTTGTGCAGCTGTCATGTTGAACACTTGTAACCAGCCAGCACCGCCTGCTGCCACACCCCTATTGTCGCACCTGTTCCGTTGCTAGTGCCACCTTCGCGCCTTTGAATGTTGCCGACTGTGCCTTTACGCTTGCTGCCAGCAACGTTGCCAGCCAGCCACCGCGAGCACCGTCAGCTGCTGTTGCTGCCACTTGCTGTCACTTTAGTGCTTGTGGGCCACCTGCCGCGTGCCCTATATAGCACCACCACTTGATCACTACCACCCCCCCCCCCTTTTCTCCCTTTGGGCTGCGCCACGTGCTATATTGGGCCACTAACTGAACATACAGTGCTACCTCCAGGACCCAACTTGGTTCATTCTCCACCAAACGACTTCTTGCGGGCTGCGTTTACTCCAGATTGGGCAATAGAGTTTTGCAGCTGGTCATCATAAGCTTCGCCTTTTCTTCATATCTCCTGTGTACTTCGACTACAGGACAAGGGATTTGGACTTGAACTTGGATTTGGATTTGGATATTGGATTTGGTACTAGACCGGGAAGTGATTCTTGTGGGTCATCCCCGTGCATCAGAGATCTTGTGCCTTGACATGGACATCAACTTGGGTTTGTACATCGGCATATTTGTTTGCTTTTGTATTCATTGTTGTATTGATTTTGGCCAGCGTGCCCATGGATTGTTCCTGAATAAATTCTTGAAAGGGATCGGGGCCTGTTTCCCGCTCACTGTGGTGTACTATGCAAAATCCCCTATCCCTTCTCTCTACCCTTCTCTATCTTCTTTGTTTATTTATATCACTTGGATACGTGGTTAAATCTGTAATGACATGCCCTACTAGGCTTACAAGTGGTATCTCGGATGGTGGTAGTGTTATAGAACAGGGGCTGGGTGGTGTACTGGAATGTGAGGGAGAAGGCTAGATATGCATGGTTGACTGCGACTCCAATAGGGCGAGGCGAGATGGTGAAGTTCGAGATGAGTGGTATCAAGGAGAGGGAGCCCATCAAGTAGTCCACTATACTGGGGCTATGTGCGAAGGGGTAGCATTTGAAAGAGCTGGAGCCGGGCCATCGGGCTAAGCGAAGGGCCATCTATAATGGGTAAGCCATTGTAGATGGCTAGTCCGTGAGCTTTGCCAAGGTCCAGGAAGTGCTCCCCATAGGTGCGGGTCATTGTGTCCTATGATGTCTGGAGTAGCCCTTAGAGAAGGTTGCATGCTTCTTGGAAAATACTCCTCCCGAAATTACCAAGGGAAAGACCGTGACAAACGCGTTGATACTTACAACATGTGCACCAGCTGTGCACAAGTTGAGAGAGAGTGTAACTATTTGGCCCTCCTAGGTCTATTTCACATGATGAAATCCATGCCCGGACACCATAAAGGTGGAAGAAGACATGGGGACAGGGTCCATAAGGTTTGATTAAGAAAAAGCACCATCTTGGTCAAAAAGCAGGAAAAAGCAAGATTGACCGCGAGCCTAGGGCACCATTGGAAGGAGAAGACTGAGCTGGACCAAAAAGCTAAAAGGTGCTTTCTCAAAAAGCAGCTCTAAGGCCAAAAAGCAAGGCCTTAAAGCCAGAAAAGAAAAGCACCAAAAGTTGAGTAATATTTTATTAATTAAAGTAAAAAGAGCAAAAGCAAAGGCAAAAAAGGAAAAGCAAAGCATAAAAAGGCAAAGCAAAAGCATGAAGGCTTTTTGGCAAAAAGCAGGGTCTCTTACAAGTATAAAAAGGATTGGACTTCTCTTGTAGTACCATGAACGAGATCATTAAGATTGAAGGAGCTTCATCAAGAGCTTGAAGATCATCAAGGACAAGACATGAAGATCGTTGAACAAGGCTAGGGATTTTCCTTCATCGTCAACATCAAGGGGGTGGCCTCCATCGTAGAATGAAGAAGCTCATCGCCATCTTCATCATCAAGAAACGTGGAGTCTCTTCTACCGCCACCAACCTCCTATCATTTATGCACCGCTTGTGAACTGCTGCTGCAGCCCCCCGTCGCCACCATATGTACTGTTGGAGCTGTGAGCATTGTGTGCCTCCGCCAGCACCTCTGCCACTGCATCCGCCTCCAACTCCTGGCTGTATTGCGTAGCCACTACAGCCGCCAGCCACCAGTATGCCCTGTCTCAGCCACTCAAGTGCTGTTGCTGTTGCTTGCTCCATCAGCCAACCCTCAATGCCGCCAGACAGAAATACTACCAGCCCTTTGCGCCAACAGTGGCTGTGCGCTGACCAGCATTGCTGCCTTCAGTCTCACGAGCCGCCTTCAGGGCCAGAGCAGCCACTTGGTCGCTGCCTATACCCCCTACTGCTCTTGCCTATCGTGCGTTGCCATCTGAACCCCTGTTGCCTAAATCTGTTGTGCGTTGCATTTGAAGCTTTGCCGCTTGGACGTGCTGCTTTTGTGCCATCTGGCTGTACCATACAGCCGTCAATGTTGCCTGTACCTCTCAGCACCGTCTATGCCTACCATAGCTTTGTACCACCTGGTGGCTGCCATAGACTTGTCTGGGTGCATCCATCTCTGTGCTGCAAGCTTTCTTGTGGGTTGTCTCTATTCCGGATTGGACAACAGAATATAAAGTTTGGACAACAAATACTTCGTCAACTATACACATCTCCTCTATACCTCGTGTATGAGGTCGGAGTTATTTGGACTTGGACATATAGCTTGGGCATGGAACTTGGAAATGAACATGGAACTTGGGCATGGAACTTGGACATATAGCTTGGACATGAAGCTTGGACATAAACATGGAACTTGGACATATAGCTTGGGCATGAAGCTTAGACATGAACATGGAACTTGGACATGGAATTTGGACTTGGATTTGGATTTGAACTTGGATTTTGGACTTAGACTTGATCCGGATTTGTCTTGGATTCATTGGATTTTGATTTGGATGTTGGATCTGGTACTAGCGCGGTGAGAGATACTTGTGGGTCATCCTCGTGGTGTGCCTGGCATCAGAGATCTTGCGACATCGACATTGATTTGGATATCCTACATCAGCATATCTGTTTGTTTTGTATTCTTTGATTGTATTGATCCTGGCTAGTGTACCCGTGGATTGTTCTTGAATAAATTCCTGAAAGGTGGCGGGGCTTGTTCTCCGCTCAATGTGGTGTACTGAGCAATATCCCTATTCCCTTCTATCTCTCCGCTCTCTCTATATATATCTTTATTTCTTGGACACGTGGTTGGGTTTGTCACTGCACGCCCCGCTCGGCTTATAGAGAGAGTTATATTAAACGTCTTGAAAAGACCCAGTGGGTGTATGAGACAAAAAGTGATACAATAGTGCCATATAATCTCATCATGGTACAAAAGAAAACAAAAAACTAGAACTATGAGCTAGGAATGTCAAATCCGAGCCATATGATACATAGTGGGACCATCATCATTAAACAACGTATGGAGCTAACCCCCTGGTAGGGGGAGGGGGCCATCAAGGATATCGAGCATGGGGTTAGCCTGTAGAAGGCCCTATAGATCCCTGGGACGTGGGAAGGTGGTTTTGTACCTCTCCAAGATCTCCCCATGCTGGTGCCGATGTGTTTGTTGCTGGCGAGGTTGAAGGAGTCTGGGACGTCGGGCTCGTTGTAGTACCGTGGCCCGGTCTAGAGTCACACCAAAGTGGGGTCTGGCGTGTCAAGCACTTGAGAATGTTTGGCTTGATGAGGCTATCCATGGCTCGTCCTCTTGTGGTCGGAAGAACTGAGTGATGGTAGCTTGGGGTCAGGATGGATGTCTCCCATCGTGTCTCAACACCCTAATCAGCGAGGCTTTGTGATCATGCTGTTGCATCCTAGCCGACATGATTGCCTCTCAGTAGGTTAAGATGTTGTCCAGAATACTTTGATCTTGAACGACAGTGGTCTGTGTATGATGAATCAAGTTGGGGAGAAAGGGCTGCAATCTCTGGTGGCTGATGGCCTTGGCCAGAATTTTGTAGGTAGTCCCTAAGAGGGTGATGGGTCTCCACTATCGTATCTCCAATCTGTCTCACCACCCTCCGTGGGTATCAAGTGGATCAAACCCTTCGACAACCTCTCGAGCATGGCTCTTGTAACCATTATCTCATTGAAGGTAGACTTGAGGCCACCTTCCATGACATCCCAATGCCGTAGAAATAAAGAGGCTGGAAGATGGCCCCTCGGTAACGTCGTTATAGCCTCTGCCGACTCCTCAGATGTGAAGGGGGTGAGGAGGAAAGTCTTGAGAGCGTGAGGGACCACCTCTCTTGTGTGCCGCGACACCTGCTCATTCGCATCCAACACCGGTGAGAAGAGTGCTCAGGAAATTTGTGGCAATGGCTCTCATATGAGGGGAGTCTGTAACAATGGATCCATCTGGGCTCCTCAACCTGCAGATCCTCTTTGTCCGTCTATGTGGGCTTGCAATCTCAAAGAAATCTCCAATGACGCTGTCTCGCGCCCGTGTCTAAAAGAGGCTGTGGCATGGTTTTTTTACTCCCCCCGCCGGTGCTCCTCTATGGATCTGAGCTCTGTATGGGTGGCGCCAACCGGTTGACCCTCAATTCACGGACTATCTCGTGCACTCTCTTGGAGCCGCTGTAGAGAGGCAAGACCCGTGCGAATACTCCTCTGCTGCTCTCGGAAGCTAGCCAATCTTCTCTGCGTTGCCTCCTGTAAAAGACTACTAGTCTTGCCAAGACCTCCATCCAGGGCTTCTACGGCGACTGCTTCTGAGTGAAAATCAAGCCTCTCCCAAATCCCCTTTATCCTGCTGAAGATCTTTGGGTCCCGAATGAAGCTATGTGGAACTGGGTACTCACCTGTCTGTCCTGTCTCCAGGGTTGATCTCGGGTGAGAATAACCAGTGCATGGTCGAAAATTGTAGTGTTAGCCAAAATGCCAATCATGCCGCCACGCCCACAAGCGCACTTGTCAACATAGAACCGATTGAGTCTCGATAGGTTGGGGCCGGTATTCCTCCTGTCAAATCTGGAGAAAGACTCTCGAGACTACGGCCAAACTCTAGAAGATGCCAATGGTCCTGTCCCCTCAGAGCCAAAATCAATTGCTCCCAAGCTGAGTACTCCGTACCTGATATGGTAGCCATGCCACCACCGAATCTGTTATCGGTCGACTCTAGCATGTTAAAGTCCCCACCCATACACTTAAAATTTGCCTGCGGCAAGGACCGATGAACCGTACTCTAGAAGGTGACTCTGTTGCCTACTGCCATGTTCGGTGCGTAGACATTCAGGAAGCCGACACAATCCTCTCCTATGATGGTCACCCACTGAGCCCATCCAGTGACAATGGTGCTTGAGTTGACCACATGCGAAAGGTCAATGGTCTGTCCTTGTATAGCGGTGGACACTTACTCCGTGCTCGAGTCTGTCCCTTGTGCTGCACTCAAGGGGAAGAGAAGATCATCGCTCCACTCTTTGGGGTGGACATCATGGAGCGGAATAGCATGACACAAATGCGGATGGGAGCCACCGTCTCCTTGAACATGCCAACGCCATCAATGGGGAGGCATTGGAAAAAAACTACAGTCGACTTGCTGTATGTACCCTGGTGGGGGGGCCGCCTGGGAACTCCGGAGGGAGAGCCCGGATCGGAGGGGCAGCGATGGGCATCTCTACCAGCTCCGAAAAATGACAAATTAAGCAGCGAACAGAGCTGGCCGGCCGTTGCCGCTCTGGGTTAGACACAATAGGAAGGCGGCAGGAGTGCTCTGGAGAGGTGGGGGGGGGGTTGATGTGGGTAGAAGGGTTCGGGGGAGGAGATGGCTGCGAGGCCGGGCCCATTGCATGCTTTGGAGGGTCAGCGATCCCTACAGAAGGCTGAAAACGTGGAGGGGGGTTCTGATGAGGTAATAGTCTCTAGAAAAGGAAGGGGGGTGTTCCCTTGAAAGAATAGAGGGGGAGCCATCACCATCTAGGGGCTACTAAGATAACTTCTCAAAACGGTTCTCTGACACAACGGTATCCTCCTGGATCCTGCTAGCCCAACATGCCGCCAACACGGCTTGGCTCTCGACGTGGACCGATGGTCCCGCCTCTGGGTAGGGTTTGCCACTCTCTTGTGTCGGCCTCAATTGGGGCCAAAGGAGTCACCATTGCAAAAGGATCTAGAGCTACCCACATTATTTTTCATGGAGGAGACAAGGAAGCTACTCCTAGGCCTGTTCTCTTAGATGCAGTTTCCTCAGGACAGGTAAGGGAACGGAAGGCAAAGAAGCCGGAGAGATCAAAAGATCATCAGATTGACATCATGCCAGGAAGTTCGATGAATGGTTTGCAGTGGTGCTTAGCCCATTGTGTGTTTTGACAAATAAAGTTGTGGAATCTTTGTGAACCAAAGCTGAAATAGAACCCTTTTGAAGCATTAAGACTTTATGCTAGCAAAGGACTGGTGTTGGTTATCATGTTCAACCTTTTTGTGGTTGAACATGATAAGATTGCATTGGAGTAGTCTTGAACCAAGCAGGCCATGTTGTGGCCTATGAATGTGAAAGACAACAAGGAAGCAGATGCATTATCTCGGAGACCCCTGAGCCATGTGGTTTCTATGGGGTACATATGGATTTCACTTTGATGAAGGATCCTTATGCTACCATGTTTTGGAACAGATTGCAAATTAGAGATTTGGTGACTTTTTATTTTATCAAGTAGAATTTTCTTATAATGCAAACCCAGGTTACGTGTGACACACGGAGAATTCAGGCCAAGGTAATGGAAGAGTGTCACGGTCCTTCCTACATGGGGCATAGAGACACCTTGACTACACTTCAAGCTTTGGAGAGCTACTTCTATTGGCCTACTATGAGAAAGTACATTGAACTTTATGATTCAAGAATGTTTGGTTTGTCAGAAGGTCAAGATTGATTAACAAACACTGGTAGGATTATTGCACCCATTGAATGTTCTATGGGAGAGTATTGCTATGGATTTTATCTTTGGATTGCCAAAGTCAGGGAATGATGGTATATGGACCTTTCATTGTTGCCTCCCATATACAAATCTCGTTCTGGCATCGTTGCCTCCCATGTACAAATCTCGTTCTGGCATCGTTGCCATCAATGGGTCATCTGGCATCATTGCCTCCCATATACTAATTTTGCTCCTTGGGCAATCGGGCATCGCTACCACCCAAACTAGAGCATGTCCAAGTAACCATTATATTAGCAAAATAATGGTCAATTCCAGTCCAATATATATTTATATACATATATATATATATATACAGATCATGCTTAGTTTCGTACGTCGTACAGATCAGATCGTACGTACGATTCGTTCCATACGGTAGCGTACGTATCCGTACGGTCGGGTACGATTTTGCCCTGTTTCTGCCCGTTGGAAATAGCCGTTTTTCTGCCCGTTTTTTCTGATCGTTTTCTGCCCGTTTTCTTGGCTGTTTTCCTTTCAAAATGGGCATCTCTCCTGAGTCCTTCTATAAAAGCCTCAAGGACCAAGCCTCTCCTCCATCTACTCCAAGCCTCTCCTCCACCACCCTCCATCTACTCCAAGCCTCAAGGACCAAGCCTCTACTCCAAGCCTCCCCTCCACCCTCCTCCACCCTCCTCCAAGCTCCTTCCATCCCACTTGAGCCTCTACTCCAAGTTCTCTTCCTCCAAGCTCTTCCCATACTTCATCTACTCTACGCTCTCTCCTCTACTCCACGCTTTAGCCCTTGTCTTATCCATCATGCCTCGGGAGAAGCATGAGGCTTTTGATTTGCATTGCCTCGATGTGGAGAAGGACACCAAGAAGTCCAACTCCCATCATTGGACATGCCGATATTGCGGCAAGTCATACACCAGTGGTGCAACAAGGCTTCTCCAGCACCTTTCAAAGATTGGGGGACAAGTTGCCCCATGCAAGGAGATTCCGCAAAGCATTGCCGATGACATTTCGTGGAAGATGAGCGGCGGCTCAAATTCAAGTAGAGGAGCATCATCAACACACGCACCGGCACCACCACTAGCACCACCATCGGCACATGATGAAGCGGCCACACGAGGATACGCAATCGACTGAGCACACGACAGTTGGAGCGGTTGGTCTACTGCCGCACTAACTTGCCCATGATGCAGGGCCTTCTTAGTATGGGTAGTCCCAAGCAGGTAAGTGACAAGTCTAGACTCTAACTTGTCATGACTCATAACTTTTAAGTTTTGTGTACAGACTAACTTTTGTGCCTTAATGTGTAGGTCAATGTTGACACTTTCACGTTGACGAGTGAAAACTTTGCAAGTGTCAATCAACAACCTGATGAGGAGGAGGAGGCAATCTTCATGGAGCTCTATAGTGAGCTTGTGGCAGCAGATACTCGCAGCACGAGGAGTCAGCATGGACGGGACCGAGCAGTTGGAGTTCATAGGCCTCCGCCTTCGACATCGGCAGAGGGTGGCCTTCGCACATATGTGAGGCGGGGATCCTCGAGCTCCAATCCCCGCCTTCATGATGATATTCCATTGCCCCCTCATGATGATACCCCACTGCCTAGAGAGTCCTTGTTTGATGATGACGGCAACCTACTTAGCGAGAATGATCCCCAGAGTGTCTCGTCCACCTTCGAAGAGTCCTCTTCAGAGAACTCTCTTGATGGACACTCTAGTAGTGATCATGTTGATGATCATGCAGATGTTGGTGATGATGTAGACTTTTGATATGTTATAGCTCTCTAGGCATTGGGCATCTATCTCGTTCTAGCCCATTGATGATGTATTGTAGTATGTAGTGTCATGTATGTACGCATGTTGGCGGTCGCCCATGCCATGAGTTATTGGCCTATCCTTCTGTACCAATTTTGTACTCTAATGGCATGATGACATTATGTTCATGGTCCTACTATTTTGTAACTTCTTGTCTACAATTTTTAAGTTTAGGAAGTATTAAAAAAAAAAACGTACTAATATCGTACCGTACCTCAAAAATTTTAAGGTACCAATTAGTACCGTATTTTATCGTACCGTACCGTATCGTACCTTTCATACGAAGTAAGCCTGATACAGATATACATATATACATATATATATAGATATACATATATATATATACATATATACATATATACATATGTACATATACATACATACATACATACATACATACATACATACATACATACATACATATATATATATATATATATATATATATATATATATATATATATATATATATATATATATATATATACATATATACATATATATGTATATATATACATATATACATACATACATATATATATACATATATACATATATATGTATATATATATATATATATATATGATGAAGAGGGCTAGAGATACAATTCCTCCCTCTCTTGAATCTGTCTTGATCGCAAGACGTCGATATACCTGTATTTCAAATATGTCCGGATGAGCCACTTCCTCATAAGCTCGTAATATATTTGGATAGTCCTTGAAGTACTTCTCTGGCATCCATTTCACAACCAACAGCGAATAATTCTCAAATTCCAAGAGGAACTTTCTGACCACTGCCTTCCTCTTTTTCTCACGGAATGAAACTCAATCTGCTCTGGCTCTTTCACCCCTGGTGGATCCCTCAATATAGGATCCTCCTTTTTATGGTTTTCATAAACTGTCATGGAAAGCATTATATATCCTCCAATGATCTTAAAGGTCCAACCAAGAATTCATTAGTAGTCATCTGGGCCATCTGGTCCCATTGAGCGATTGACTATGAAATCCAATACAATCATCTGGGCCATCTGGTCGGAACGACTGCCCAACTGCGAAATCCAATAAAGTCATTTGGGCCATTTGGTCGCAATGACCGCCTGACTGCGAAATCCAATACAGTCATCTGGACCATCTGGTCACAACAATGACTGCCAAAAACCAAGATATTTGGCATACTTGCCGTCAATGGGTCATCTCGGATCGTAGCCTCCCATATACAAATCTTGTTCTGGCATCGTTGCCGTCCAATGGGTCATTTGGCATCGTTGCCTCTCCCATATACAAATCTCGTTCTGGCATCTAGTCGTCATGTGCTTGGTTGAGCTGAGGGCTTGGCTAAACTAAGCTAGGTATTTGAAGAAGGGCGACAACAGAAGAACATGGCGGGCAACAGGGGAAGAAGGCAATAGAGAGAGAAGGAAAGAGTCTTGCTTTGAAACCATGTTGATATTTTAGGGTTAGGGTTAGGGTTCAGCTTTGGTGGCTGAAACAGTGGAGCAGCCATGGTCGAGTGAAAGAGAGAACAAGACAATGATTGCACAAAACTCAAGTACTATATTGATGTGATTGCTATGATATGAAAGTACTAGGAGTGAGTACATTTTTATAGCCCATGGGGGTTATCTTTTGACTAAGTCACACTCACATGGAGTTGACACATGGCACTATTGCTGACATCATTGCTTAGATCAGTCCACATAAAATATCTAGATATTATGTGCCCCTTTAAGAGGTGGTTTACACACAAACACACAAACACTTACTAAGAGGCTGTTTACATGCAATCAACATTTGTATTCAAATTTAAGGCTTGCTTTCAACACCCCCCCCTTTAGATCTAAACAGGGCTATGCAGGAATGATGGAGCCTTTTATAAGATTCAAGGCTTATTACAAAGATGGAATACACACATACAAGGAAAGGTTGACACATTCACACATCAATTTTGGGAGACCACGTGGTTAGAGAACCCATGACCCACACACCAGGTTTGCATGCATCTTCTTTTGCTCTTTGGCCATCTTCATGATGTCTGAGGATCTTGCATAAATTGCATGTGATAGTTATTTTTCCTTTTCTCTTTGTGAACACGATCCTATCTGACTCAAAGGAAATCTCAGATTGCTGTTTGCAGTGGTCTTCATGTATGTGGACTGCAATCATCACATCATAAGTCATTTCCCAAACCACCCTTAGTACAATCAAGGTTTCACAGAATTTTGTAACCTCTTCTTTACTTGATAGAAGAACAAATTTCATCATTTTCATCCACTGCAACTTCCAAGCTAGAGAGGAATTGTATTATAGAGCCTAGATTGCTCAAAAGTTTTGAAGTAGATTTTTTTTTTTGCTCAAGGAAGACTCTGAGGTTAACGATTTATTACCAAACAAGTTGTCCCATACCTCCTTTGAGCTCTTGGTGAAATCCACGGTTGTCAGACAACCCGAGCCCGATGAGCGTAGTAGCCTTATCTTTCCCCTCACCCCTTCTGCGTTGCACGCTGCTGGCCTGCCGCTGATACAAGCAAAAGAAAAGGGGCCATGTCAACATCTGACATTGTAAGGAGCATTGTAAGCCCAACTAAGTTTAAGACCTATGGGCATCCAGCATGGCCATCATAACTGCCATCGTAATCAGTAATCGAGCGTGCTAGTAGTGCCTCTGTCGTAAGCCAAAAATGGCTTCAGCCGTGTTGGACGAAAGGGGGGTGTCGGCGGTTCTGTCTTGCCACCTGGCTGCCATGTGTAAGCAATAATTCTACATGCGCATACGATGGTTCTTGACCATGATATATAAGGGCTATAAGCCCGTGGCCCTTCCTAACCCTCCAGGCTTCACCTTTATAGTGGTATGCATGGGTTCAAGGAGAGAAGGGGGGGGCCGGCCACGTCTGAGGCCGCCTGTGCGTGTATGGCTGCTGTCCGCTTCTGTGCTGCTCCGTGAGCGCTGACCGTGGCCATGCTTCAAAGTCCAATAATTTTTTACACAGCATGGTAGATTGATGAAAGCCAGCATAGCTGCATGGCATGTCTGGAAGGTGAGATGTGTACGAGTTATTGAGTGCATGCCTTGTTCTCTTCCAAAATTTCTGGTTCGTTTTGGGCAGACATTGATCACATTGTTAGAGGTGTCTGGAACCAATATTTAAAAGAAAGGCAGAAAAGGGTACAGCCCATTTTCTCCTCGGATACCATTGTCTTACTTCTGTACAGGCTGGTCTGGTAAAGTCCGGCAAAATTGATTGGCTCAGCCATGATTGACGTACTCACATATTTTATTTATATACTTATTACTATTGGTTGTACCATCTCTCGTACTTAATAAAAGCTATATCTGCAAAAGATTAAGTTTGTTTGCAAACTTCTTTAATTTGGGATTATTGTGCTAATTATTTTCTTAACAAGAGGGTTTCTTGCACCAAATTATTGGAACGGCTATGGTTCAAAGATCCCGGATGCATATTGCAGCTAGGGTTATTTTTTTCATGATGGTCTCCTTCAGGTACACTCTTTGTCGACAGTTATTTCCTTCAAGATGGAGGTCGAGCAAGGGACACGGGGAAATGGCGAGGATGGAGTTGACGTTGCAGACAGAATAAATCAGTATCTTCCAAATACCATACAGATATTTGGTATTGTACCAGTTAACAAGTTAGTTTTTTTCTGTATCCTTCCTACATTGATTGTTTCAATGCTGCTGCTCTAACTTGCAGTCATAGGTTTGATGGCTCAAAGCTAGATTGATTGTTTCAATGCTGTTGGTTTTTTTCTGTATCGTCCCTACATCGATTGTTTCAATGCTGTTGCTCCAACTTGCAGTCATAGGTTTGATGGCTCAAAGCTAGATTATGAATATAATACCTTTTTGCAGCTTGTAAACTTCATTAGAGTCACATTCAAAGTTTTAGCACTTGAAGATGGTCGATACACTTTCTTTTGTCTTTCATCTGGTGTATCACCTTTCTGGGTTCAGCCTCGTATATCAGATATGTCCTATGCCTTGCTACCATTGGCTGAGAGGGCTCGACACGGTCTCCTATGCTTCTGAGTGAAGCAAATTGAAAATGCAGCTGTTGACTGATGCCTCTGACTGCCAAGCTGGTAGTATGTGCATGTTCTTGAGTCCGACATACCTAACTGCAGACTGTAGGATTTTGCTCTGTATCCTTTTGCCAAACTATGCATTAGTACAAAGTGACGAAGACATAGCACTTGGTTACCGGAGAGTTGCGAAATGACTGTATAAGTATATATGTTACTCAAGGTAAAGGACATAGGATTCTACATAGTTACCAGAAAACGGGAAGGGGGGAACGTTTTGGCCCTTGGGAACGGGAACGTTTTGAACCCCAAGAACAGGAACGGGAACGGGGGAATGCCATGTCAGCAAACAAAACTAATGGATATCTTTAAATGGTTATTTAAAATGATGAATTTTAAGTAGGGCTAAAACTTTGAAAATTTATGTTATGTATGCATAGTTGAGTGGAAAAAATAGAGGAAAAATTCATTTTTTAAAACATTTTGCCCTTTTATAAAGGGTTTCTAGGCCTGTTACCAAGGGGAATGTTTCGGAACGTTTCCCCCTGGCCGTTGCTTGTGGGGGAACGTTCCTGAATGTTTTGGAACGTCCAGGACTGGGGAACGGCGTTCCCCTGTTCCCTAGAGGGGGAACGACGTTCCCCAATAACTATGATATTAGAATATCAAAGTGACGAAGACATGAAACTTGATTACTGGAGAGAGAAACACATCTGCTCTTTCTGCGTGAACATATTCACTAGCTGCAAGTTAGCGTTTGCATAGCCAAAAGATAACTCTTGCTAGATATCTGTATGAGTATATATCGTACTCAAGGTAAACGACATAGGATATCAAAATACAGCCCAGTTTCCAACAATTGAGGTCTTGTGGATCAAAGTCGCGTGCATAGTTTAGAAATTCGCTTAAGATGGGGATTAAAGAGAAAATATAGGGGCAATCATTTTAGATAAAATTAAGTTGCCAATGAAGATTCCGCTCTACACACTATAGCAACTGCATGACTTAAAGTTTCCAGCCTTTAAAGCTTCACTATGGCACATAGTTGCATGGAACGAGGAATGGGAACGCAAATGTAGTACAAAATAGGGCTATGGAATGGAAATGGAATGCCATGATGTAAAAATATATACGCAATCATGAAACAATAACAATGTGAACTGGGGAACGAAAACAGGAATGGCAGGGATGGGAAATGGTGTATGTGTGTTCCAAAGGGTTGGAACGGATTTTTCCCACAACTGTGCCATGGCATCCATGAGTCCTCCAGTCCAAGGTTCCCAAGGCAACTATGTTTTTTTTCAACTGGCCTTTGGCCCAAGATCCTCCCATAGTTACCAAATTTCACCGTCCGTAGTAGACGGCTGCCACCCGTAGGCGCTTATTTATCCACCCGTAGGTGATGCGGCCGAGGAAGCACCAAGGGGGGTTTTGAACCCGGGACCTCTTGGTCCTAGGCAAACACCTTCACCACTTGATCTATCACCTCATTGGCTCCCAAGGCAACTATTTAAAATCAGTGTTGTCATTTTACCCCAAGTTTTAATGGGTATTACATTTTGAACTATTTAAAAAATGCTTCAATCTTTTTTAGATCGTTTGGTCTTTTCATTTAGAAAAAGCTTGAAATTTCTAATCTATATAAGGTTTAAAGTGTTTACTCACGTGTCATGAAAAATGAGATTTCACATGTCGGGCTAAGGTTTGGGTACGGCCCCAACGGAGGACGTAGCCCGTCTGTTTCTCAAGCATTGGTATCCAGTTTGTGGTTTGCCTAGCACCATAACATCAGATAGTGATTCCAAGTTTACCTCGCATTTCTGGAGAGCAGTATTTGAAAACTTCGGAACTAAGTTGGAGTTGTCTAGTGCATTCCATCCGCAGACAGATGGCCAAACAGAAATTTATAACCAGTTGGCCTTTGATGTTCTCAAGTAATACTGTCATGACCAGGAGTCCAAATGGGAACATTATCTTCCATTGGTCCAAGCTATCTTGAACGACACTCATTCATCCAATGTCGGACAGACTCCATATGAAGCAGCCTTTGGTCGTCGTTTTTCTTCTCTTTTGACGAGAATGGTGTCTCCATCTTTAGAGGCTACTAAAACCACGGAAGCATTTTCCGAGATCATTGAGTCAGTCAAGGACCGCTTGACCAAAGCTCAGGAAGCATATAGCAGACAAGCAAATAAGTCTAGACGAGACGTCCACTTCAAGGAAAGGGGATTGGGTCTATTTGCATATCATGAAACAAAGATTGAAACAAGTGGGCAAACCTTGTCCCAAGCTTTCATTCCGTAGTTTTAGCCCTTTTCCAATAGTTAAGAAGTTAAGTGATGTCTCCATGAAGTTAAAGTTGCCTACCAGTTGGACAATGCATGATATTTTCCATGTTTCTTGGCTAAAACCATATGTTGGTCCAGAAGTGTTTGATGTTTCAGATGAACAGCAGCCAGACGTGGTAGACGAAGCAGAAGTTATTGAGCCCGAGCAGATTCTTCTTCATCGATGGAAGCATGGTTCCAGTCGACGGATACGTCACTTCTATACCAAATTCCAAGATCGAGGTACCCACGAAGCTGTATGGCTAGACGAGGAGCTCTTCCAGGAGTACCCCTAGTTGTTGGCGGACTACATGGAAGCCATGAACCTGCCGGAAACTAAGCAGGAGGGAATGTCACATGCACTCTGCACTCAGTGCATGGTGACAAACTTGTTCATCATCATCAGTGCAACATTTGTACATTATTACAACCCAGTAGGATGATATTTGTCATACGCCGTGACCCCATTGTACATTCTCAGTCCAGGATAAGTCAGGCACGAGCTACATAGGTCATTCCTCAGCCTTAGCGGGTTAGTCAGTCAGTCAAGTCCCTTAACCCACTTGGAGAGAATCATTCATGCATGTAGAGTCAGTAGAAGCCTTAGGGTTTGCATCAGAAAGCACTCTGTATCCTGCATAATATGCATTCATATGCTTGTGCATCATTTAGAACATCCCAGAATTCAGTCTTCAGTGTGCTAAGAGCTTTCCTCCTCAGCCCTAGGAGTACCCTTGCCTTCAGCACTAGACTAGTCTCATCCAGCCCTTGGAGTACTTGAGTTTGCTTCAGCCAGCCCTGGTTCTCCAACGCATGCAGTTCAGCAGTCCCTACAATCATAAGCGCAGCCAAACAGTACATCTACAGGCCTGAATCAGCAAACACACCTGCGTTTTCTGCATATAAACCAGCCGCATGCAGTTCAGTCCCCTACAGTCTGCGTTTACAGATCTACAATAGCCCTACAGTCTGCTGACGTTTCTATCCAGCATCAGCCATAAAGCCCTGCATTTCAGTCCAGCATTAGTCTCACAACAGTATTCAGCCCTACAGTCTGCATTTGTAGATTCCCAGCAGTTTCAGCCTTGATTCACCAGTATACATCAGTATCCAGCATTTAGTGCATCATCTAGGCATACACCAGTCATCTGGTAAAGGTATTCTATCATTCATAATTATTTATAGCATTCTAACATAGCTTAGAACAGTCCACCGCCTTCTTTTCTCAGCCTCAGGTGTGCAGCCCTTCCTCATGCCCTTGGGAAGAGTGCATAAGCTCGAGATCAGTTCATTGAGGTGTTTCTACAGCCGTGTACAGTTCAGCCAGGCTTCCGATCCTCCGAGATCTTGTGTTTGGCTTATCTACAGGCCACAATCATTCTCTCTAAAGTAATAAAGCAAATACTATCTCATTATCGGGATAGGGGGCCCTTCAGTGGGTAATTTGGGACCGAATCTGGTGTACAGTTCTCATATCTCTCTCTCTCATCTCTTTAAAGTTTGAAGTATTAAAGTGGATTGCTAAACTCACGAAACTCAGGATACAGAAGACGGTGTGAGCATTTGTGTGACAGGATCTCCCAATACAAAGACTTCCGCTGCATATCACAGTGAGAAGGATGCCCAATTGAAGAGTTTGCCAGATTTTGTCAATGATGCCATGGAAACGGTTGCAATGGAATTGGGTGTGAAGCCAAGAGAGATGGAGCTTTCTTTTCTTATAAACAATGGTGATGTATTGGAGGGAAGGGAGCGTGATCTTATGTTCAAGAAGCGACCTCGTCTGAATCCTCTTGGAGGACCTTCTCTGCAAAGCTCAACTCTACCATTCGCCTTGAGAGAAAAGAGGTGTTAGTAACCTCTTGCCCTTCCTCTACTACTTGTGATACTCCATCGCATAGCTATGCCTCTTCACTCCTAGGTACTCATCACAGGGATCCAACTTATTTTTCGGAGTCTACGAGGATGGAACAAGAGCGTTTTACTTCTCATGTAGATAAAGGCAAGAGGAGAGCTGAGATTGACAAAGAGGCTACTCATCACACTGGAAGAGGATTAGAGAATTCAAGGCATGAGACAAATCCGTGAAGTTTGAGAACTATCATGGTGACTATGACTCTAGCAAAGCCTTATCTTTTATCTCCCAGTTTGAGTTTGCTTTTCATGAGGGAGAGTTCTCAAAAAAATCAAATCTTAGACGTGTAGGAATGTACATGAAAGCTATTGCTGCCCTATGGTGATTGGCGTAGAAGCTTTCCAACAACACCATCACTACATGGGCTGAATTTAAAAGCAAGTTTTATGCTGAGTTTGTGCCTTCGAATTTTTCAAAGAACATACACAAAAGGTGGGATTGGTTGAGTGAGAATTATGGGAAATCCATCTAGAAAAGTTTTGGAAGGTATTGCTCGAGGTGATTCCCTTCATGAGAATTAATGAAGAGGAGAAGAAAAAAAAAATCTTGAGTTGGGTTTTCAACCCATGTTCCAAATGGGCTTGAAATCTACCTAAATCAAACTTTACAACTCCTCATATATTCAGCTTTTGGCTTCCGAGCAACTTAATGTGAAATGGATGCAATGAAAGAATAACATTAACATGGGACAAAGCTAGTCAAAATCTGCAAAAAGGTGGACAACTGCCTAAAAGGGATCCTTGCTCCATCACAATAGAGTTGTCCAGGCTATGCCATGATTTTGCAGACAGCTCAACAGCTCAATGGACCATGATTTTAACATTTTATATTTTTCTGTCAATTCTGCACCACCCAAACTTGCCCTGAATTGCATTCCGATCCATCCGGACGCCTTTCCTAATGTCCTAGCAATTCCGACCAAGCCACTTCTCTGTTAGTTGTTTTGTTGTTCTTTGGAACCTACGTTATTGCTTTTTGATTTTACATGCTAGTAAGCTTTGGGTTCACCTGTGAGATTTGAGACTCATTGCAACTTTCTAAGCAATTTACGTTTGGGTGCAGGTAAGAAAATAATTCTTTCGGTGCGCACAAAAACACGAATTTTCCTATCTTTTATATATTTGTGTTTTGTTGGAAAGCCATTCGTTGTTTTGTTTTTTTATTGGGAGATTTGTTTTCAAAGTTCTAGCAAAGTAGATTCAGTGAATGCACTCTAAGGTGCCCAACTTTGGATTTTCAGATCTTTTGATCCAAGGAGGGGCTGCTGTAGTCGCACATATCACTATCTTCTTCCTGCTATAGCAGTGGGCATCACACAATATACTCGTGCAGAAGAAGTACAGCAGCGCATTGTTAAATTTCGGACTATTCTATCTTCACTTGAGGTATTGTTCGTCTTTTTATCGAAACAAGAAACTTGTGCGCTCTCTCTCTCTCTCTCTCTCTCTCTCTCTCTCTCACACACACACACACACACACACACACACACACACGATCCGTGGGTCTAAATGATAATTCCTTTCAATGGAAAACCGTAGTAAGAGTCTATACCTAATTATTAGTAAGCCAAGGAGTAGGTATAGCCTTAATGTCCTTGTAAATGGTCTTTGTTAGCACCATGAAATGAAGTTTATCAAAAACGTTAAGTTGTTCAATGATGATACCCCTCCTCCTACTCCTCCTCCTCAAGTAAGGCCTTCAAAGACTATTTAAAAGACGTACAGGAGCCTCAGTATAATGAAGACATGATAAATATCCTACAAATGACTATGATACTCTTCAAGAAATCCTATTGAGATTCGTTCATTTAAGGCATACATACAAGCAAAAGATGATATAGAAAAAACGAAACATATTCATGCATATACATACCTCAAAAAGCTTGTATTACTGTGGTGCACAATCGAGCACAGCATCAAGGCCTGCATGCAAGTAATCAGTGAGAGAAGCCCGGGCATCCAACAACTCTAGAGTGCAATGCGTAGAAGTTCAGCAACGCAGATAGTGTTTTCTTTTAAGTCGACCTCACCCTAATATTTATAGGTGCTGATCAAGGAATTGAATTGTTGGATTGTTGGCTGGCGACCCCGCTTGATCAATGCAACCCCTCGTGACTATATATTGGCAATTTGTAGGTTAGGAGATGATAGGCAAAGAGAAGAAGAAGAAGAAGAAGAAGAAGAATAAAAAACTTTAGAAAAATCTTATTATGCTTATAATAAATAGGTAATATTTATAAGCATTGGATTGGTTTAATTACACCTGGTAGGTGAATCAAATCCATGCCCAATTTTTCTAGCACGTGGTGCAGTGTAGGGTGATAGTAGAAAAGCGAAGTGGTACCTACCCTATTCCTAGGCGGTGTGCAGATATATAAGAGAGAATCTCTTTATATGACAGGTCGGTTCGAGTTGAGGAGAATGTATCATGGTAGTTTCTTGGTCTTGTCAAATTTTGTAAGGAAGACTTGGCCATCCTCCTCGATCTATATAAATAGATTCAAAAAAAGAATGGATTTGGTAATTCTTCTATTGCTTCAAAGGATAGAGGATAGATCCACATATGGTTTTCATGGCTTCTCTTAGCATTTGGATAAAGAAATTGCCTAATGGATGAGTTATTGAATACTCCAATAGCATCTATGAATCCGAAAAAAAATTGAAAACGTGCTAGGAGGTGTCCTTTTCAATATTATTAATCTCATGATGAATGAGAATTCATACCAGAAGAAATAGAGATTGTAGCAGATGGGGGAACAAGAAAACCTCATAAGAATCCCTTTAACTTGTCTCCATACATCACCACATTTAATAAAGAAACTATTTAATACCCATCATTGGTTATTGTTGAATCTTTTTCAAGCTTCAGGAAAAATATGACCAGGTTGAATCTTGTAACTGGTTTTTTCCATTTACGGTAAAAAGTATCAAATGAAGTAGCAATGTAAGTGTAAGGGGTTTTATTCTTAAAAAGCTATTGTACAAGTCTTGGAGAGTGCTGTAATTAGTACATTACCATTGGTAATGTCGAACTGCAAAAATTGAAAAGATGCTTTTGGGTACGTTTAGGAGAACTTCATATGCTGAATGCACAATCCAGTAATCCAATATAGGGAGGAATCCAATCCACCTTTAAAAAGTCTTTTGCAAAGATACGCTTTTTATTTGCTAATCTTGAATTCCATCAATCATGAAAGAACATACATCCAAATCATTGAAGTAATATTTAATAAATCCAATTATGTATGTTGATAATCCATATGTGGGAGTTCTTACATGATTTAAAGAAAGTGGTCAAGAAAGGTAAGGATTTGACATGAATGTCAATATCCGGGATAAAGTCATTGATGTTTATTAACTGATATATACCTAGTGCTAATCCTCAAGATTAGCGACCTAATCTAGCAAGGTTAGGGGAGCCCTGGGATTAGGATAAAGCAAGCTAATACGGGTGGCTAAGGTTATTATTAATAAATCGTACTGGCTATTTATAATAGGATGGTTATTTATAGTAGCAGTGGGCACTATATAAGTGAAAGATGGGCTATTATTGTCATAACTTCACTATTGGTCAGAGTTCGACTAAGACTCCAGCTACGCATGTAACGTAGGGGCATGTGAAAGTGACAAAATTGAAGAACTACTTGTAACAAATCCACTTAATCAACAATCACAAATAATGAAAGAAAGTAGGATTCAGAGAAAAAAGAAACGAGATCTCACTGAGAGGGGAACAAGCCCCTTCTCCTTTGCAGGAATGTATTGAATCAAACCATTGGCACAACGTGCCTGAATCTTTACAATAGATGAGAACTGTGCTATCCCAATGAAGAGGGAGTGCTCCAATTTATAGGTTTGAGGCTTCAATGCTCTAGAATGGAAAGAATAAGCTCCAAATGACAAGTGGCTACTTTAATTGACAAGTGTTAAGCTAAATTGACAAGTGTAAGGTGAAATGACTTAGGGACACTTGTCTCATTCTAGATGTCACATGTCTTAATTTAAGAGGTGATTCTTCCATAACCTTCTATGCTAAAAATATCCCAAAGAATTTGACAAAGGTGCTTTAGTAACTCTTGATCCTTGCGAAAATTCGGAGGTTTTGAATCAAACAAAATTTCCACTGCAGTCTGCCAAAAATAGCAACTCTCCTAGATTCTAGCAGTTGCATCCTTTAGGTCCAAGAAGGCTTCGTTGTTGTAAGATTTACCTATTCATGGTTTGCTCAAATGATTTGAGCATTTGGTTTCGCCTTCGAAACCACTCGTCACTTATATGGGCTCGTACTACCTATGGTATCAATGAGAGCCCTCCACAAAAGATTTGTAGCTCTCCGATCTCTGTCTTCCACAATGGATTGTGGCAATCGTTGATGCTTAAGGATTTGTTGGATCAAGAACTTAGCCATATGCCTAGCCTTGATAGTTTGCTTCACTAGAATAAAATGGGCCTGCTTGCTAAACTTGTCAATGATGGTCCATATCGCAAATGAAAATGAAATCCATAGCAATACTCTCCCAAGGTTGGTTGGGAATTGGCAGTGGTTGCAGAAGTCGAGCTGGTTTCTGTCTATCAAACTTGACCCTTTGATAATTCAAGCATTTCCTAATATAACTGCTCAAGATCTCTTCTCATACTTGGCCACAAGAAATATATCTCCAAGGGCTGAGTTGTGGCTAAAATACCACAATGAGTCATATAAGGAGGAGCATGACATTCCTCCATCACTTTAGACGTGAAATCCTCTTTCACACATAACTTGTGTTGCATTAAGAGAAATCCATCCTTGATGGCATAAGAAGTCACTATTTCACCATGTTGCAATTTGTCCCACACGAGCTGAAAATCATCATCATAAGCATACATATCTCTCATAACACTGAAATCTGTATGATAGATTATGGAGACAGCATGTATCTGGGGTCTTCTTGACAAAGCGTCAATTGCCTTATTTTCTTTTCCAGGAATTGTGCCAAATAGTTGGCCCATCTACGATGCTTTTAAGTGCGGTAGACTAGCAGTCACCCAAACACAATTGTAATCCAACAAATAAGACAAATAAAAGGGAGCTAGAGTGCTACTACACAAAAAGAACAACAACACCTGTTGGCCCCAAAGCTTGGCACCCCTTTCGGTATTTCTTTATTCAAATTCAATGGAAGAGTTTAACTGAATACATCATGGCCATACATATGCATGTCCAATCTGCCAATCCTCTGGACCTTTTAGCATAGAGGTTTTCACATAGCCCTGTTCCCCAAAACACCACACTGTTATTCACCGCTAATCAGCCAAGATAATACACCATGAGGCCTTGAATACGCATCTAACTGGCCCATGCACATAGCCAAAAACACAGCCATACATAGCCCGTAAACTCTTCCCAAAAACATGCTAAATTTACTCCTGTTTCTGCCCTCTTAGGCTGCAAATCCCTCCTCTCACAAGAGACCAGGAGTAGCACTCCCGAACAACCCACGAGCCGGAAGAAAGAGGAAAAGAGAGAATGCGTGAGAAGCCATCCTGCAGTTCTGCTGTGCGCCTCCTGCAGCCAGCTCACTTGCATCCACGCAAAAGAGAGAAAGCGTGCTCAGTCCAGCCCCGTCTCCTCGCAGCAAGAGAGAGAGACAAGGCAGTTCAGCTTGCCGACCTTTTGTTGAACGGAAGAGCCCTGTGGCTGCCCGACTCTTAACAAGAGAGAGAGAGATAGACAGTCCTGCCCGACGGCCTGTTCAGCCCTCCGTTTCTTGCAGCCCAGCCGCCGTGCAGCAGCAACTGACTCCATCCAGAGAGAGAAAGAGCCCCCACGTGCTGTTCATCCACTGTGCGCCACTTGCAAAACTGCCCGCCAACTTATTTTTTTTCCCAAAGCGTGAAAAAAAAAGACGTGCAACTGCAGCTCGATTTTCCCAAAAAGAGAAAGTCCAGCAAAAATAACGTAACCCCCCAAATGGGCCACGATGCTCCCCAAAAAGGGGTTCTTTTATTTTATTGGGTTTTTAACCCTTTGTCCCCTCCAAACCATTGTCCTCCCCCCATGGGTTATGAAAGGGACTTTAATACTTTAATAATTCCTAATGTCACCCTTGCCCCGCTTATGTGCTACCCCTGAACAAAGCGGGAAAGTGTAAACATTCAATAAATGTCCTGCACACTTGTGTCTTGCATGTTAACCACCATGCCCATACGCTTGTACAAATTCATAGGGTCGTGATACATTCTACAATAAACAGCCATCTTGGCCCACCTAAACTCCACTACTTTCTTATTTAGAACATGCAATGGTCCGGCAACCACTGCAAACCACTTGATGAACCTTCTGTAGTAAGAGCATAGTCCCAAAAAGCTTCTAATCTCATGCACACTGTTTGACTCTGGCCATTCCATAATAGCCTTGACCTTGTCAGGATCCATCCGAATCCCATCTTTGGACACTATATGGCCCAAATAGTAAATTTGTGACAGGAAGAACTCACTCTTCTTGCTATTTGCATTAAGCTTGTACTTTCTCAATTCTTGGAAAACAACATCCAAATGCTTTTATGCTCTTCCTTATCTTTAGAATGTACCAAGGTATCATCAAAGAAAGTACCTGTGGATGGGGTCTGAATATTCTATCCATCATCCAGTTGAATGTGGCAAGGGCATTGGTGAGACCAAAGGGTAACACAAGAAATTCAGATAGCCCAAAGGTAGCCTTGAACGTTGTTTTGTGCACATCCTCTGGAGCAATCCTAATTTGATGATAGCCACTCTTCAAGTCTATCCTGCTAAACACTTTGGATCCATCCAACCTGTCTAGGATATCATCAATCCTAGGTATGGGGAACTTGTTCTTTATAGTAATCTTGTTGAGGGCTCTATAATCCACACCATAGTAGTTAGGAAACGCGTTTCCTACAAGGAAAGAAACGTGGAAACGTTTCCTTGTAGGAAACACGTTTCTTTCACACAAGTTTTATAACATTTTTTTTCCCCAAAATCCCACGTCAACATCAGGCGAGTCTTTGGATAATTTATTCTCTGGTTTCCGTGTGCGGCTTTTCCCTCATCCTCAACATCAAATACAAGCGCTGCCCGGCCTGCCCCAAACCTCCATGTTTCCTCCCTCGGGTCGCATGCCTACAACCAGGTGTGTTTTGTATCAATCCTGCTTGCTAATTTTAGCCAATTTGGGGCAAGATGGAGATGCTACAAAATGGGGGTTTTCTTCACAGAGACCCCATTAAGTGTCCAACGTTTGCCTTAGACTTTGCCCAAGGGTCTTAAGTAGCTATGTAATCCATTACATGGCTGATTTTTGTCAATTGAAGTGGTTTGAAAATTGGGGGTTTCTCTGCAAGCACACTCCTTCAACAAAATGCCTCGCACAAGAGATGATATGTGGACCCATGTGATCGAATCGGCCTCCTACAAGGGTGGAGGTGCTTCCAAATGGCAGTGCAAGTATTGTGGTTGCAGTCCGGTGGCAGCATAGACCGGGTTAAGGCCCATTTCACAGGTTTAGCAGGGAAGGGAGTTAGCTCTTGTCCACTTGTTTCGGATGCTATCAAGGCATCATTACAAGAGTGGAAGAGAGCCAAATTATTAGGCCAAATGAAGTTACCGACAGAAAAGGAGAGGAATGAAGATGAGGAAGATGTGGATGTGTTAACTACAGGTAGTACAAGTGTATCCAAGAAACAAAAGGTTTCAGAAGGTAGCTTTGCACCACGGGCACAAAGGACTCCCATCCCCATTGCCAAGGCCTTGCAAAGAGGGAGCATCAAAGCCAATCTACAGATGCAGGCAAAGCAAGAGGCCACCGGAGAGCTAACAAAGCTCTTCATACAATGTGCTTTGTCTTTCAATATTGTGCGCACCGCATGATGGAAAAAGGCCATGAGGGCAATTAGCTGCATAGGATGTGAGTGGGAGGGGCCCTCTTATGCAGCCTTGCGCACACGGGAGCTCAAAAGGGAGAGACAAGCTGTGGAGATGGAGGTAGAGCCTCTCAAGGAAACATGGAAAAAGTATGGATGCACTCTTCTATGTGATGGATGGTTGGATGTTAGAAAAAGGAATGTTTATAACATCCTTGTCTCATCATGCAAGGGCACAATTATCTTGCGTGCCATAGATGCATACATGGCAGGCATAGTGGTGACAGGTGAGTACATTTGGCGACACATTCGAGAGGCTGTCATGGAGATTGGGCCACAGAATATAGTGTAGTTGATCACTGATAATGGCTCAAACTGTGTCTCCATGGGAAGGATGCTTGAGGAGGAGTTTCCTGCCATTCTTTGGACTCCATGTGCTGCTCATAGCTTGGACCTCCTCATCGAGGATGTGGCAAAGATAGGTTGGGTGTTAGACATCTTTGAGACCTCTCGCATGATCATAGTTGTTACGAGGCGCGCCTCTGGGTGTCAGACATCTTTGAGACCTCTTCCATGATCATAGTTGTTACGAGGCGTACGACTGCCTGATCGAGGCGTCCACTTTTTTTTTTTCGCTGGCTTGAGTCTTTAGACGGGGGCTTTAAGGACCCAAGGCAGCCCCTCTTACACACTCTCTCCCTCATTCTCTCCCTCCCTCCCTTAAGCCTTTCTCCAGACCCAAAGTTCAAAGTTAAAACTTCAAACACACTAGGATGATGATGTTTTTTATACCCACTTTTGGAGCTATCTCTATACTCTACCGGTTCATTTCAGCTCATTTCATTGTACTTTGTACCCTTGAATCTTGATGATGTATGCAAATGATGAGGATGGACTATTTTGGTCTCATAGGTCATTTTGGCCTTTTGTAGACGTTTAATACAGATTTCTTTCTTTCACACACACACTCTCTCTCCCTCTCTCATACACACCCTCTCTCTCCCTCCCTGAAGGCTCATACATATACACTCTAATCTCTCTCTCTCTCTCTCTCTCTCTCTCTCAACTTTCACTATATATCTATCTATCAATAATATATATATATATATACATATATATATATAACAGACGCCTCTAACGTCTCTAAAAAATACGAGTCTTTCGAGGCACGTACCATACCTAATGCCTCTGTCGCCTCTAACAACCATGCGCATGATGGCAAAGTTTGTGATAGAGGCCAAAGGTGCTTGCTATGTATCGGGCACACAGTGACTTAGAGCTTCTCGAACCTTCTACCACTAGATTTGCATACACATTCATTGTGGTTGAGAGGCTGGGGAGAGTCCGCCATGGACTCCTACGCACAATGGTTTCCAGGGAGTGGGTGGCTTGGGATGATCGTGATAGTCCCAAGGCATTGCATTTGTACGTGTTGTCATGAGAGACACTTGGTGGCAAGAGGCTGAAGCTCTCATAAAGGCCATTCAGCCTATTTATAGTGTTCTTCGTGTCACGGACATGGAGGGTAGCACTTTGGGACTCCTATACAAGGTTCATGGATAGAATTGGTGAAGCTTTGAACCGCTGCACTGTCTTATCATCAATAGAGAGGTATGCTGTATTATGCATGCACTCTTAGTCTCTTTGATTCTTCAATCTTGTATAATATCATGTCTATGACACTATACTGTATACATTTCATGGCTGTTTTTTAAGGGTTCAGGACATTTGAGCCGTGTGGAACACACGATGGGATTGGTTTCATAGACCAATCCATGCAGTTGGCCACATATTGCATCCTCTTTGGAGAAATGAGGAGCAATACAATAATGAGGAGGTTGAGGATGGATGGCAGCAGTACATCGAGAGATACACAGGAGGGGATGTGGACTTGCTAAGACAGCTGGAGAATGAGCTACTTATTTTCCGAAATGGTAGCTTTAAATTTGGTTCAGTGACGGCCAAAATGCGGGAGACACAGCTACAACCAGTGTCATGGTGGGAGAAATATGGCATCAACACCCCTAACTTGGTGAGTCTTGACTCTTGGTTCTTGAATCTTGCATAAGAATCCACTTGTAGTATACTTATAAGTTATTTCTAAATTCTAATAAGGGCTTCAACTTCTTTTGTTGCATGAATTATGACAGAAATCCCTCGCCATTCGAGTCCTATCACAGGATTGTAGCTCGGGTCCTTGCGAGAGGAATTGGAGCACTTGGGCCCTCTTCCATACAAAGAAAAGGAATTGGTTGTCCACTGTTCAATTAGAGCGGTTGGTATTTTGTCATTACAACCTCCGCCTAATTGAGTAGGTAGGCAATCCCATCAAGCCTCGCCAAGTCAATGTTGATAAAATCGACATTGAGAAAGTGAAAGAAGTCCCAGAGATTCCTTGAGAGAAGCGTGACATTTATGCCATGCTATATGAGGAGGTCACAGTACCTGCACGTGTTAGTCGTGCACATTCATCTACAGCAGCAGGTGCTAGTTCCAGTGCAGCAGCTGAGTCTTCCTCCACATCTCATTCAGATTCTAACCGTGAGTCTGAGTCTGACGATGATGAGGATGAGGAGATTGAGGACTTGCAGGACTAGCTACTAGCTAGGCTGAGAGTCAAGAGCCTGAGCCATTGTCCATGGGCCATGTGGCTTATCATGATTTATTATGTATTGTTTATGGGCATTGGGCCATGACTATTGATTCGTCATGATTCATGTATGATCATGGATGTGACATTATAAGAAGAGGACTCTCCTTATATGTCAGTAGATCAGCTAAGGTAGCCCTGGTACTCTCTTCCACCAAGAATGAGAAAGTAAATTCCTACAACTCAATCACCCACTTCATCATAGCCTTAGATAAATTTGTGCCATTTATCAATTGAGGCAAAAAAGTGTAGCTCAAGTTTTAACCTATGTAGTGTGACAATGTCATGTATGGTTTGACATTGATGATGGATGATTATATGGTTTTTGTTATTTGTGATTCAAAGACTATAGACTATAGGCTTCAAATTGATGTTTCCATTTATTCTATACATTTAGTGTTATTTTTACGTATTTTATACAATATATATTTGAGGTTTTGTACATGCAAAAACCTGTACGTAGGAAACTTGTAGGAAACTTCGGGCTGATTTACGAAACCCGTTTGAAACGCGTTTGAAACTTTTAGGAAACCCGTTTCAAACAACCCCCTAACTACTATGAGATTCCATGCAAATGCGCCAAGACCCATTGTTCTTTTGGACTAACAATACTGGAGAGCAAAAGGGTGAAAAGCTAGGCCTAATCAAACCCTTTTCCAATAACTCTTTTACTTGCGTCATAATCTCCTCCTACTGGGCTACGCTTACGCGGTAAGGTGGCCGGAACTCCCGATCTGATGATCTTCTGGCGTCTCTGGTGGTAGTTTATTTGGTAAAGAATTTGAAAAACAATCTTCATGCCTCTTGAAGAAATCAATCCTCTTCCAAACTAGAGAGGGACTCTTTAGGCTCAAACCCTTTACTTTTAGAGTGTTTTACAAAAAGCAAGTACGAGGAATCAGACGATTTCATTGCTTTGGAAACTTCAACTCTCACATTAGAAGATACATTCTTGCCTTTGAAAGGGAACCTAAACTTGCTTCAGTCGCAATCAATGGCTAGATCAACTCTCCTATGCCAAGGCATACCAAGTACAACATCACAATTGCTGAGATTACCCATAACAAAATTCTCATGATGTACATACTCCCCTATCTCAATCGTAAGTTTCCCAAGGATTGGAGTGATCTAAGATCGTATCCCTTCAAAGCCAACACCTGATGTCTTCGGAGTGTCAAACCTCTCCGTAGGTAGTTTGAGAGCTTTAATGATCCAAGGATGGATATAATGGTGAGTAGCACGAGTATCAAAGTGGATAAGAATAGGTTGATTGGCAACCTCACCCCAAGCCATAAACACCTTCCTCTTCTCTGAAGAAGTATCATGTAGTTGCACGAGTTCTTTAAGGAGAGCATTCACCTGAGGTGATTTTGGCGGTTGATTCTTCTTCTTTGGCTTACTGGGCATTGTCTAGCCACATGTCCTTTTTCTCCATAGTCGAAGAGTTTTCCTTCCTTGGGATATTTTGCCCGTTGTTGATACGACAGCTTCCTTCTAGATAGTAGAGGTGGTTTACTACCATTCTTCCGCTTCTGCACTTGTTCTTCTGACTTATTTTGGTCAAACACCTTGGCCTTCTTCTTTTGGGACTCTTGTTTGTAAGACTTCCCAATTGTCCAAGGCATATGCAATCCTTTTGCTTCTATGGCTGTATCTTGAGCTGCTTCCAAGGTGTTCGGTTTTGTTATCTTGACCGTCCGTCGAAGCGTTGGATGTAAGCCATGGATAAAAGAAATTTCATTGAGCGATGTGGATTTGAGAGAGGTTGCAACAAGCTTATTGATATAAGTTTCGACATTCTCCCCTTGCTTTTGCTTCAATTCATCCCATTCTTGCTGCACATTAGCTTTGAAGGATAAAGGTAAAAACTTCTTATTGAACATCTCCTTGAACTCCTTCCATGTCTTCGGTTCTTTCTCTTCATGGACAATCTTGAGCCACCAATTCAAGGCAACATCCTTCAAGTGCATTCTTGCTATCTTGATTCTAAATAATCTTCACTTGTCACAAGGCGGGCATGTGTAATATAGAAAACCAATGCCTCAAATCATAACATACATTCAACATCCATCACAACATGAGCATGAATCAATACATTTGTCACAGACATCACAAATCACATACACATCCTGCAACCATAGACTTTAGTAAACAAAGAATAATAATTAAATAAGGTCCAGTGTCCACACTTACCACTTGCAAAACACATAAAATTCACCGCCTTAGTCCCAAACAGGTGTGCAGAAGTGCGTCGACGGGGTATCCACGCGTCCTCGATGCTTGTGGACATTCAGAGGCAAAATACCATGCAATGTCCAGTTGCCATCTTGTACACAAAAACTGTCGCGACCATGGGGCACCACCCATGCTGGATCCAAACAAAACAAGTCACACATGCAAGTGCACTTCATAGGCAAATGCTCGTGCGCGATGATTTGGATTAAATCTGCCAACTTGCCATCTTGTACACAAAAACTGTCGCGACCATGGGCACCACCCATGTTGGATCCAAATGCTGTACACACTAGAGCCATCGTCCTTGCATGAGCCCAACTAACTCACCACGATCACCAACCCTTCCATGAGTTAACATACTCATTGAACAGAGTCTCCAACTCTTTCATGAGTTTATGCAGACACTAGGGTCACCAACCCTTGCATGAATGCATAACTATAGTAGTCAAGAGTCACCAACTCTTCTTACCAACTTAGAGTCACCAACTCTTCTTACTGACTTAGAGCCACCAACTCTAGTCACTTATTAAAGTCACTAACTCTTACATGAGTGAATCCATCATGCTCCAGGAAATCATTCCGCATAGCAGAGATCTTTGGAGGATTGTGACATCCCCCTCGGTTTCTAATCAGTTGTCCTCAATTGAAGAGCGTCCATATAGGGGGCTTACTCAGATCTCAGTAGAGGACCGCCTAGCTCCTCGAACCCTGACCTGCGCCCCTCCGCCTCTGTGGCTGCTTCGCCCCCTCCTTCCTCCGCCTCCCTTCCTTCCTCCATCGCTGCGCCCCTCCGCCTTTGTGCCTGCTTCGCCCCCATCCACACTCCGCCTCCCATACTTCCTCCATCGCCATTCGCCCCTGCCTCTACCCGCCCTTCTTCGCCGTCCAGTTTGCACTGTTTCGCCTCCCCTCCTTCCTCCGCCTCTTCCCGCTGCGCAGCCCTGTTGTGTTGCCCTTCCCCCGCCCTTCTTCGCCTTTGCGTCCAGCCATCTCCCCCATGCTTCCCTTTCCTTTTTGCTTTTCCCTTTTCCACCCTCCCTTCCTTTCCTCTGCCTCCTTGCCTACCTCTTCCCCTTGGTTCGGATTGCTTCTCATCCGGGTTAAGTCGGCCTTTCTCTTCGATTAGCATCATGGCTAATAATTCTCCCTCGGCCGGGTGAACCATTGTTTTTTCCGAAGCCGAGCTTGCGGTCCTCTACGTCGAAATAGAGAAAGACTCCAAAACGACCCTCATTGCCAAAATCTTTGGATCTCACCCGTCCCGTCTCTAGGCTCGGGATTGGGTCCTGGCGGCTCTGCCCTCCGACCTAGCTCTTCACTTTCAAGATGTCAGGTTGCTTGGAAGAGGTTTCTTCCAAGTGGATTTTGATTCTGACGACGCAGCCTCAGAGGTTTTGAAGGGCAGCCCTATGCCATTGGGCCCGAGGAAGATATTCTTTCTTCCCTACTCCAGCTATTTTGACCCTGTTGAGGAAGACCCGAACCGTTTTCCGATTACTCTCAGATTCCCAGGTCTTCCTTGCGCATGTTGGCCTATGTTAGAGGCCATCGGATCTGCCTTTGGGCTTGTTCTTCAAGTGCCCCCACTTCACGCCTTGTCGACATCTTCTGCCCAGGTGGTCACCGCCTCGGCGGATGCTGTCGCCAGGGTCATGGTTCTTGCCCGTGACATTGAGCTCTTTGAGGACTATGTTTTGCTTCTGGGCCCTTGTGGCCCTCTGAAGCAACGTATGGAGATTGCAGGTAAACCCGATCAGTGCCGGGTTTGTCACCAACAGGGTCACTTTGCTCGAGATTGTCCTCCGGCTCAAGGTTGCGCGCAGGAGGCCTCGTAAGCGTGCTTCTCAGGCGCCACCTCCCTTGGTTCCTTCCTGTCCTTCAGTCCGCCAGGTGTGCCGAGCTGTCTCTCACGCCCGCCCCCCTGGTGCGATTGATGGGAAGGCCTCGGATCATGTACAGATAGATGATGTTTCTGGTTAGAGGGATGTGTCAGTTGATGCATCTTTGCAAAGGTGACTCAACTCTCAGCTTACGCTTTATTTTTTCGGATGCAGTTCACCGCTCCTCTTCATCCCCCCTGGTTAGGACTAAGAGGGTTGCTATCATTTCTTTAGGTTCTATCATTTGGTTGACACAGTCTGGGCCTTAGCTGAGATTCGAGGGGACTGATAGGAGCTTGGCCATTATGGCTAGGCAAGGAGTTGCTCGGCAGTGTTGGTTCAGGATTTGTCACTTTCACACTTTGTCCCTTCGTCAGAGAGGTTAGACAGCTCTTGGGAGATTATTGCTAGCATCTTAGCCTGGAATATCTGGAAGGCTAGATGCACCGAGGCCATTGAGGGTACTCCCGTTCTTGTTTCTCAGTGCCTTTGTAGGATTTGGAGCGATATTATTCACAGCATCATGGCTACTTGGGCCAGAATCCAGGGATCTTCGAGGGCTGCGGAGAGGAAGCGCAGCCAGTTTATGAGACAGTGGGACATTGGTATCTTTTTCACGTCCTCTCAGTCGGGACCCTATTGGCAGCACAGGGCTCCTGATTGGTTGAGATCTCCACCTTACTTGGTGTGAAATCTCCATTTTGTAAATTTTTTTCATATATGCTATAAGGAGATCCGGGTAGTCCTTAAAGTATTCTTCATCAACCCCCTTTGCAACAAGTGCGGGGTAGTTTTTGAATTTAACCAGATATCTACGAACAAGCTTGCCACGAGGCACTTTTCGTTCCTTGTGGAAGACAATCTGCTCAGGGTGCAAGATATCTTCCAATTCATCAATCTCCGGTTGATCGTCCACTACCGGTTCCAAAGGATGTGGACCAACATATGGTTTCAAGAGACTGACATGAAAGGCATTATGCATCTACCAATGATTTGGTAACACCAATCGAAAAGCTACCTCATTGATCTTCTCCAAGATCTGGAATGGCCCATAATACCTGCAAGATAGCTTGAGGTACATTTTCTGTTTGCCTGTCTTCTTACAGAGGCGAGCTTTTTGGAATTTCAATAAAACCCAATCACCCTCCTTGAACTGCAACTCTTTCTGATGTTTATCTGCAACTTTCTTATGCTTGTCTTGGGATCCCTAACATACTCATCTGCTGCAAATATTTCATGCTTGGTGCGTAGTATAGGAGGCAAAACCTACTTTGCCATTCACACAATTTCCAAGGGTACCTTACCCGTAGAAGTATGCACTGTATTGTTTTAGGCAAACTCAACAAGTGGTAAATACTTCTCCCAGTCTGATTCGTAGTCAAAAACATAAGTTTCAGCAAATCAAGCACTGCTGAATTTGCAATTTCACACTGTCCATCTGTCTGTTGGATGATATGTCGAAGAGAAATTCTGCTTTGTTTCCATATAATCAAATAGTGCGTTCCAAAAGAGACTAGTTGTGTGAGGATCACGATCCCCCACAATTGTCTTTGGCATGCCATGATGCTTGAAGATTTAGGCCAAAAAATATCTTGGCCGTATGCTCTGGCTTTATGGTCTCTCGCATTGGAATGAAATGCGCTTGCTTACTGAATGTGACTCGCAGGAGTGCTCGGGAGACTAGGGCCTTTGACACACTTGTTGATACCATCAATGCATATTAAAACCTTTAAACATGGCCACAGCCTTAACACATATCCATCATCACTTTGCATAAAACATAAAAACTGGACAAAAACATGGCCACAGCCTGCAAGTGAAGTTCCGCATGTTGCAATCGACGGCTTTCGTATGCAACAACATGTCCTTGGTTTAATACGGCACCAAAACAATCTCCATAAGCATCACATTCAACAGAGAATGGCTTGTGCAAATCTGGCACAAGCAAAACCGGTCGAGACACGATGGCTTGTTTTAAACCATGAAAAGCCTTCTCTTGTACATCACCCCATTGAAAAGCTGTCGTTTTCTTGGTGAGATCATGTAATGGCGAAGCAATTTCAGCAAAGTGCTTAATGAAGCATCGGTAATACGAGCATAATCCTAGAAAACTTAGAATTTCATGCACTCCAGAGGAGAGGTTTACTGGCAGAAAACCAGATTTGTCTCATCTGAAAGTCTTTGGATGCATTGCATATGTGCATGTGCCAGATGAGATGAGAACTAAGCTGGATCCGAAAGCTGAAAAATGTGTGTTTATTGGATATTCCCTTGAGCAAAAGGGATACCGGTGTTATAACCCTGCTACACGTGAGTTGAGGGTAAGTAGGGATGTTGTCTTTGATGAGATGAGCAGCTGGTATGCTGCTGAAAAAGAAGCTATTGGGGCTGATGTGAGTGGAAGTGTGGTTGCACAGAATGCAGGTCAGCAATCACAGTCTTTGAGTGGACCAGGAGAGTCCTCATCTAGTGGGTCTGTTGATAGACCATGGAGTGGCAGACTGCGTCATAATACCAGTCCTGCAAATGTGATTAGTACATCACGTAAAGGAAAAGAGAAAGTGTTTGAGCCCCTTGGTATGCCTGACATTTCTGCATGGCATTCTCATGTTGATGGAGAGTCTAGTGGCTCAGATATGAGCCTTGATGAGGAGCTTGGGATCCCAGCTATGAGAACACCTGGTGTAAAGAAGGCTATGGAAGGCATGAATGAAAAGCTGCGAAGATCTGGGAGAGTGAAAAATCCTATGCAGAGATTTACCTATGATGGTTATGTGGCACATCACTATGCATATATGGCAAAGATTGTGCAGGTTGTTGAGCCCACATGCATTGATGAGGCTGTTGGAAATGTGTGTTGGGAGAAAGCTATGGATGAGGAGATGGATGCACTATATGGAAATGAAACTTGGGACTTAGTGCAATTGCCTGAAGGCAAGAAAGCCATTGGATGCAAGTGGGTGTACAAAGTTAAACATAACAGTGATGGAAGCATAAACAGGTACAAGGCTAGATTGGTAGCCAAAGGATATGCGCAGACATATGGCATTGATTATGAGGAAACTTTCAGCCCAGTTGCCAAGATGGCAACAGTGAGAGTTGTGACAGCAGTGGCTGCGTCAAAGCAATGGTCTTTACATCAGATGGATGTAAAGAATGCATTCTTGCTTTGAATAGAAACTATGGCTTTTCAATTAATAAAACCTTTTACTAGGACCAGAAAATCGTATGACACCTGAACAGACGTTTACAAGCATAAATCCAAATGTGTCTCACTTGAAAGTGTTTGGGTGTATTGCATACATGCATGTTTCTGATGAAGTGAGAACATGGTTGGATCCCAAGACAGAGAAATGCATCTTCATTGGTTATGCTTTGGAGCAGAAAGGGTATAGATATTATAACCCTACTACTCTCGTTTTGTTGAATAAACATTTACAGTCCCTTCCCATGGTTCCTATCTTTCCTAAATAAGTAACCAAGGTGACTAGAAGGCGCCAAACTTTTGTTTGAATATCTAAGATAGACCACATGAGAGCTGATCTTGGTATTCATGTAGTTTACCATCACTGCAAAATGCTCTCTTGCTTGTAATTTGATTGGGTCCATGTGTATTCTTTCCTTTGATACAATGTGACCGAGATAGTGAATTTCCGATAAGAAGAATTGACTCTTCTTACCATTTTGTTTTTCCAGAAAGGAGACTTATATTAAGTATGAAAATTTTTACAAAATGGAGATATCACACCAAGCAAGGCAGAGATCTCAACCTATCAAGAGCCCAGTGTTGCCAATAGGGTCCCGAATTGGAGGATGTGAAAAAGATACCAATGGGCTCTCTCATAAACTGGCCGCACTTCCTCTCCACAGCCCTCGAAGATCCCTGGATTCTGGCCCAGGTAGCCATAATGGTGTGAATAATATCACTCCAAATCCTGCAAAGACATTGAGAAATAAGAACGGGAGTACCCTCAATGGGCTTAGTGCATCTAGCCTTCCAGATATTCGAGGCTGAGATGCTAGCAATAATCTCCCAAGAACTGTCTAACCTCTGTGCCGGAGGGACAAAGTGTGAAAGTGGCAAATCCTGAAGACAACACTGCCGAGCAACTCCTTGCCTAACCTTAATGGCCAAGCTCCTATCAGTCCCCTCGAACCTCAGCTGAGGCCGAGACTATGTCAACCAAATGATAGAACCAAAAGAAATGATAGCATCCCTCTTAATCCTACCAAAGAGGTGTGCAATCGCAAACTAAACTCTCTGTTCTTCCCTGCATTCCCATAAACAATGGTAAACTGACTTCGAAACTCCTGCACATCTAGGGCATGCTAGGCAAGCACCAGTAACAGACCTCCACTGATAGATGGCCAGACCACCATGAAGGGAAACCCAGATGGAGGAAATTTGTGGCTTCCTATAAGAATGCCACCCTCTGAATGTCAATCGAAATGCCGTAAGACTCCCAATGGGGTCTAAGAGTAGGACACTATGAATGTGTCCCAAGATAAGATGTCTGGCATTCTGCACCGTGTAACTGAAAAAAGGCATGCTTTTCAAAGGGTTACAAGCATCCGTCCACTCCCACTCACCGAGGTCCCAATGCAAATGTCTGATAGGGCAGCCTCCATACAACCAAAGGCTAACACTCTTATGTGGTCATCCCTGGGGGGGGGGGGGGGGGGGGGGGGGATTCGGGTCAACAAAGACGTGCTACCCTAATCTGCCAACAACTCTTACTGGACGAATTTGGGGGCCCTCAATAAGGTCCTGCACAGCACATCTGTCCAGTTGCCATCCATCCTGTACAGAAAAAAAGACTGGTACATCATCCTCCCTAGGCAAGGAGATACCCATAACTTGAAGAGGAACACCTGTCCTAGAGAAAACCCCAAACCAAGAATGATGACGACCTTCCAAAAAAGATCCAGTAATCCACTGGTTGGGAATGGCTGCATCAATCTGTGCAATCCTTCGGCTAGAGCCTCTCAAATGCTGCGTGAAATCCAGTCTCTGCACCTCGGTAAGGCTCTGAAACCTCTTCCAAGCCAGCCCTGTGGGGCATAGGGTCTCCCAGCCAGCCCAAAGAATATGCATAGCCGCCCCAAGAGGCCTACCATGCACATCTAAGATTAAATCATTCCACAGAATGGGCTGCTAGTTAACTTCCTCCGCTGAATGCGGGGGGATGTGTACCAAAATACTCCTCAGGCAGTCCCAGGCCCGTAGGAGAGACCTAACTAGGGGGACGAAGGGGAGCGGTGAACTGCATACGGAAAAAAAAAGCATCAGGCGAGAGTCCAATCACCTCCGCGAAGAGGAACACACTTCGTGATCTGCTGCATGACAAAGTCCTTCCACGGCTCAGTGCCCGGAAGAAAGCCCCTAACAACAAGCTTACAGAGCAAAGCCTTACATTGTACCTCAAGGTCAATGATATTCAATCCCCCGTCCTGCTTAGGCCTGATAATGGTTTCCGAAGCAACTGTGGCCCTAGTGTGTGCATTTCCATCAAGCCCCGACCAAAGAATTTTCCGAATAAGGCGACGAAGCTGGCCAATGTAGCCCTTATGAAAAATCTAGCACGAAGCAATAAACCAAGCCGTGGCTAGGAAAACTTGGTTAACCACCAAAGCTCTGGAGGCCAAGTCGAGCTTCCTCCTACTCCAGTGATGAAGTTTTCTTTTAACGACAACCAAGGTATCTATTGGCAGAGCATCCTCTCTCAATCCAACTAAAACCAACATCTGTATCCCAATCTGCAAGAGGAGAACCATTGATCCAAAAACCAACTGATTTATGCCAATTGATAGTAGCTCCTCTTGCCAAACAAAAGGCCTCCAAGGCTGTCCGGAAAGCACATAAACAAGCATGTGAAGCCTCAAGGAACGCCGCCGTATCATCTGCTAACTCAGAGTCCAGAAACTCTTTCTCCGTGCATAAAGGCAGCCTGAGACCCACAACACCAGGGGCAACCTGAAGAAACCTGCTCATAGCCTCAGCTACAATGAGGTACAATACAGGGGTGAGGGGACAACCCTGCCTCACCGAACGGGAAATTTGAAAACGCTCGCCTTGCCCCCTACAAGCTAAAACAGTGCTATGAGCCTCCCTGTATAGGCAAGACACCCCTCTGATCCAGTTTTGGGAAGTCCGAAAACCCCATATGTGCCATAGTGCCCTCCAAAAAATCCCAATCCACTCTGTCATAAGGTTTTTCAAAATCAAGCAAAAGAATGGCAAGAGGTTGCTGACTAGACTTTGCCCACTCGACAACTTCCCAGAAGGAAAAGATGTTATCAAATATACTCCTTCCTTGTTGGAACCCATTCTGTGTATCATGGATAGTCCTTTGGAGAATCGGCTGCAACCTTATACTCAAGGCTTTAGCTAAGATCTTATATGCAGATCCAAGGAGAGTGATAGGCCTCCATTGCTTGATGTCAGTCTTGTCCCCACTCTTGGGGATAAGGTGCATCAGCCCTTCCGTGAGGTATGGCGGCATCATACCCGACAACAAAATTTACTGAAGGGAAACAGTGATAACATCTCCAATATGATCCCAAAAAAGAATAAAGAAGGCGGGAGAAAGACCATCATCCCCTGGGCAGGAACCACTGGAAAGAGCATGCAGTGGGTGAAGGAATTCATCCTTCGAGAAAGGGGCATCCAGGGAAGAACACATAGCATCTGTAATTACCTGGACATGCACTTCCAAACTTTTTGCCGTGCCACATCTCGCGGAGGAGAGGGCATCTCTGCAGTCAACAAAGACCGATAAAAATCTGAAGCAATACCCCTTACCTTATCAAGCTCAATCTGAACCTCACCCTGTGAATCCTGCAAATACCTCACAGAATCCCTGCTATGGGAAGGCCTGTGTGCTGAAAGAAACTCTTTGTTACATCTGCCACCCATCTGAGTCCAAAAAGCCTCGTTCGCATGAAACACGAACTCAGCCCTCCTGTCCATGGCCAACTGCAGCTTTGCTCTAACTGAGGTCAAGAGGTTTGTAATCCAAGACGCATGTGGATGCTTTTCATGTTCCCTCTAAAGAGTAGCAATCCTACGCCTAATAGCTCTCTTTGTCTAGAGTCTCCTTCTTCTTTTGGTCCTCTCAAGAGCCAGCGCAATATTATGAGGAGGATCAGGACCGTCCATGATCTCCATCTCTCTCTGATCTCAAGGGAGATGTCAGCATCTAGATAAAGAGAGTCAGGGATACGGACACGGGGAGAGGTCGAGCGAGCCCCAGGCTCCCTGAGACACAAAACGACGGGGCAATGATCGGATTTGGTGGTGCCAGGCATATTAGCAATGGTGCCTCCTCTGTCCAGGGACCAATCATCCACATAAAATCTCTCCAGACGTGCAAAGATGCTGTCATCCCCGCTCCTGCGGTTATGCCAAGAGAAAGATAAGGAATTTGGCCTTCTCTGGAAGTCATTCTCAGTCTAGCAATCCCTGCCAAAGAAAGAGAGCGTGAACCTCTCCCATGAGGCTCGCTCCAAAGGGTGTAAACCCCTTTCGCGTCCACCCTTCTTGTCAGAAGGTTGCTCAACCATATTGAGGTCTCCTCCCACTATCCAATGATCAACCTGGGGAATGACATTTGTAATGGTGTCCCAAAAGGCCACCCTTTCACCTCTCACGTTAGGTGCATAGATATTCAAGATTGCCAATTTCTGACCCTCATGCATGATCAAGATCCACTGCGCTCTAGCAGGGATGATTACACTGTGCCCAATAACATGAGGCATAATAGATGTTGCCATTGAAATGCAAACACCCCCCCTCTCTAGTCCCAATAGCTGAGGACCAGAAGGTGTGGCCAAAAAGCATCTTACTAGTTTTGCCACACTAAGATCTATCCAATTTGTGTTCCTGCAACAAAAGTATATTCATAGACCCTCTTGTAACACCAGGGTGAAGCTGGTCCTTCAGAAGGTGCTTACTACCAGGGATGGGAAGCCCTCCAAGGCGTTGAACATTCCATGAGACGATTCTTATGGAAGAGAAGAGGGTTTGACCCCCGATCTAAGAAGACGATGGGCAGTGTCAGGATGCCTCTCATAATGTTGGAGGATGGGATAATTCACGAGGCAAAGTCCAGCGACATTCTCTTGTTCGAGGCCCTGCACAGTATCTACATATGTACGAGAAACCTGTGCGCCCTGCGGGGCATCAACGGCAATGGCATCATGATGAAAATCTTGCAATACATTATCCCCACTACGCTGAACATCCTACATATCGCCCCCTCTAAGTAGAGAGGACTCAACAAAATCTCTGATATATCATCTCCCTGCAAAGATGCATGAGCCGATACATCCCTCTGCCCAGAAACATCATCTATCTGAGGTACAAGATCCGAGGTGGTCTTCCCATCAATCGCACCAAGGGGGTGGGCGTGCGAGACAGCTCGCCACACCTAGCGGACTGTAGGACGGGAAGGATCCAATGGAGGTGGCGCCTGAGAAGCACGCTTGCAAGGCCTCCTGCGACCCCGAGCCCAAGGGCAATCTCGAGCAAAGTGACCCTGTTTGTGACAAACCCGGCACTTATCGGGGTTACCTGCAATCTCCATACGTTGCTCCAAGGACCACTAGGGCCCGGAAGCAAAACATAGTCCTCAAAGAGCTCACAATCACGGGCAAGAACCATGACCTTGGGGACAGCATACGCCGAGGTAGTGACCACCTGGGCAGAAGATGTCGGCAAAGCGTGGAGGGGGGTCACTTAGAGAACCAACCCAAAGGCAGACCCGATGGCCTCTAGCATAGGCAATTATGCGCGAGGAAGACCTGGGAATCTGAGAGTAATCGGGAAACGGTTCCGGTCTTCCTCAACAAGGTCAATATAGCTGGAGTAGGGAATAAAAAAAACCTTTCTCAGGCCCAATGGCAAAGGGCTGCCCTTCAAAACCTCTGAGGCTGCGTCCTCATGATCAAAATCCACTTGGAAGAAACCTCTTCCAAGCAACCTTACATCTCGAAAGTGTGGAGTGAGGTCGGAAGGCAGAGCCGCCAGGACCCAATCCTGAGCCTGGAGACGGGAAGGGTGAGATCTAGAGATTCTGGCAAGAATGAGGGTCATTTTGGAGTCTTTCTCGATTTCAGCGAAGAGGACCGCGAGCTCGGCTTTGGAAAAGACAATGGTTCGCTCGGCCGAGGGAGAATGATTAGCCATGATGCTAATTATTGAAGAAGGCCGACTTGAACCCAGATGAGGAGCAATCCGAACCAAGGGGAAGAGGCAGGCAAGGAGGCGAAGGAAAGGGAGGGAGGGTGGAAACGGGAAAAGCAAAAAGAAACGGGAAGCAAGGGGAGGGGAACTGGACACACAGGCGAAGGGATGAACTGCGCAGAGGGATGAGGCGGAGGAATGAGGGGAGGCAGAGGCAGGGGCGAACTGCAGAGGAGGAAGGATGGGAGGCGGCGCAAGGATGCGCTGCACAGAGGGATGAGGCGGAGGAATGATGGCGGGCAGAGGCAGGGGCGAATAGCGGTGGAGGACAAATGGGAGGCGGAGGAAGGATGGGGCGACACAGGCACAGAGCCGGAGGGGCGCATGGCAGAGTTCGGGGAGCTACACGGTCATTCGCGATCCCATTTAAAAAAAATAAAAAAATCCTCTTCTTACCATTTATGTAGAGCTTGTGACTACGAAGCTCTGCGAACACAATAGCCAAGTGCTCGCTGTGTTGTTCCTCATCTTTGGAAAACACAATGAGATCATCAAAGAAGGTTCCAGTAAACTGTCCATGCTTTTTGAAAATCCTATCCATCATCCGATTGAACGTGGCTGGTGCGTTGGTAAGTCCAAACGGCACTACCAAGAACTCATAAAGCCCAAACTACATTCGGAAAGTAGTTTTATATACATCTTGTGCTGCCACTTAAATTTTATAGTAGTAATTCGGCTAAAACAAGCTGCTCCTTCCAACTTGTCAAGAATGTCATCAATGCACGGGATAGGGAGCCTGTTCTTTATTGTGACCTTGTTAAGGGTATGATAATCGACGCACATCCCGTATGTTCTATCTTTCTTTTGCACCAATAACACAGGTGAGCAATAAAGAGATGAGCTAGGTTGTATTAATCCGTTTTCAAGCAAGTCATTTACTCTCACCATAATCTCTTCTTATTACTGGCTAGCACTTACCCTTTATGGAGGTCGGTTGGGCGGTGTGCTGCCAAGTATCACATCAATACGGTGATCTTCAGGACGCTTAGGCAGTAATTCACTAGGAAACACAACACGAAAACAATCACTATAACGATGCAAGAACTCTACTCGCTCTCGAGTTAGTTGATCAACATTCACTCTTTCATGCTCAACACTCTCTCTTACAAAAACAAAGTAAGAGCAAGCAGCTTTCTTTATTACCTTACTAACCCGTACACCTGCACATGACTAACAATAGGTATGGTACTTCCTAGAGTACCAACATCTATAACAATCTCTTTACCTCTATGCATAAATGAGATCCTCTTTTCTTTGTATGATTTCTTTGGCTCCATACGAGCATGCCAAGGCATTCCGTAAAGGCCCATGAAAAGCCCCTCCCAAAGAGCCAAAAAAAAGGTAAAAAATGTGACTATTGCCCAAACAGTAACCTGCGGCGTTCCCATGCAGCCGTCCCCCACAACCGTCCTCTCTTGGATCTGTCCCCGGAACGCCATCCCTTGTGAGGGATGCCCAGTTGGGGATGTCCGTCCGTCCCTGTCCGTCCGCGTCCTACAGTGTTCCCGGGACGGCGTCCCCCCGTTCGAAGGGTCCGTCCCCTCCATCCCCTGTGACTATACCCCACGGCTTCTTGAATGGACGTTCCTTTGTACCCTGGGCATCTTTCTGATCACTTTTTAAGGACTGTCTGACTTCTTTCTGGTCAAAACCAGCCCTCTTTTTGGCCTTGAAAGAATCTGAAATTGGCTTAGATTTATCAAGTTTGATGTGCAACGTCTCTGCCACAGTAGCCGAATGTGTAACTGCTGAAGGGTTTGCAGATGCAACCTAGACTCAAACTTTCTTTTCTTCTCATCATCAGAGAGTGTCATGAAAGGGGTAATTTCCAGCAGTATCTTCCAATATTTGGCAATTTAAGTCTACACCAACTCCTCTTCTTCCTATTTCAGCCAATCCCACTCTTTGTGCACATTTTTAGCAAAATTTGGTGCTAAGAATCGATCATAAAACTGAGTTTTGAATTCAGCCCATGTGCGAGCAACACTATGGTCCAAGAGTTTTACCATCCACCAATCACTAGCTGCATCGCTTAGATGCATACCCACATGTCTGAGTTTAGACTTCTCAGAGAAGTCTTCATAGCAAAAAGCTGTCTCAAATTGCTGAATAAAAGCAAGAGCTTTGGTAACTTCCAGCTTCCCAAAGAAGTTCTCAAATTTGATGTCCTTATCCCCTGACTTAAGCTCTTTGGCTTTCTTCTTTGAATGAGATCTGCCATGTCCATCAATTTTAGCCATAGGAGACTCATGTCGAGCTCTCTTTCCACTATCCCGAGTAGCACTCGTAGATCGGGTGGAATTAGCATGATGAGAACGCTCTCGGCGTGGAGCAGTTTGATGAGGATGAGATATGGCCGCTTCTGAATCATCAGAATCTGCATGTGCTTCCGGGTGAGACACTTTCTTCCGCCGGAGTCCTCGGATGCATCCCTTTGTCCTCTTAGATAAGACTTGGCCAATTCACGAGGATCTTTATATCCCATCTCTGTTGCCATGCCCTCAAAGGTTGCATCATCTGGATACATTTTCCTTTTTGTACTCCAGACTTTTTGCACATCTGGATACATTTTCCTTTTTGTACTCCAGACTTTTTGCACATCTGGATCCTTTCTCAAAGATCTCCACTGCATAGTCTCATCATGGTATCGTCTAACTTTGCGCCTCAAGGCCTCCAACTCAGACCTTACATCAACAAGACCTGTATATGCAATTCCAATAGATCCCTCAGCATGTGCCCTCTCTTGCCCCGGAGCCTCAGCTTGAGTGCTCATGTTATGTCTTCTGTATGCTTAGCCAAGAAAAATTCGGTATGCGTAAAAATTGTCCTTTCTCAAGCAAAGAAAGAAACCTTGCTCTGATACCAATGTCACAAGGCGTGCACGTGTACTACAGAAAACCAATGGCTCAAATCACAGCATACATTCAACATCCATCACAACATGAGCATGAATGAATACATCTACCACAGACATCATAAATCACATACACATCCTGCAACCATAGACTTTAGTAAACAAAGAAATAATAATTAAATAAGATTGAGTGTGCACACTTACCACTTGCAAAACACATAAAATTCACCGCCTTAGTCCCAAACAAGTGTGCACAAGTGCGTCCACGGGTGTCCATGTGTCCTCGATGCCTGTGGACATTCACATGCAAAATACCATGCAATGTCGAGACAAACAAAACAAGTCACACATGCAAGTGCACTTCACATGCAAATGCTTGTGTGCGATGATTTGGATTAAATCTCCCAACTTGCCATCTTGTACACACAAACTTTCGCGACCATGGGCACCACCCATGCTGGATCCAAATGCTGTACTCACTAGAGCCATTGCCATTGCATGAGCCAACCTTACTCACCAAGATCACCAACCGTTCCATGAGTTAACGTACTCACTAAACAGAGTCACCAACTCTTTCATGAGTTTATGTAGACATTAGGGTCACCAACCCTTGCATGAATGCATAACTACAGTAGTCACAGTCACCAACTCTTCTTACTGACTTAAAGTCACCAACTCTAATCACTCATTAAAGTCACCAACTCTTACATGAGTGAATCCATCATGCTCCAGGAAATCCTTCCACATGGCATAGATCTCTGGAGGATTGTGACATCACCACCAAAAGGAGCATTGACTTGGCTAATGAAAGAAACATCTTTTTGAGAATCTCTCCTACCATAAAAAGTATCAAACTTGACGCCCTTTTCTCCGGGCTTGAACTCCTGCTTGGCAGCTACTTGTGAAGTTACTTCATAAACTGCTACCTCCTTTCGCCATAACAGCCTTAGGCAAATCAGTCACCATGGACATTTGTGGTTCTTTGGCTTTCTTCTTGTCCTTGTGAGGATTTTAGGACAAGATGAGGCGGCTTGGGTATTATTCGAGGTTACAGCTTGACTAACTCCTTTGATGGTGGTGGGTGAAGTAAATTTCATGGTCTTTTACTTTTCTGAAATAGAGACTCCTTTCATGTTGAGGTATGCTTTCGCTGCAACAACACCATCAATTGTAGCAGCTTTCTTAGTAAGAAAGTCTTCAAAAACTTTAGCTTCAGCTCTGGATTTAGCTCTTCTCTCCATCAAATCTTGAATCTGTGGATCTACTTCGAGCTCTTTGTACCTTTGAATTTTTCATACTACCGGCCAAGTTGACCATTTTGTTGATTATGCGAAAATGGATTGATTCCATCGAGACCAACACCAAGTTTTAAGTGACAGGGTTCTTCACTAAACTCTGGTCATGTTCTATCAATGTGCTCGAATGCTTCACAGACAATCGGAATGCGTGGGATGCCGTGTGTGCTCACATTCTTTGCCGCCCAATCCATAATCTTTGATAAGTCCGGGATCTAAAATAGGTACTCTATTTGTGGGGATAATGCAAAATGTCTTAGAACCTTATGAGGAATAAATGTTTCTCTCTCCTTAAAATTTGATGCACGCTGAGAACCTCCAGACTGTTGATGAATACTCTTCTCTCCTTCTCCTGACTTGGTGAATGTAATCTGTGGGCTGGCAAAAAATTGTCACCGCGGGAAAGTTCTCACGAGAGAAGACTTAGCTCTGATACATGGATAAGTGAAAGTGACAAAATTAAAGAACTACTTGTAGCAAATCCACTTAATCAACAATCACACAGCAAGTAGGATTCAAAGAAAAGAGAAACGAGACCTCACTGAGAGGGGAATAGGCCCCTCCCTCTTTATAGGAATTTATTGAATCAAACCATGGGCACAAAGTGCCTAAATCCTTACGATAGATGAGAATTGTGTTCTCCCAATGATGAGGGAGTACTTCATTTCTTAGGTTTGAGGCTTCAATGCTCTAGAATGGAAAGAATAAGCTTCAAATGACAAGTGGCTACGTTAATTGACAAGTGTAGGGTGAAATGACAAGTGTAGGGACACTAAGCTTGTTCTAGATTCCACATGTCTTAATTTAAGAGGTGATTCGTCCATAATCTTCTATGCTAAAAATATCCCAACTGATAAAGAATTTGACAAAGGTGCTTCAGTAACTCTTGATCCTTGCGAAAATACGGAGGTATTGATGCGAACAGAATTTCCATCGAGTGTGCCAAAAATAGCAACTCTCCTAGATTCTAGGAGGTGCATGCTTCAGATCCAAGAAGGCTTCGTTGTAAAGATTCATGCATTCATGGTTTGTTGAAATGATTTGAGCATCTAGTTTCGCCTTCAAAACCACTCATCACTCATCTAGGCGTTTTGGTCAATTTGACCACCCGAGTGCTAATCCAATCATGTGGGCATTTGGTCTATGACCACTTGACTGAAAACTTGCGGCGTTTTGGCCAATGCCCACCCATAAATAGAAATGAGCATTCTAGTTTAATTAGCTACTGAAAAGATAAACAAATCACAATTCATACTTCATGAGCTATTTGATAATTACCAACTTACGTATGGAACAGTTTTGAGCAAGACAATGATCAATTTGAAGAACAAAGTAGGAGGCTCGTTACAACACATGTGACAATTTGCAAAGCATAGACCGGCATATTGAAGGTCTCTATGGGGCAGGTCGGCGTGGATCTGTGGGAGTCAGACAAACCTTACCCGTTACTCGGGGGTGGTTTGAAGCATAGAACCTACGATTGGGAGGTGAGCTAGCATGCACCTCTCTTAGGAGATTTGTTCTAATCAATTGTCTTTTGTTTAGGAGATGTTTGGGGTTGTAATGCTTGGTATTAGAGCGACCTAAATGCGGAAGGTATCATGATGGCCGGACGGTCTCAATAAGCTTATGTTTTTCTTTCCATGGAGTCGCAAAAACCAGGTTCATTGATGGATAGCTCCCTCAACACTCACCCCCCTGTATCCTCTCCATCCCCTTTGTATCCATGATGATGAGGATGGTGATCCTCCCTATTGAGGATGACAATGATGATCCATACATATCTACATAAATACCTAGGAATTAGTGTTAGTTTTTTTTTGTTTGTTATGTTGTGTTTTTTTTCCATGATGAGATTCCATGGACACATTGTACACCTTTTGTCTCATAGATGTGTTGGTTCTTTGTTGGGGTAAAGGCATTATGCCCACCGTTATAGTGTGTACAAGCCCATAAGTTTTATAGTACATAGTACACTTAGTAGTTTTAATGTACTAAGTGCACTATGTGTACTAGTGCAAATATACATGTGTGATAGGGGAGTCACACACTCATACTTTGTGAGTTGACTTATCCCCACATGTCTTTCTCTCTCTCTCTCTCTTCCTTCTTCTCTATGTGTGTCTCCCACATGAAACCCTAATTGTTTCAGCTGAGCTTCTTTAGCTCCCTTCAACTGGTATCAGGGCTGGTCTCTCCTAGAGGGAATTGCCTGCTGGACTGCTTGGACCTGCCCGCCTTCGAGCTATTGTGGTTGGACCTGTATGCACCTTATGTGCTCTGGAGGGACTTGCTTGTGTTTGCTTGTGAAATCCTGCCGCTCGTCCGCTCAGCCCCAGTGATCTATCACCTCTCTGAGAGCAGCACTAGTGTGGGGAGAGCCACGCTGCCCAGCCAGTAGTCGGTGCTGCAGCCACAACGGGAGCGCTCAGCCCACTTTGAGGAGTTTCGCGCGCAGCTGGAGGTGTCGGGCGCCGTGCGAGAGAAACTCCGTTCCATCGTCGGCGACCTTGATAGCGCAACTCGGGCGCCGTGCGGGAGAAACTCCGTTCCATCGTCGCCGACCTTGATAGCGCAACTCCCCTCATGCAGGCTTAGCTCCCGTCGTTGTCCCCTCCACCACCATGCCAACGTCCGCATGCTGCTTCCATATGTAGATAGGCGAACCAGCTTAGGCTTCTGTGTATAGAAGCTCCAACCAGCTGCAGTCCACAGAGCGGTCCGTCTGCACACAAATGCTCCCGTTTGCACATACTTTATGTAGCTCGCCTGAGGAGCTCGTTGTCTGTTGCCCTTCAACGATGCTCCCGTCACGTCAGCAACTAGCTGCAAGCCCGTTAGCAAATCTCGCCTACTAAATTTGTACGAGGTATTTGCTTCAATTTTTTGGGATTTGCATGTCCATTTTCATCAATTGAGCAGGTACAGGTCCAAATGGCTCAGATTTGAGCACAATTGGTAACATTGGGTTACATTGGTCACATTCCGGGTCGATTGGCAGGAAATTGGGTGTTAACATTTGGGGCTTTTGATGTAATTGTGCCATTGGGCATTCATACATGCTGTATGATGTTAGCAATCTCACATTCGGGGCAAAATTGCAGGAAATTGGAGTGCAAATCAAAGGGCTTTTGTGCCAATTGGGTTCTTTTGCATGCAGGCACTGGCATTTGATGCTTTGGGCAATGTGTTGATGTCTGTCAAGCACTCAATGTGCCAGTAAATCAAGGGGCTTTTATGTGTTGGATGTATATGTGGCCAGGGGGAAGCATTGTGAAGACTCTGGATGCCTTCATGTGCATTAATGTACCATTCATGATCAGAAATTGATCTTGAATCAAGGGGCTTTTCAAGATTTTGTGCTTGTTGAGCTTGGCAAAGCAGCAGGGAAAACTTTTATGCCTTGAACCCTCAGAAATCCACTTGCAGTCAAGGTGCTTTTGTCCAATTTCTGTCCGGGACTGTTGTATGCAGTGGTGGGGACTGTCAGGGTCTGATTTTCACTCATTTGGACAGCCAGGAGAGCATTTATTGCTACTGTACTTGCTGGTACAGATTTGGTACAACTTTGTACAAGTTTTGGCATGGCTATACATTGATTTGAGTGAGGAAAAGGCTCATTTTCAGCTGTTGTACTTGCCGGTACAGATTTGGTACATCATTGGTGAGCACTTAGTACTGTTGTACAGTATTTTGGAAGGGGAACAGAGCACATCTAAGGTGCTGTCATAAATCTGCAGCAACCAGATTTTGGTGATTTTATCACATTCAGTGGGAGGAGAGTTGCATTTGTGCTTCCGCAGTGGGAGATAAACGGGAGAACAACTGTGAGCACTTTGTGTGCTTTAGTGCAGTGTTTGCACATCTTGCAGTGAGTCAGGCATTGACTGTGTCAAAGGTTGCATATTGCTATGGCAACCACAGGTGAGAGCTCTTCATTGCTTCACATCAAGAAGCTTGAAGGCTCACATAATTATGACATTTGGTAAACCCAGTGCTATAATGTGTTGCTCCAGAAGAAGCAACACAAGCCCATCAAAGAAAGGGGTGTAATGCCCGCTTCTCTTACTGCTGAAGAATGGGAAGATATGGATGAGCTGGCAAGATCCACCATCATGTTGTCTGTGTCGTCAGACTCTTTACTTTTCAGCATACGTGAAGAGAAGACAGCCTGGGGAATGTGGCAAAGATTGCAGGACTTGTATGCCCAGCAAAGTGCCTCAAGCAAAGTGTATTGGTTGAAGAAACTCATAGGTCTTCAAATGAAGAAAGGGGCGTCTATGACAGCCCATCTAAATGAGTTTAATGGTGTTATCAGCCAGGTCATCAATCAAAAGTTGGCAATGGACGATGAGTTCAAAGCCACCTTTCTCTTATGCACTTTGCCAGAGAGTTGGGACACATTCAGGACAACCACTAGCAACTCAAATGCTATGCTGTCATATGCAGATGTGGAGGGTGCTCTCCTTCAAGAGGAGATGAACAGGAAGAACAACTCTGTTGGAAAGTCCAATGCAATGAATGCACGTGGGAGATCCCAGCAAAGGGGTAAAAGCCAAGAACGGGGAAGGAGCAAGTCCCGCTACAAAAGGACTTGGAATGCCATTATTGTGGCAAGAAGGGACATTTCAAAAAGCAATGCTACAAATGGAAGAATGATCAAAAGGAAAAGGGCAAAGGCAAAGACAAAGACAAAGATGAAGCCAAAGATGCAAAGCCAAAGGGCAAAAGTGGAGTCAAGATTGAAAAAGTCAATGTGTCACATGCAGGTGACAGTGAGGATGAAGTCCTATTCATGTCTTCACTTGATGCCCATTCACTCCATGCAGGAGATGGTCATGGTATGCACTCGTGGATCATTGATAGATGCCTCCTTTCATGTCACAGGTTGCAGAGACTTGTTTGTCAGGTATACTGCTGGCAATGAAGGAGTAGTTTATTTGGGTGACAACCATGCATGCCAGATTCTTTGCAGAGGTGATGTGAGGCTTGTGTTTTTAGATGGCTCACAGCTTATGCTCCATGATGTCAGGCATGTGCCTGAGATCAAGAAGAACCCGTTTTCTACTGGACAGCTTGATGATGCTGGTTATGTTACCACATTTGGTGGTGGAAAGTGGAAGATTGGTAAGGGCTCACTGGTTGTTGCCAGAGGCTCTAAGGTGGACACTCTTTACTTGATGCATGCTAATGTTTGTCACCATGCTAATGTAAATGCAACCGAGCTGCCGGAAATCTCTATGTGGCATAGCCGGTTGGGACACATGAGTGTCAAAGGAATGGAGCAATTGTCTCGTTTTGGTTACTTGCCTTCTCTAAAGTTCTCAAGTTTTCAGTTTTGTGAGCATTGTATATATGGCAGGCAACTCCAGAGCCCCCACAAGAAAGCTCTTGGACAGAAAGATGCTCAGTTAGAGCTTGTGCATACAGATGTATGTGAGATGCCTCAGCTTTCTTTGGGAGGGGCAAAATATTTTGTCTTTTATTGATGATGCCACACGCAAGGTGTGGATTTATCCTCTTCATTTGAAGAGTGATACATTCTCAGTGTTTGAGAAGTTTGTTGCTCATGTTGAGAATCAAACTCGCAAAACACTGAAGGCTTTGCGTTCCGACAATGGTGGAGAGTATATGTCCAAACAGTTTCAGAACTTTTGTGATGCTAAAGGCATCAACAGGGAGCTCTCTTCTCCTTATGATCCTCCACAAAACGGGACAGCAGAGAGGATGAACAGGACCATTCAGGAGAAGGTCCGTTCTATGTTGTCACATGCTGCGTTACCTCATGGTTTTTGGGCTGAAGCTGGTATGAGACAGCCGTTCATCTTATAAACAGGTCACTTAACACGAGGCTTGGTGGGAAAGTGCCAGAGGAAGTATGGACAGGGAAGCCTCGGTCCTACAAGCACTTGAGAGTGTTTGGTTGCGTTGCGTACGTGCACATACGCAGGGAAATACGCACCAAACTTGATCCTAAGTCTCACAAATGCATATTCCTAGGATATGGTGACAGAGGTGAAATGGGGTATAGGCTTTGGGATCCAGTGAATAGAAAGATTATACGCAGCAATGATGTCATTTTTGATGAAACATGCATGTATAAGGAGCCTGCAAGGCAACAGGAGCCTGGCAGAGTCATCTTTGATGATGATGGACATCATGGACAACAAACAAGGGCTGTAAATCAGCCATTACAGCAAGAAAACCAGCCCTTAAATGGTGCTGAAAATGGTCCAAATGGACAGCCAGAGATGGCAGAAGATATCCCTATGGATATCCCACAGTTAGAGGAGATACCGGGCATGATCTTTCAACCTTATGGCATGGAACAGGAGCCACCAATAGGTGATATGCAGGCTGGACAGCAACCTGCAAATGATGGTCAATGGGTACGGAGGTCCACAAGACCCTCTAGACCCCTTGACAGGTTTGTTCCAGGGGTTGACTACTTGATGCTTACTGACTGTGGGGAGCCCTCTTGTTATAAGGAGGCTTTACAGAGGGCAGACAAGGCTCTTTGAGAGCGTGCTATGAAGTCAAAGATGGATTCTCTGCACAAAAATGGAACATGGAAGTTGGTGCATTTGCCTACAGGCAAGAAGGTTTTGCCGTGCAAGTGGGTTTACAGGCTCAAAGTTTCACCTGATGCAAAGCCAAGATACAAAGCCAGGCTAGTGGCTAAGGGCTTCAAGCAGGAATATGGTGTGGACTTTGATGAGATCTTCTCTCCAGTGGTCAAAATGACCACACTTAGAGCTGTATTAGCTTTGGTTGCTCATGATGATCTGGATTTGATTCAGATGGATGTGAAGACTGCTTTTCTTCACGGTGATCTCCATGAGGAGATATATATGCAACAGCCAGAGGGTTATGCAGTGAATGGAAAGGAGAAGCTTGTATGCAAGCTGAAAAAGAGTCTTTATGGGCTCAAACAGGCACCAAGGGAATGGTATCATAAATTTGATACATTCATGAAATCCCAGGATTTCAAGAGGAGTGACATAGATCACTGCTTATACACCAAGAAAGCTTTGGATGGCAGTCTATTGATCCTCATCTTATATGTTGATGATATGTTGATTGTAGGGAAATCTCGTAAAGAGATGGATGCCTTGAAGAAGAGGCTGCATCAGACCTTTGATATGAAGGATTTGGGTGATGCAAATCACATTTTGGGTATGCGGATACTTCGTGACAGAAATCAGCATGTGTTGTATTTGTCTCAGAAGGAATACATTGGCAAAGTTTTGCAGAGGTTCAATATGGAAGGGGGGAAGAAGACTAGTACTCCTTTGCCTCCATATGTGAAACTCAGTGCTATGAATAGCCCACAGTCGGATAGTGACAGGGCTGATATGGCCAAGATTCCGTATGCTTCAGCTTGCGGCAGTCTCATGTATGCCATGGTTGCTACCAGGCCGGAAATTGCATTTGCAGTGGGAGTGGTTACTAGATACATGGCCAACCCTGGCAAGAAGCATTGGGAGCAGTGAAAGGTGTCATGAGATGCCTGAAGGGCACACAAGATATGTGCATTTGCTTTGGCAAACAGGATGCATTAGTGCATGGTTACACGGATTCGGATTATGCCGGTCATCCAGATAACCGGAAGTCTACTACCGCTTATGTGTTTACATTCACAGGAGGTGCTGTGTCATGGATATCCAGGATGCAGAAGTGCACTGCCTTATCTACTACAGAGGCCGAGTATATTGCAGCCACAGAGGCTTGCAAGGAGGCATTATGGCTATCTCGGTTAGTGGTTGATTTGGGTTATACAGGAGATATTCCATTGTTGCATTGTGATAGTCAGAGTGCCATCCAGTTGGCAAAGAACCTTGTCTTTCATGCAAAGACGAAGCATGTGGATGTGAAGTATCACTTCATCAGAGAGGTGATAGAGAACAAGCTGATTCAGCTTGTCAAGATTCATACGGATGACAACCCGGCTGATGTGTTGACAAAGAGTTTGCCTCCAGAGCGGTTTGCTCATTGTAGACACTTGATGGGCATTGGATGAGGCCAGTTTCAGCTTTGATATGGCCTTGTATATTATCATGTACATGTTGATTTTTCTTTTCCTTCATTTAAGGGCACTTTGCCTTTAAGTGGGAGGTTGTTGGGGTAAAGGCATTATGCCCATCCTTATAGTGTGTACAAGCCCATAAGTTTTATAGTACATAGTACACTTAGTACTTTTAATGTACTAAGTGCACTATGTGTACTAGTGCAAATATACATGTGTGATAGGGGAGTCACACACTCATACTTTGTGAGTTGACTTATCCCCACATGTCTTTCTCTCTCTCTCTCTCTCCCTTCTTCTCTGTGTGTGTCTCCCACATGAAACCCTAATTGTTTCAGCTGAGCTTCTTTAGCTCCCTTCATTCTTTACAAGACGTTAATAGATCTTTTTCTTCTTTTGCTTCTTTACTAAGGCTGATTTGATGCATACTCGTTTTTGAATTTCTCTCTCTCTATGCCATGCCTAACTTTTCATCCCAAGAGAAAGCTTATGATGTTTAGGGTTCTGCTGACATGCTAGGTTACATGGATTCTGTGAGAGGGGAACAAGGAGAATCATGCCTGTAGGAATGTGCAGAAGACCCTTATGGAACCCCAGTTTTCCCTCTGGTTTAACTCCATGCAGGGCTGCGATTATGTACTCAGATGATACCCTTGAAATGCTTTGTAAACATGTGGGCAGCATATTGGTTATCATGCAAAGAAAAGCATGAGAAACTAGCTTTCTACGAAGCTGCAGCAGGGCAGCATTTCGCAACAGGCAGCGAGGGGAAGAGAGACAAGGGCGGCAAACAAAAAAGCAAGCCAAGTGCGGCCAACAGATAAGCGGTCAAGGCAGCATCCAATATCCACAGGTGTATGCAAGTATAGACAGCAGGCTTGCATGCATTGACTGAGCGGGCCACTGGGAGGAGAAATTGTGTGTTGCCATTTTGGAAGTGTTTCTTAAAAAAAAAAAAAAAACCGAAAGCATCTGTGCTATTTTTTAGAAACCTTCTAAATAAGTCAACTTTTTCCATTTTTGGGGTTCTAGAAGAGAGGCGTGAAAAAAGAAGTCTGGGTGTTTTTTATTTTCCGAAAAAAGCTAGAGGTTGACTCCTTCGTTCAAGCATGGGACAAAAGCGCTAGGAGGCAGATTTTGCAAACCTCCTCTGTGCACGCTCCAGGGGTAAGTTTTTTCCTCACCATTATTCTCAGATTTTCACACGTAAAGTGTATTTGTTTCTCCCATTTTTTTGTGATTTCTAGAATCAACATGTATTTTATCATGACATTCTAGTAGCAGAAGGATCTCTTTTCTCCTTCCATGGCAAAGATTACCTCCCTTACTTTCTTAGATGATCTTTTTGATCATGAGAAAGAGCAGATCAGTGCTAGGGAACTTGGCCAGGATGTAAGATAGGCACTTGGGGTCGGCACTTGTGGTCACGACGGGAGGACTTATTTACTATTGCACCTTCTTTCACTCCTCAGGCACCTATGGGGTAGATGGAGCAGACATAGGGGGAAAGCAAGCATTGGCAGACATTATGTTTTATAGCATAGGCCAATGGGGAAGCTTGGTTTGCTTCTATAGGATATATTGTGCTTCCCTGCCCCACCAAACCCTTTTCTCATCGGGCAAGGCGTTTACCTTTTGCCGTCATACTTTATGGAGTGATTGTTTGGGGAGTGACTTGATTTGAGTAGATGTCCGTTTTTTGGAGTGGAATAATTTTGATTTTTCCTTCATGATTCCTTCTAGAGACCTCTGGGCTATTTTCCCTCATCAAGGTTTTGTGGCCTATACACAACCATGACAGGAAACCATCCGTGGAATGAGAATTGTCTCAGTATGTAGGGAGAAGCAGATTTCTTGATCGCTTCTTGATTTATATGCGCTCATAATGCCTTAGCTGAATAACTTGGACCAGAGTCCTTGATTATCCGGACTCATGGTACACTGATCTGAAGGAGTAGATCTGGACCATTGCACGGGTGATCTGAGGGAGGGGACCCAAGAGTGGTTGATCTCTTGGGAGGTTCAGATGGAGATACAGACCCTCGAGACATATATCTTGGGTCCCATCTGGTACATGATATCTGATAGATTAGTGTTCTGGAAATTTGAGTGAATCCAATTTTAGGTGGGTGATTTCCTTGTTGGTAAAACCCCTGATCTATAAATAAGAATTTATTGTAGAGACCATTGACTTGGGAGACCAAAGAGCCTTCTTTGGCTGGTGTTGCCAAGGTAACCTTGTGTCATCATTTGGCCGCCCGAGTGGACTTTTCCTGTTTCGTGCCAAGGTACGGGAGGCCAGGGAACTTCGTGTCACCCATACTAAAACCTGGATTGGTGTCACTTACAGGAGGCTAGGCCTCGTGTTGTCCGTAGTGTGACCAAGACGTGGAACCCATTGTTAGGGATCCCATTTTAGGCTTCCCACTGAGCCAATTTTGTGCTCAGGAAGACCTCCTATTTAAAGGTTCTAGGAATTTACTGCATCTACACCTATTGGAGTACTAGTTTAAGTACTTGCTATCACTCCCGTGTACCTGTTCGAGTACGTGCATCGACACCCGTGTACTTGTTGAGTTGTAAGCCTGACGGAACGTGTAGTGCTAGATTCAACCACGTGTACAAGAGATATAGATAGAGAGAGAGAAGGGGTGAGAAAGATGGGTATAAGGATTTCACACAGTACACCACGCTGAGCGGGGAACAAGCCCCCCCCCTCTTCAGGAATTTATTTCAGGACCAATCCACGGGCTTTTCCAAGCTAGGACCAATACAACAAATGAATACAATATCAAACAAAGTGCCGATGTCGAGGTCAGGCTGAAGTTGATGTCGAGGCACAAGATATGTGATGCCGAGCTCACCATGAGGATGACTCAGAAAAGTCTTACACACCGGGCTAGTACCAAAATCAAATGTTGGAACCAAGTGTGATGCTCACAAATTCCGACAAGAGCTCTGTACTCAATAGGAGGCTTAGAAAAATCAAGTACCCAAGGTATTGGCAAGGCGAAAAAGTTGCACCAATAATAATTCAAAACTTTTCTTCACAAAGGAGGCAGAAGCTCAGCGGCGGCGCTGCTTTGGTGGAGGCAACGGCTGCACAATGATGGTGATGGCCGCGACTGTACCGAGATGACACTGGCTGGGCGGCACAGTGCTGCACAGGGTGGCACAAGCGGTTGCTGGTGCTGTTGGCTGAAGTAGTGTAGGCGGCGTCTGGTGCCGATAGCAACAGAGGCAGCTGTAGGTGGCAGCTGAGAGGTGGCTCACGACACACGACAGCGGCGCAAGCGCACATGGAGGTGAAGAGCAGGGCGGCGCATTGGTGGCTGAGCTAGGCGGAGTAGCAAGTAGAAGGCAGTGCTGTGCAGAAACAGGGCGGCGGCATACATAGAGGCACTGTCGGTAGCTGTTGGTGGTGGTTTCAGGGCGGCGCATTGGTGGCGCAGGGAGGTGGAGTAGGTGCGGAGGTCGGCGTTGCAAGGGTGGCTGCCGTCGGCGGTGGTGGTGGAGATGGGTGGCGTGAGGAAGTAGAGAGGGAAGGTTCTCTTGCTCTTCACAAGGTTTATCTCCACCAAGGTATCAGCTCCAAAAATTTCTCTGTGCTTCACCGTGGAGGTACAAGCTTCTTATATAGTTCACGGGGGTCCATGCTTTTGCCTTGCCTTGCTTTTTCTTTGCCTCGTTTTATTTTCTTGCTTTTACTTTGCCTCTTTGCTTTTACTTCGCCTCTTTGCTTTTGTTTTATTAAATATTAATAACAGTCAAAGTTCTTGATTTGTGCTTTTACAATCTTCAGGGCCTTGCATTTTGGCCCTAGATCTGCCTTTTGAAAGAGCGGCTTTTAACTTTTTGATCCAGTTCGATGTCCCCTTTCCAATGGTGCCTTCCACTTTTGGTCAACATAGTTTGACTTTTTTGCTTTTTCTTGCTTTTTGACCAATGATGGTGTTCTTTTTTCCTGTGTCAACCGAAGGATCCCTGTTCCCATGTGTCCAACCTTTCCAAGTGTCTGGGCATGAGATTCATCATGTGAAAAGAGCTTGGAGGCCAAGTAGTTACATGAGTACTGAGTGCCTGGTGGTATACTTGGTGCTATGTGAGTACCTATCTATGTACCCATACCCCGAAGACTTTCTATGTACCAGAGGTTACAGTCTCTGTGAGTTGAGTGAACCAGGCTCTAGTATGAGAGTGCTTGTTCATGCGTGGTCTCAAAACTTCAGATACACGCTCACTCAGCTCCAAGTATATGAGGCTGGTGGGCAGGTTACTTTGACTCTTTTTTTACGAGTCTAGTATCGACAATCTACACCAACACATACTTGTTTGGGTTACATGTATTCATTATTTGCATTGGATGGAAATTTGGCTGGAAAGCCCCTGGAATTCTGTACACAGGTTAAATATTCCAATAATATACAACAATATTGAGGAGGGGGGGGTGTTCAACCCATTTGTGGCCCCAATGGTGGTGTGCTGAGTAGTTTCTATCTTTGTAGTATTACCTTGAGTAGTTTGTGTACTTTTAGTGCACTATTGCTAGTTCATATTTAAGTGTTGACGAGCTTGTTGTTGACAAGACGGTGCCGAGGAACATTCACACATAACCGTTGGTATTACATTTTTGAGTTTCTTTAGGTGAACTCTTGAATGCGGATGAACTTTTGGTGTTTATTCCGTGACCCGTATGTTGCAAAGTGGGTTGCCCGTATGTTGCAAAGTGGGAACCCACGTCTTTGGTGGGGATCCTAGTGATTGCAGGCTACTTGGTGTGAGTCAAGAGAGGATGCAAAGGATCGATAGCATGACTTTGATAGTGCTATGTATACTATGCACTTATCTAATCTTAATTTTGTGGCAGGGTTGTCATGATGGAGAGTTCCTTTGTGCATCCAAGAATAACATTGGTTAGTCCTGGATAGATATACGCGAATTAGGAAGCCTCAAGAAAGGAATTTCATGAGGCATTTGCTTCGATTTCAATGTGTGTGTGTGTGTGTGTGATACAATTGAGTGCTAATGACTAGAATTGTGACTACTTGTAGTTACTTATTATGTTCGTGCACGATCATTGATCTTGCCTATTTTGAGTTACCAATAGTAACCTTAGATCATGTATATGATTGAGCATATTTCTTGGATGTAGTGCACAAGATCTCAGGGAGACGGTTTATTTAGTCATCTTTTCTGTGAGATCCCTCTGCTCCCTCGAGCGCACCGGTCTCCCGGTAGCTGACAATGGAAGAAGCCCCCTTATGCGCGAGGCAGGGTTTCTCACTCGGGGCCTCGCCCTCGAATATCCGGGCACGAGACTAGGCTGGTGGTCACTCCGAAAACCGAAACCGGGAAAAATTCCCATGCCCGGAAAGCGGGGACGATTCCACCTTTTTGATTTTTTTTTTCTTAACGAGTTTTTCTAACGAGATCTAAATCTAAGCTATCCTTCTATCTGATAAAATCAGATAGAAGGAAACTATCGCTGATAATTTTGATCATTTTAGTAAAATCAACGTTTTTTTCCTGATTAAGATCAGGCACAGCCGTTGATCCACTTATTTGAAAAATTTATCAGGGAATCGTCTAACTACTCGAATCTTAGCGTAATCCTAAGATTTTTTAGTTTGATTATTAAAACTCCACTGATTCCAGCCTAACTCCATCCGGCCCATGAGTTAGCCACTACCCTGCCACTGGAATTGGTGGAACCAAACAAGTACTTACCCACCCATAATTGAATTGCCTTTCTTAACTTTAGCTTTAGAAAACAGATACGCACACACTCCTCTTTATTAAAACTTTAATAAAAACAATCCTTGATAAACAATTTACGGGTTATACATGTCATACTTCAAAATTTCCATTGAGTCTTTGTTTCTCAACAAAAACAATATCACTCTGGACTCTCCGTTGAGACCAGCGAGTCAACAACGAGATCCAGTGATAGATTACAAAAAACATAGGTCCATCATATAATATCTTCCTCGGCATACGCATGGATGTCCTCGGCACCTCGAGCCCGTGCATCGCCTGGTCAGAACCCTCCAGGATCCTCCTTAGGTGTCCTGGCACTTCACTCCCTTCGTCCGCCCTCGTCCATCGTACCGGAAGCGCACCATTTTAACCATACCGAGGTTGGTCAAGACCTCGGCAGGTTTTGCCGCGTGAGCTGTCCCTCGAACACTCCCCGCCAGCTGTTGCAACCGAACTTCCCTTAGATAAACATATATGCCAAATCCTCCCTCCAGCATTCTGGCGTAAGACAGTCTTTTAAGAAGGCAGGGTTTCTATGCAAGTTTACAGTATTGATTTTCGTTTGAATACCATGAGTATATCGTAAATCCGTATCTCAATACTTCTAGATCCAGTTTTCAATTCCAAACAGAATTCCTCGAATTCTGTTAACTTGATCCTCAGATCAAAATCACAAATCTTAACTTAGTTTCAGATTCGGGGTGATTTGGAGTACATTTTCCCTGAACTGGGCACTTCTTCATTGATTGAAACTGATGAAGGAATTTGGTCTTGGTCAATAGTCTGAATCAGAGTTTAGATCTGGAAAAGATCTTCCTAAATTATCTTTCTCGAAAGGTACTATCTCAATTTCTCTTTTTCTAAATTTCTTACGACGGATATTTGTTTACAGATTTCAAAAACATGGATTTCTTGAGGAATATTCATTTATCTCAAAAATTATCTTTTATGCATACTTCTATGTATTAAATCAATTATGATAAAAGTAACACTTTTATAATAAAAATTTATCTTTTATGCATACTTCTATGCATTAAAATCAATATGATAAAAGTAACACTTTTATAATAAAAATTTATCTTTTATGCATACTTCTATGCATTAAAATCAAATATGATAAAAGTAACACTTTTGATATAAAAATTTATCCTTTATGCATACTTCTATGCATGAAAATAAAAATTGATAAAAGTAACACTTTTGATATAAAAATTTATCCTTTATGCATACTTCTATGCATGAAAATAAAATTGATAAAAGTAACACTTTTGATATAAAAATTTATTTTTTATGCATACTTCTATGCATGAAAATAAAAATTGATAAAAGTAACACTTTTGATATAAAAATTTATCCTTTATGTATACTTCTATGCATGAAAAATAAAAAATGATAAAAGTAACACTTTTGATATAAAAAATTTATCCTTTATGCATACTTCTATGCATGAAAAATGATTTTTAGAATATAGAAACCATAAGGATTACTCTTTTAGGAAAATAAAAGATGAATTTTATCTTAATAATTTCTAAAAAAATTCGCCATAACCTCCTTTGTATGGCTGATCATTTTTCAAATTTCTTACTAATTAAAAGTGCACCAAAAGTATTGAAATTATCCTAAAGTAAACATTTGTCCATTTAATTGAAACAACATTTATAAAAACTTGACATTAATCAATTAACCATTTACCTAGGATAGAGAAAGGTTGGTTTTACTAGAGAAGAGAGGGAAATGCCTTTTTGTAATGAGGCCTAATATTATAGAGAAGACATAAAGCATAAAAACCATTTAAAACCATAAAAATTCATAAAATAAATGAAAGAAAAGAAGAATCACCAACTTACTAATGACTTTGATAGCTTTCCTTTGGCTTGATGGTTTGAGGGTTCAACTCTTGTTTGAACAAGAGTGGCCACCAATCTTTGGAAGAGGGAAATGTCAAAAACTAGTGAATTATTAATGAATTCACAATTCTTGGCTTGGGTGGAGTAGAGTAATAGAGCATAAACACTATTAAGTTTCAACAAAGGAGAGGGCTTCTATTTATAGGAAAAAGTGAGCCTCTAACTAAGCCAACTGATTCTAGAATTTTTCAGATTAGTTTGGTCAATTTTTGATCATTTTTGGGTCAGTTTTGGTCACTTTTTGGATCTAGTTGAAACAGGAGAGAGGAGAGATGAAAATATCTCATTATTTGGGAGTTTAAAACTCATTCAAGCATGTGAAATAGGTGTCCTCTTCATGAGGGGAATTCCCCATGCAGAGGTGTCAAAAATGCATCATTACTTCTAAATATCTCCCTTTTTTAACTATTAGTCTTGTCCTTATTTAACTCTTCATCTTATGTGAGTATTTACTTCTAAATATCTTCCCTTTTTTTAACTATTAGCCTTGTCCTTATTCAACTCTTCATCTTATGTGAGTATTTACTTCTAAATATCTCTTCCCTTTTTTAACTATTAGCCTTGTCCTTATTCAACTCTTCATCTTATGTGAGCATTTACTCATTTTTGGGTAATTTTTTTTATAAATTGGATTTATCTCCTCCCCACACATGGATTGATTCTATTGGCCCACAAAAGCCTTAATTGGACCATAATCTAAAAATTTCTGAAAATCTAGACCCTTAGGCTAAGGTCCTTTATACCCAATTCCAATTAATTCCAATTGCACATTGGAAAGTTCTTTTTGAATTTTTGTTTCAGGGGAATTCATTTAAATAAGATGAGATATTTTTCTATCCAAAAATATTAAAAATCTGAATATTCTCTCTCTAGAATATTTTCTCTTTCTAGGCTAAAACAGTTAGAAACAAGATCTTTTATACGGGATTTGATTACACGGGAAGATGCTGGACATCTTGAGAGGCTGGGGAGAAATCTTACATTCTCTCCCACTTGAAAAATGCGAGATGTCCTCATCTCGCAAACTGGGGTAATCCCGCAACTGATCGGCTTTATTCTCCCAGGAGGCATCTTCAAAAGGATAGAACTTCCATTTTACTAATAATTCTCTGAGAATTCTGTTCATGAGAATCTTTTCTCGAACATCGAGAATTTCTTCAGGTTGGAGTTCCATCTGTCCTTGGGTTGAAGAGGTTAGGATTTCATCATCGAGCATATGATTTGGGCTTGGCACATATTTCTTTATAAGGCTTACATGAAATACATTATGAACCTTGAGATGAGGAGGCAGAAGAAGCTCATAGGCTAAGTCACCTACTTTCTTTGATTACACGGAAAGATGCTGGACATCTTGAGAGGCTGGGGAGGAATCTTACATTTTCAGTGTAGGTTCATGTGAGTAGTTATTTTCTAATGAGTTTGACTCACGAGGGAAGCATGTCTTGACTTTTGTCGAGAAGATTATACTGATGAGGTGTCTTTGTGACCATGGATAACTTATTGTCGTCAGCATGGTGAGGATGGGCCGTTGTGCCATATTTTCCTTGAGGTGCACTAGGTTTTCTGGTGATTACAAGGTGCAAATTTGGGTTCTGTAGAGTAGAGATCTCTTTATAGACCTAGATTGAGGTTTATCTTATGGAGTATGATCGGTACTAGATTATAGTACCAGAGATGTTATGAAAGGGATACATTATATACAGATGTGTGATATACACAGCATTGATGGTATCACTTATACTTGATTTTTCGAGATGTCTTTGTCTCATGTGGACTCTAGCCTAGGATCACAACAAATGAGGTTTATTTTAGAGCTGGATTGGTGGTAGGTTACAGTACTAGAGATGTTACGCAAGGGAGACATGATAAGCAGATGTGTGATATACACAGCGTTGATGGTATGACCTATACTTGATTTTTCAGATGCCTTCACCTATGTAGTCTAGCCTAGGATCATTGCAAATGTTGCATGGCATTTGTTGCTGAGTTCTTGCATGCTATCATAGTAGCATGTTTCCTTATAACGCATTTTGGATACGCCTTTGTTTCATCTTAGATTTCGAGATGGAGAGTGGAGCTTGCGAATTTATTTTGGAAAAATATTTAGGGGGTACAAGCTAAAAGTTGGAAGTGATCACCAGAGAAAGGTGGAATTGGGGTTAGGATAAAATATTTCAAGTTAGAGAAATGAAGTAAAGAAGGGACAAAAGGAAGTTTAAAGTATGTTGAGACGTGATACAATTGTAAAGGGCATGACATGCCAAAAGATGTGATAATTGTGTTGAAGAGTCTAGTTGTGGGGAATCATTCTTTGTCCTTTTCATTGCTTTTGATGTTGAAGAATTTATTTTTTGCTGGACTACCTAGAAGCTAGAGCTACGTGGTTTCATGATGGTGTGAGAATTGCACACCTTGACAGGTTTTTGTAAGCATACTTGTGAGGTGTATGGCTATTAAATATTGCCCTTGCTTGAAAGACATTGAAGTTCTTTTAGCTTGCTTGCGTTGTTATTTTTTTAATTTTCTAGCGTTTCTCTTGTAAACCCATTTACTTGCATAATTATGTTGTTGATACCAACAATCAAGATTAACTCACTAACCATTAACAAATGCACAACATCTTTTGCAGTAAACAGTTAATGGTGCTTAATTTATTCTTGACACTACACAAAATTTCTTATTATACAGATGGACAAAAGGGTTAAAAGAAATTTTCAAAATGGTATGAGAAGCTAAATGCTAACATTACATTGCAGGGCCGATTTCCTTATCATAATTACACTGTGCGTTCACATTACCGGAAAAAAGTTGCTCTCTTTAGTGAGAGTGAGCTAACGAAGGCTGTTGCTATTGAAAAGGAAAAGAACTTGTCCTCTTCAGAACTTGATTCTGATTCTGGTGATGATGAATCGCATTTTGAGACCTTGGCAAGCAACCCACAAACTCCTTCATTGCTTACTTCCACTCCAAGCTTCATAAAACATGCAGCTACTGAAGCTTTTTTTGCACCTCCCAAAATTCGGTGGCTTCACGAGCTTGACAGGGCTGATAAGATTTTCAGTGCCCATTTCAGAAAGATTTTCTCTTTTACATGTGGAGAGTTGGAGACCTATGAAGGTTTGTGCTTTCTAAAATTGACTGTACACGGAGAATCATTTATGCTTCATCAGGTATGCATCTAATAATTGTGTGCATGGTTCATGTGTGTTTGTGCGGGGTGTGTGTTTGTAGGGCAGTGTATTGAGGGAATATGTGACATGGCAGAGAAAGAAAGAAATATTGTATTAACGTCTAGAAAGACCCAAAGGGTTTATGAGAGTAAAAATGAGTACATCTGATCAAAGAATAACTGCAAAATAGAGACTTGAAAAGAAAGAAAGAAAGTTCTATTAGCGTTGTTTCGCCCGCCCGTCCTCACGCACGCACGCATGTTTGTGTGTGTGTGTGTGTGAGAGAAAGAAAGTTGTATTAACGTCTTTAAAAGGCCAAAATGACCTATGAGACCAAAAGGTTAATCATATCCATGAGGTACATCATCCTGGGTAAAAAATAGTAATAAAGAAAGATAACAAATATTGAACTATAAAATCTGATCTAGGTACATGAGTAGAGAGCTCTCATATCACCCTAATACATCCCAAGAGAGAGAGAGAGAGAGAGAGAGAGAGAGAGAGAGAGAACTGAAATGATATATTAACGTCTCTAAGAGGCCATAACGGCCTATGAGACCAAAACTGAGAGTACATCTGAAGTTGGTGTCTCATCAAAGAGAACAACTAAATGAAACTATAAGTACAATAAACTGATTGTCTTACTGTTGTAAGAACTAAATGAGATTGAAAAGTACGCCACGTGAGAGAGGTAGAAAATGGCTCTTGTAATGAGCCATTTTCGTGCCTAAGGGCTCAAGGGGACTAGTCCATGTCCTCTCTTTGTCCACTCTGATGATATCCATCCTAATCACGCGGTGCTGCTCTGAGCGGGTTAGATCCAAAATGGACAATCTAGGCTGTACTGAAAGGGTGGTAGTGCCTCTATCCGCAAACCATGTAGGTCGAACCATGATCTCATCCGAGCATACCAGCAATGAGTATCTCCATCCTCTGCCAACTGTATGGATGAGGTCAATGCCAGTCGGGAGTACCTCTACGGAGGGAGCTCCCATAGCCGCTATAAAAAGGTAACTGCCTAGAATAGGGCCTCGGTCACTACTGGTGCGGCACCCAGCTCAGCCCGAGCACTCTCATGTGGTACCGATGATTTGCTCTGAATCATGCGGGCAATTATCATAATCAGTGGTCGCTCTGTTTGCCTCTATCCCTCATCCATCCCTCTCTGAGATCTGTGATGTATGTTGCTGGGCCCCCAAATTGGAGCTCCGTAATAACAGGAGGGTCGGTGTGACAAGTCTCTTGCTGTAGAGACGTCGAAGAATAAGCAAGTTGTATGCTAAGCGTGTATCCGAGTATTTTAGCAGCTAATTTGTGGCAAACTTGTGATAAAGTGCATGGCTGGAGAAGTGCCATGTAACAAAGGTAATGACCTCTTTAGCCCATGCCAATTTTTTATGTCCTTTAACAAGTTATTTAAACAATATGCTATGCATGGACTCTGAGTGATATAGGAGGATACTTTGCCCCTAGTAATGCACCAGCAGCTTTGTTTGTGCACTCAAGGTCAGTGACAATTGCACGACATTGTGGGGGGCCACATATTCAATGGCCTCACTCCACATTTCACAAAGCACAAGTGCCATTTTTTGACGCACATCACACTCTGTGGAGCTGATGAAAAGATGCTTGCCTCTGAATGTTGCAAGCACACCCACCAAAGAGTGGCTATGAATGTCACTCAACCCATCTGCCATGATTGAGACGCCATAAATGCTCCAGTTCTCCTTCATAGGAACAATGGCCTCATTTATGCTATTAACCTCATCTTGCAGCAACTTTTTGCGCAATGCATCATACGAGGGTGGGTGATATGTAGGATGAAATGATGCAATCTCAGCCACCGTTTCTTTGAAGAAAGGTGCGCGTGAGACATTAAAAGATATGCCACGAGCTGAAGCTGGAGCTCTTCCCCTTGCGCTCCTAGCACCCCTCCTCGCCATCGCCTCTGTTTGAAACCAAACCCCCCCACCCCCCCTCGGGCCTTCATCTTTGCCCCAAGAACCTATGCGCAGCTCCCCCTTCCCCTGCGCTTTCTCGCATCACACTTGCTGCCGCCCACCTACTCCCCCTCCGCATGCAGTCCTTGTCCCGATCCTCCTTTCTGCCTCCCCTGTGGTGCCTGCCAGAGCTTTCCGCCTCTTGCCTTCCCGTCGCCTCCCCTTGTGGCGTCTCCCATCTGTGCTCTCCTCTTCCTTCTTGCGCAGCCGTGCCCTCCTGTCCGCCTCCTCGCCTTCCCTAGCGCTGCCTCCTTTCCTGCCTGTACGCCTCCCAGCTCCTTTACCTCCCATTCTTTTAGTGCCTTTTCTGCCCTGTTCCTCTTCGCCACATCCCTACCCTGACCAGCTGCTTTTCTGCCCCAGCTCCATCGCCCCCCACCCCCCCCTCCCTTTCCTCCTTTCCCTGGTCTGGTGCTTACAGCTTTCAGGGATATTTTATTGGTGGCAAGTTTCAGCATTCTCTGGTCTTATACCCCCAGGAGGACTCCATGGCCGCTCTGTCATTCCCGAACGAGGCCATCGTGCTTTGCCTCTCCTTTTTCGAAGGTCTCCAGCTTCTCACTTCGATAAGGTCTATGTTTGAGAGGTGATAGTAAAGGTTGGAGCCATAAACCACATCTGCATCATGATCAAAATGGACTTTGGTATAGTGATTCTTTGGGAAGGAGCCGGCTATGGTGGCAAACATGATCAGCCCCCAAGGGTTTGGGTGGGATCTGAAAGGTTAGGATATCTGGTATCAAACCTAGTGTGCCCATTAAATAATCAATGGTACTTGATCCGCCTTTGTGTGGAAAGCAAGTCAGTCCCCTAGGGGATGACGATCTAGTGAGACGGTTGTAAATGGTGAGGCCATGTGTTGCCCCCATCTGGATTGGTGTAAGGTCATCTTCAAGATACACCTTGACCTTCTTGAGCTCTCTCCTTTTCTGCATGATATCCCTCTTTTTTTTGTGCATCCCGAAACTTCACGATAAGAGGCTTTTCTTTGGATGTCTCCTTGTCCACCCTCCAAGCATCTATGTATGGTGGACTGTGGAACCTCACTTATCCTCATTATTCCACATAGTTTTTGCATGTCTTCTTGAGGTGATGCTCCCACTGGGAGACCCATGACCCTCACATTGAGGGCCTTGCGCTGCCTTCTTTTGTCTTCTTGAAGAGTGTCCACCATGATCCCTTGCTTTCATCCATTGGTGTATGTTTCTTTATTTCTTTACCTCCTTCACTAAGCTTGAAGTAGCTGCTGCGAGCCTTTCTTTTAGTGCCTCCTCCTCGTCTGCCACTACTTCCTTGGTGGCTTGTACTTTTTCCACCCCTTTTTCCAGTGGCTTTTTTGCTTCAGCGAGCTCGGCTTGGAGCTTGGCATTTGCCTCCGCAATCTCTAGGGAGAAAGCCTTGGACATGGATCACTCCTCTCGCTTCTCCTCGATCACCTTCAGGACCAAGAGTTCCTCTCTGTAACTCTCTGTAGCATGGACAGAAGAGACACGGGGAGAAAAAGGGGGGGGTGGGGGTGTAAACACGGATAGAGCAGGTGGCACGTGAGTAGAGGCTAGTGGCGAAGGCTCACACCACAGAGAGAGAGAGAGAGAGAGAAAGAAAGAAAGAAAGAAAGAAAGATATATGAACGTCTACGAGAGGCCAAAGTCGGTCTATGAGACAAAAAATAATACAACTGTGTTCTTCCGGTCATCGGAAGAAAAGAAACAAAAGAAAAAGTGTGCATGTGTCTGGATACAACTGTGAATCATCATGGATCGGTGGAGCCCATATACAAACAATATAAGGGGGAGAGAGAGAGAGAGAGAGAGAGAGAGAGAGAGAGAGAGAGAGAGAGAGGAGGAGGAGGAGGAGGAGGAGGAGGAGGAGGTATATTAACGTCTTGCAAAAAGACCTAACGAGAGAGAGAGGAGGAGGAGGAGGAGGTATATTAACGTCTTGCAAAAAGACCTAACGAGTCTATGAGACAAAAGGTGTACAACGTGTCGAGGGAATCTCATCATGGATAAAAAGACAACATAACAAAAAAAGAACTAACACTAGTCCCTAGGTAAATGTAGATGTGTATGTATCATCATTGTCATCGTCATCATGGAGGATCACCATCCTCATCATCGTGGATAGAGAATACGGGGGTGTGAGTGTGGAGAGGGAGCTATCCATCGATGTGTGGTAGGGGTCCATAAAAGATGTCCAACATCGGCAAGGGGGTAACGAGGATTCTTAGATTTGCAGGGCTAAGGAGAAGCTGGGACGAGGTAGCAGCTACAGATGCTCGGTGGGGGCAAAGTTCGAGTTGTGGCAAGGCAAGATGGGAAGAGAGAGGGAGGAGAGAATGGAGGTGGAAGGGGAGCAAGAAGGTTGAGCCGTGAGCCTGGACACGTGAACCTGCAGACTCTAGCCTACAAACGTGAGCTTAGACACATAAACCTATAGGCGTGAGCCGTGAGCGGTGAGTCTAGACCTAGACATGTGAAACTAGCAGCACACAAAAAAAGACTACTATGACTTTTTAAAAAAAAAAGCTCGTCTAAAACAATTCTCAGGCTAGATTCTAAAACACCAGGGACCTTTAATGCGAACCCGATCTAGACTAATTGTTAGAAATGACAATATAGTCAATTGCAATGTATCAAACCACACCTCAAACCTACCAAGCCTTCGATCCCAGCAAATGACCAGCACTTGGCAAAGTTCTCGCACAGTTAAAAAGGTTTGACTCCTTCAGATCCACCTCAAGTGAGGAGCTTTGGTAAGAAATGGGCCACAATGAAACACAAATGTGATTGGAGAAGCAGTGGAATACTTGGAAACAGGAGCCACCAAAATCTCATCAATCTGGGGCTGATGAGCTTAGGGTGCTCAAGGAGGGTGAGGCCGTTTGCCGCTCTGAAGTGTGGTGACACGAGGCAGGGTTACTCCAGTCGAGGGGTGAGACGGTGGCCCCTCGTTGGTGGTACTGCAGTGGTTGTTGGATTAGGGTTGCAAAGAAAACAAAGACACAAAATTAGGGTTGCACAGAAAACAGAGACACAAGAGATGCACACTGCAGCAAGCTCTCTCAAGAGAGGGAGAGAGAGATGGTGATCGATGCTCAAAGAAAGATGAGATACAAATGTGTGGAACAAAGAGAGTTGACTTCACAATATCAAAAGACCATACATGTGGTGTCCTTTCACACCTAATATCCAAGGAGAAGAACCCAAAGGGAGAAAAGTGCCCTTGGTTTAGCCCATGTTCACATGTGGCACTACTCATATCATATGTGGCATAACTCATAGCATATATGCTAATAACTCCCCCCTGTAGTGGCAATGTGAACCTGTACAAGGTGTGAGCAGATCACTCTCTATAGGAGAGTAAACCTAAAGCTTTGTGGAAAGCTTCAAACTTCTCTCGAGGCAATGTCTTCGTGAACAGATCTGCAACATTGTCGTGTGTAGAGCAGTAAGATAATGAGATCTCCCTTGCATGAATCCTCTCCTTGACATAGTGATAATGAACCTCTATGTGCTTAGTACGTGCCGGGAGGAACAGTGGGTTTCGTGCCACGGCTATAGCACTTTGACTGTTAGTATGGTGGTGGGTGTCTGCTAACACTCACGAAGATCAATCATCAATCTCCTCAGCCATACACAATCTACTGTGACTGTAAAGCCTGCCGTGTACTCAGCCTCACAAGTAGATGTGGCAGTGGGTTTCTTTTTACTCAACTATGAAATGCATGAATGCCCCAAAAAGAAACTATTCCCACTGGTGGATTGCTGTGTATCATAGTCACCAGCCCAATCTGAATCACTGTAAGCATGTAACTGCAAGATGCCCCCCTTGGATATACCAATGCAAGATCCAGGGAGCCCTAAAGATAGCAGAAGATCTGCTTGACTGCTTGCCAATACTTTGTACTTGGGCTGTGCATAAATTTCCTGCACTGGGAAACCCCAAACTGAATATCCGGGCGTGTGTTCCATAAGTATATGAGGCAGCCCACAGCCTGGCTGTAAACACTCATATCAAAAGGCTCTCCAACATCATACTTGCTCAATTTCAGCCTTGGCTCCATCGGAGTAGAGATGGGCTTACAATCTTGAAAGCCAAATTTGTGCAACGACTTTTGAATGTACTTTGATTGGTGTACATAAATCTCCACATAAGTCTACACAAATTGTATGCCCAAATAATAATGTAACAATCCCAAATTTGTCATCTCAAATGACGTTTGCAATTCAGCTTTGAATGCTGAAATTTTATCCATGTCATTCCCAGTTAGCAACATGTCATCCACATAAAGAATGAGCATAATCAAAGTGCCATGATCCTCTTTCACATAGAGGGTGCTCTCCGTTGGACTATTGCGAAATCCCTAGATGGTCAAATAAGTTGTATCTTCAAGCTCGAGGAGCTTGTTTGAGACCATAAAGTGATTTTCAAAGCTTGCATACTTTGTTTTCATGACCATGCATCACAAAAACAATGGGCTGATTTACATACACTTCTTTGTGCAAATCCCCATTGAGAAAAGCTGATTTTATGTCCAACTGATGCACTTTTTTTTTTTTCCAGAAAGAGACTTCTATTAAGTATGAGAAAAACATACAACAATCACAGCTATAAGCCGGAAGAGAATAGAATCACCCCAATATGTAAGGTGATTTCAACCACTGAGGAGCATCATGATGCCATGTAAGACCTGTGGTACTCGAAGAAAAGAAGATGCCATGGTCCCATTCGCGCATAAATATCACACGCTTCGCCTGCGCAGAACGAGAGGGCCCCTGAATGCGAGGTAGCCATAAGAGTGTGGATGATATCACCCCATATAGTACTAATGCACTGAGAGCCAAAAATCTGGACACCCTCAATAGCCTCCGTGCATCTAGCTCTCCAGATGTGCCATGCTGTAATACTGGCAATAATCTCCCAACTGGTGTCAATCCTCTGTCTAGGGGGTGTATAATCAGAGTGAGGAAGATCCTGCAATAATCCATGCTGGGCAATACCTCTACGAATGAAAAAAATAGAATCTGTACGACTGCCCTCATAAAAAAGTTGCGGACCGGACTGGGAGAGCCAAGCAACTGCCCTCCAAGTAACATGCATGGCTACTCAATTTGCCCATAAGTTGGGCTACATGACCCCAAATCTGCTGTGCAATGCTGCATCCCCACAGACAATGTTATACGGACTCAGAATCTGCCGCACATCTAGGACAGGAAGGTGCTACACCGAAAACTGATCTCCACTGATTGGTGGGGAGACCACCATGTAAGAATAAGCAAAAGAAATGAGAGATTTGGCTCCTTTTGTATGAATGCCAAAGTCTATGCCAATATCTACGCTGTATCACTGGAGAAATATCATAGCTCTCCCGATGAGGCCTGAGAGTAGGGATCCTATGCATGTGTCGTGTGAGGAGAAGCCTGGCACCCGAACAGTGAAACTGAAAAAAGGAAGGCTTTTCAAAGGATCGAAGGCATCAATCCACTCCCACTCTCCTGGATCCCACTGAAGATATCTAATAGGACTGCCACCATATAGCCACAAACACCAAGAGCCATGAATCACTATCTGAGGAGCAATGAACCAGTGCTTCCCCGAGCGACCAACAATCCTCATTGGACTAAGCCTAGTATTTGGTATGATCTCGTCCATACTACATCTCCTCAATCTCCCACCAGGCATGATAGAAAAAATGAGGAAATCTGTATCCTCATGGCCTGGGAGAGCAATGACCTGCAGAGGTATGCCTATCCTCGAAAAAACTCCCAGCGACTTGCTAGGAAAACAGGAGCAGAGGAAGGGGGGCAAAGGCGAGGAGCAGCTGGGGAAGCAAGGGCAAAGGGGCAGGCGGGGGCAGCAGAGGGGTAGGCGGGGATCGAAGAAGGCAGGGGGCGGGCAGCAAAGGGGGAGGTAGGGCAGCAAAAGGGGGGCTGGCGGGGGCAGCAAAAGGGGCAGGCGAAGGCAAGCGGGGGGCAGCAAAAGGGCTGACGAAGTAGCTGAAGGGCAGGCGGGGCAGCAAAAGGGCTGCTGGCGGGGGCAGCAAAAGGGGCACGCGAAGGCAAGCAGGGGGCAGCAGAGGGGCTAGCGGGGGCAGCTGAAGGGCAGGCAGGACTGAAAGGCTAGCGAAGGGAAGAAGTTGGGCAAGCGAAGGGAGGTTGCAGAAGGGCAAGCGAAGGCAGCAGAGGCAGGCGGGAGCAGCAAAGAAGTAGGCGGAGGTAACAGAGGGCAGGCGGGGGCAGCAGCGCAGGTTCACGTCACTTCAGCACCTTCCATAAAGATCGATGAACATAGTTACCAATTTTCACCGCCTATAGGCGCTTATTTATCCGCCCATAGGCAAAATCCAATTGATGCACTTTCCATCCATGATGGGCAGCCAATGCAACAACACATCTAACTATGGCCATACAAGAAGTAAGTGTGAAAGTCTCATCATAATCAATGCCCTTTTGTTGGGCATATCCTTTCGCCACTAGCCTGGCCTTGTACTTGCCAATGGTACCATCAGACTTTCTTTTCAACTTGTAAACCACTTTGTGCCAATAGGCTTCTTGCCAATAGGCAAATCAACCAAATCCCAAGTGTTGTTTTTATGGAATCCATCTCATTTTGCATGGCTTGCATCCAATGCTCATCCTCATGAGCCTCTTCAAATGAATTTGGCTCATCTACATCACAAAGTGTACTCATGCAAGCAACATCTGCGTGTTCGCTTACATTACGTGAACTAGCCCGAGTGCTGCTACCAAGTGGAGCTGAAAGTTTGCTTTCCTGTAAAGTACGGAGCAGCCAACGAGGCACAACTCTAGCCTCTTCCGTTGCTGTCCGCTCTTGCTCCACTGCTTCCTCCACATTTTGAGGTGTAATGAGCTCATTTATGGGCTGATTGAGCACCTAAATGCTGTCCATTAGGCAAAGTTGATGGCTGATCTGTTGTGCCATCAATTCCCAATGGGAGTCGTCCTTCAAACATGTTATGTGGGCCTGAAGGTGGCTGTCCAAAAAATTCAGCCAATCGCTGGTCTGAATTTTCAGCAAATACAACATCTCTGCTGTCCAAAATCCTTTGTGTGGAAGGATTAAAGAGATGGTAGCCTTTACTACCACTGCTATAACCCACAAATATGTACTTAGCTGCTTTGTCATCAAGCTTACCTCTCAACTGCTGAGGTACATGTGCATATGGTATACATCCAAGAACTCTAAAGTGATCAACTTTAGGTTTTCTTTCATGCCAGGCCTCATATGGCGTGATGGTTTTCAATGCTTTGGTAGGGCATCCATTCAACACATGTGTAGCACACATTATTGCCTCCATCCAAAATTTGTGAGGCAATCCTTTGCCTTTAACCATGCATCTAGCGATTTCCATCAAAGACCTGTTCTTTCTTTCAGCAACACCATTTTGCCGAGGAGAATATGGCATCGTGCATTGAATGTTTATGCCTTCTTCTGCCATAAATGATTTGAAAGCAATGGACATGTGTTTCCTCCTCGATCTGTACGGAGGGTCTGCACTTTGCAACCTGTTTGATTTTTAGCTTGTGCCACAAAATGTTGAAAACATGCAAATACATCAGATTTTGCCCTCAAGGGATACACCCTAGCAAATCTGGAGTAGTCATCGATAAAGGTTACAAAGTATAGATGCTTTCCAAAAGATGGTGTCTGCATAGGACCACACACATCACAGCTGTAATTTCCAGCCAGCCCTTGTCGATCCATCTTTTGGGAATGCATTTCTGTGGCTGCATCTTACCCAATATGCATCCTTCACATACATGTTTTGGTGGCAGCTCTACATGAGGCATATCCTAAACCATTTTATGCCTTTGCAATAGCATCAAACTGCCATAATTCACATGCCTAAACCTGGCATGCCACAATTTTGCCTCATGCATGGCAGGTGTAAGAGTGGTAACCACATGAGCATCATGCTCTCTCCTGTCAAACCTGTCAAGCTAATATAACCCATGGTACAATGTGCCGGAAGTGACCAATGCATAGCCACCTTCACGGTCTTTCACTGAGCATCTGTCGTCCTCAAAGCTCATTGCATATCCTCTTTTAGCAAAAGAGGAGACGGACAACAAGTTCTTCTTAATCCTTGGCACATACAATACATCCCTCACCAACACCCTGAACTAGAGAAGAAGAATTGTTTGCACATGTTACCCGCTTGCCTTTAGGGATAGCCATAAGTTTCTTAAACAAATCCCTCCTTGAGGTAATGTGTTTAAAAGCACCACTGTCAGAGTACCATGTGTAGTGTCTTTCATTGACACTGAGAGACATGCTCCAATGATGCATCATAACTGCAAGTAATGAAAGTCCAGACTCATCCTGCACAAGATTTACTGATGCATCATCTTTCCCTACAGGTGATGAAGAATAATCTTCAGCCATGCCGCTTTCCTTTTTCTTCTCCTTTGCAAGCCTCTTTTTGCACTCTTTCAAGTAATGACCTGGCTTCTTGCAGTAGTGACATTTTTCCTTCTTCTTGGGCTTACCTGTATCATTTTTACCCTTTTGTGAAGGCTGTCCCGAATCCTTTGGTTGAAAACTATGTTTGGCTTTTTCCTTGTCCTTGTCTTGGGCAGCAAAAGTCCCATCACCACGCATACTGGAAGATTTGTTCTTCTGATTCTACTCCTCCTGTAGCAACAAACCAACCAACTCTTCAAACAAGATTGGTTTAGGGTTACCCCGTATAGATAGAGTGAGCGATGCGTGGAAGTTCAAGTAGGTTTCTAGCAAAGATAATAGTGTCCTAGAAACCAACTCCGTTTCGGAAATGACCTCATCAATATTGAGCAGCTACTCGCGAAGGTCGTGGATCTTCGTAAGATGATCAGCCATACTATCACCTTCATTCATGTCCAAGTTCTCAAGCTCTTTCTTGAGAAATGCAACCTTGGTCTCATTCTGTGCTTGATACATGGTTTCAAGTACATCGCAAGCTCGCCGTGAGGTCCTACAAGACCGAATATGCGGTATGATTGATTGCTTTATTGACAAAGCAATCATAGCCATCGCTTGGGCATCGTTGGACTGAGCTACTGTAGGCGGTGTAGCGTAGAAAGCGTCGGGTGAAGTCAATGACGGGCACAGCAAGCGACGGCACGGCGTGGAAGACGGCGACTAGACGGAACGTTCACGGTTGGGCAACGGAACCTGCACGGTGACGGAAACTTGACCCAAATCTTTGGCCAAAAGTGGCACACGCACGGACGGAATGCGGAAGGCGACATACGGGCAGGCAACGGAAGTGCATAGTCGACGGAGTTGCTCCTCGCGGACGGAATTGCAGAGAGGTACGGACCAGCGCATGTAGGGAAGGGGAACCTCGCTTTGATACCACTGTTGGATTAGGGTTGCATGGAAAATAGAGACACAAGAGATGCACACAGCAGCAAGCCCTCTCAAGAGAGGGAGAGAGAGATGGCGATTGATGCTCAAAGAAAGATGAGATTCAAATATGTGGAGCAAAGAGAGTTGACTCCACAATATCAAAAGACCATACATGTCGTGTCCTTTCACACCTAATATTCAAGGGGAAAAACCCAAAAGGAGAAAAGTGCCCTTGGTTAGCCATGTTTACATGTGGCACTACTCATATCAGATGTGGCATAACTCATATCATATATGCCAATAGTGGCCTCATTTGTCTGAGTGTCCTCCTCCTGTGGCGGAAAAAATTGTTGATGGTAGACTGAGATGGGGGTGTTACGGTTGAGGATCTCTGAATAGTAACTCTCTGTGTTGTCGGATCTCCAACAGGAACAACACTGATTTGGATACTCCATATAACCGGAGATAATGACCCAAAACCCTCTCTAAATAGGCAATGGAATGTCCCCCTGATCTCATAATACAATGGGTACTAACAAATATAATGCTTCTCAGACTCTACTACAAGCCCATAGATATCAATTCCCATTGCCGTGATTTTGTAGAAAGCACACCATGACTCAAGTCACATCGAACTACCCAGTTTCTATCCATGTGTGTGAGCTTGGTATAGGGGGAGTCTGGGCCATACTGAAATAGGGGTAGTCTACTTATCTGTAGTCCATGTGTGGTGAACCTTGTGAGGACAGAAGCATACCAGGATGGATGCATCCCTCTCTCCGCTATCGCCCGAGAAGACTATAGTGCCAGGTATGGTAATCGTGACGAATCCATGGCTAGTATCCTCTACCACCATAGGTGTTGTAGCAAACTCTGCTTGAATGATATGGCGAGGGACAGATGGTTTGGCACATATGAATCTGGATAGCATCAAAATCTGTGGACGCTCTATGCGTTGCCAATTTGCTGCTCATGCCCAAAATGGGGATGCATACATAATCGCTGGAGTCACTAGTGCGTCAAAAAGCAAGCCCTTCGTCATGGGCTCTGGGAAGTGTGTCTGGTGGCACTGTCTTTCTAGAAGGGCAAGTGCAGCGTATCCCGTAGTCAATCTGTCCTGTGATACCTGTCTCATGGAGAAGCGTTTGCCAGAGCTTGTGAAAGTGACCCCCAAGTAGACATATGAGTTTGCTACCTCCACCTGGCTGCCCATGTAGGTGATCTCTGTATGTTTCCTTGCACTAAGGGAAGTATAGAAGACAAGGTTAGCTGACAAGCCCCTTTGCAAACAGAAGTCCTGTAGGGCATCCACGTGCTTCTGTAGTCCCTCTTGTGAGTCTGTAATAAGCACTATATCATCAGCATATAAGGGAATAGACACAAGTATGGCTTCTAGGGATGCCCCTCCACCTCCTCCTCTGTCACTCAAGTATGTGATACCGTCAATGTATAGCCCGAAGAGGGTGGGGGATAGCGGGCAACCCTGTTTCATCCCAATAGTACTAGATATCTCCTTTGAGAGTCCTCCAAGGCATCTTACGCTCCCAACCACTGACTCGTATAAAGCAATAATGCCCCAAATCATGTCTGAAGGAACTCCAAGGATCTGTACGCACTGTAGTAGGCGACCACGTGGCACCGTACCACAGCTTTGCAGAAATCCACAAAGCAACAGTAGAGGCGTCAGCCATCAGCCTTGGCCTGCTCAATGAGGCTCCTGAGTGTGAAGATGTGATCCAGGGTGGAGAAGGTCCGCCTGAACCTTGTGTGTTCTTGTGCTCTATGCCTCTTTCTCTCTATCAATGAGCTGAGCGCTATCTCCACAGCATGGACCCATATAGCTTGGCCAAGCTATGGTCAATCATGATGGTCGTGTTATTATCGGGCTCCATAGTGTCCCCAGCTTTGTGTATGGGTGAGATTATGTGTGATGACCAAGTGTGGGGAAAGCTTTTGTCAGTGCCATGTTAAACATGTAAGCCAAGAGGGGCGCAAGGCATGTGATAGGTGCTTCAATCTAATCCCTTCATGATCCTGAGAGCGGCCGTTTTGGAGTTTCCAGATGGCCTTTTCCACCATGGTTGATGTGAAGAAAGTGGATGTAGTGGGGAAAGGTTCAGGTGGGTGTGGGAGTGGGAGTGGGGGCTGATTGGGAATATGGTAAAGTGAATGTGCATAAGTGTGCCAGATGTGAGAATTTGTGATGGGTGTGGGTGGGTGTCGTTCCCTCAACCTATGCCAGGCCTCCTCAGAGTTGCTGCTCAAGAAGAGTTGGTATATCTCTCAGTATTGCTTTATCACATATGCTCGTTTCTTGCAGCGATTTAGAGAGCCGTTAATCCTTTGAGCATCACGCTCAAGGACTTGACCAGTCACTACCTCTCACTTGATACAAGCACATGTGGTGCGGCACTTGTCATTGTACCAACCTTTCTAGGGTATGGTACCCATCCAAGGCTTAGCATTGGAGCGGGGGGTGTATGGAAAGCTGGCTATGGCTGCAGAATGCATGGTGTTGGTGAGTTGGGAGGTGAGGGTGGCAAGGGGAACTGATGGGTCCATATCTACCAAACCATGATCAATGTTGTTGGCATATATCATGTGTGAAGTGGATTTTGATATGGTGGGAGGTGGGTGGGGTGTCGGTGGGTTGGGTGGTGTACAGGCAATGGAGAAGGAGAGAGAGGTGTGATCAGCTCCAAGAGGGCATGTGGGGATGGTGAACTCGGAGATGAGTGAAGCAAGCTTGGGGGGTCCCATAATATAATCCACCGTGCTCGATCCTGTGGTCAAATGGAAACTCACCTGAATGCATGCACGGATAAACCAGTTCTGGGCTCACTACTCAAATATGGCCTTAAGGCAATCTGGGACGACATAATGGGGATCCAAGAGGACTCCTCTGAGAAAGCATTGGGGGAAATGAAGGAAGCCCACACCTTACAGGTTGAGGAACTCTCCAGTGAGGTGAGCCGACTGAAAGTGCAAGTGGAATGTCTCACATACGAGCTCAAAGAATGCCAACGCTATCAAGGAGAAGGGGGAACTCACACACATGGAAGAGCTTACCAAGAGTGTAGGCAAAGATTCAAAAGAGTATGGTAGGAACAAAAGAAGAACTTGTGCAGGGATGGGCCGACGTAGTAAAACATGAAGCGGTACAGCAGTGGTCAGGAAATATCGAGCCTCCGCCCCACCCATCATAGTGGAAGAGAAGAGGAACATTATACACAAGACACTCAAAGAAGAGAAACAGATGGAGACTAAGGCCTTACACATTCGCATCACAGGTATGGCAGAGGGTAGCTCACCCAAGGCAGATGCTTTGGAACTAGCAAAGAAACTGAAGGTGGAAGGTTCCCCATTTGTGGATGTAAGAAAAGATACCACCCGACCATGTCCAGTTGTCCTTTGTTTCCTGGACTTGGGAGTCGCCAAGCATTTTTAGATACTAGGATAGTCTTGAAGGGGGAGAAAATCTACTTGGACGAGGATCTAGGTTCGAGCAGGTGGGTACAGTTTCAGAGCCCCATTCAGAGAGAGAGAGGATTATGTTGCTGCCTTGGGGGCCTGAGCAAGGGCCTGAATAAGTGGATGTTAGAGACATGAAAAGAAAGAAATTTCTATTAACATTGTCAAAACAACTAAGGGCTTGTGAGACCAAAAAGCTGTTACATGTGACCCATGAGTAAACTGGATGTTAAGACAAAACGAAAAAAGTAAAGACTAGCTGCCGAAAGGATACAGGTGTACTACCCGAGCCTCCCATGTACATGTCGTACTGAAAATCCTAGAGCAAGATAGATAGAGATACTTGGGGAATGTGTCTTGGATCTCCTCATCCCATGATAGTAACATCGCCCTCCATAATTGAGCATAGAGTTGCAATGGTGTCCCTTGCATGTGGAGTGGCCTCTCCATTGCGGCGGAGTATGTCATGGATCGGCAGATGATGAGCGGAAGGCCTAGAGTGGGGGCGGTTGACTCGTAAGAGGCATCACTCTCTCTCACTAGTGATGCCATGGGTGCGTGGGGCCAAATGATCCCGGTTAATGATTTCTTAGACCCTGTGAAGCTTGGGTGGTACTTTGTGGCGTGGGGGTATTAATGTCTAAGAGGCATCCTGCTGGCTCTAGCTCCCTGAGTGTCGTCTGAGCATGGTCCCCCGGTGACGGCAAAGCTCGAGTAGGTACAGGTCCAAGCATCTCTGGTCCTCATAATGGCTTACAAGCCCAAGGGAGAAAGGGGTGGGGGGGGAGGGCGGTGCGGGACACGGACAGAGCAAGCGGCGTGCGAGGCAGAGGCTAGGGGTGGAGGCTCACACGATACTGGGCACGCACGTGCGTGCGCGAGAGAGAGAAATGTCTTCAAAAGGCCATAATGACCTATGAGACCAAAAAGTTACATCATGGTGGATCTGATACAATGTCTGGATAAAAAACCAGAAAATGAAAAAATAAAGATGATACTACTGGCACCTAGAAAATGAAACTGGAACTGGAAGGTAAAGAGAAACCCTTATAGGGTGTGAATATAGTGAGGGGGGGGTTACGCTATGGAGGTGAGTGGAGTACAGTGAGGGGATACAATATCATGTGGGACGGGGGGGTACACTATGGAGGTGCCTCCATCTCATAATATGTGCCGCATCAGACACTGGCGGATCTCCTCAATATCCTGTGTGGTTAGCACCCTGACTGGGTGTCCCGCATGTCTTGCAAGAATAATCCGAATCCGCCGCTGCAACCTCTGTCTGCCTCGCAAGAGAGAGAGAGAGAGAGAGAGAGAGAGAGAAAATGAAATGAAATGAAATGTTATATTAACGTCTTCAAAAGGCCATAATGACCTATGAGACCAAAAAGTTACATCATGGTGGATCTGATACAATGTCTGGATAAAAAACCAAAAAATGAAAAATAAAGATGATACTACTGGCACCTAGAAAATGAAACTGGAACTGGAAGGTAAACAAAAACCCTTATAGGGTGTGAATATAGTGGGGGGGGGGGGTTTGGTACGCTATGGAGGTGAGTGGAGTACAATGAGGGGATACAATATCATATGGGACGGGGGGGTACACTATGGAGGTGCCTCCATCTCATAATATGTGCCGCATCGAACGCTGGCGGATCTCCTCAATATCCTCTGTGGTCAGCACCCTGACTGGGTGTCCCGCATATCTCGCAAGAATAATCCGAATCCGCTGCTGCAACCTCCGTCTATGCTGGGATGCCCTCCTCCGTAGTCGTGGGCGTATGGACCACCCAAGCTCAATCGCACGATCAATCAGTGTACCGTTGGTGTGGGCGGTATCCATGTCCTGCTGCTGCTGTGGTCCATCTGGCGCAGTGATGACTGGACTAAAGAAGTCTGTAATGTGCCTCAAAGTCTGGCTCTCTGTGCGCCTAAGCAGGCTATCTCTATATCTCCGCAGCTCAAGCAAGAACAATCCCAAACACTACTCATATAGAAAATCAGAAAACTGTCCTTTTTAAGTTACACCATTCATTGTTAGAGTGTACATACTTACTACACCCTGGTACCCCATGACTCTGGAAAGTGGTCCAAAACCCTCTTACAGTGGAAACGACCACGTATGTCGTAGAATGCAGTACAATGGCATATATAATGCAGCTCTGCTGTCTCTGGCTCCCCATGGCATACTCGGCATATCCTGGCCTCAGCTGGTATACCTCTATATCGGCCAATCTCAATCTCAAGCTGGTGTGAGGATGTGCGAATCTGACCAATAGCACATCGTACTGCATGAGACAAGTGTACATCCATGTAACTGGGTCTGATCACAAAACCATCTGCTGTGAGAGCCGAAGAAAATGCACTTTGTAGAAAGCCATCTTCATTCCCAGCTCCTCAGTCGGCTGTATCCATGTCCTCCTAATGTCCAGCTGAACTAAATCGTGACGGATGAGTCTGGTTATCTCTGTCCGTGTGAGAGTCAGAGAGGGTGCATCCAGAGAATACTGGAAGGGAGGCAATCTGTCCATGCTAAAACCATGTGCCTGGAACCAAGATGTCATCTGTCCATACCAACAAGCCGTGTCTCCCTGTAAAGCTAATTGTCGGGAGGACTCAAGGGCGAGGCGTGCATATCTATCTCGGGGGAGATCCCACAAGCCATGTATGTAGGAGACTGATCTCGTAAGAGCCTCAATCACCAGAGGGACAGCCGCCAGCTCTGCTCGAATAATCTCATGAGGTACCACGGCCTTGGCTCTAATAATCCTAGCAATCATAGATACCAAAGGCCTCTCCATACCTCTCCATCCGCCTGCGCTGTGATGGCCCACTGAAGGTCCCCATATCTGCACTCCATAAAGCATAGCTGATGTCACTAGAGTGTCAAAAAGCCAAAGTTTCGTTCGGTTCCTGAAACTGAACCTGCGAACACATCCTCTCCAAACCACCCAGGGCTGCATGTGCTCTAGTCAATCTAGTCTCTGTTGCTCTCCTCATCGAAAACACTGGCCCACTGAATACTACCCCAAGATATGTATATGCATCTGTATACTCCACAATCTCCTGCCCATATGTAAATGTGGGAGCTGATCGCCTAGCCCACTGTGGCGTGGTGTTACAGAGAGAGAGAGAGAGAGAGAGTAATGTCTTCAAAAGACCCAATGGGTCTATAAGACGAAAATGATGTGTACATAGTGTCCATCAACTTTCAGGATGTCCATTTTTTTTTCCGAGAAAAGATCCTTTCATTAGTTATATAAAAGAACGCCCGTAGGGCTACAAAAGATCCTCTCTGCTCATAAGAAAACAGAGCAGCAGAGAACAAAGCAAGGCAGCCAGGGAGACTCTCCCTAGGTGCTGAAAAGTACAAGTATCGGTACAAAGAACTGAGAGGCTATATCATACAATAGGAGGGGGAAAAGCCAAACAGGTGGCCTGTAGTGCCAACGGGGGGGACCCTGCGTGTAGGGTATAGAAGGGGCCGCTCCGCCAAGTGGTGTGAAAGGCCCAGCGCCGCAAGATCGCCTCATCCGTCGCCCCGGATGCGGTCATACTGTCCTCGCAGGGTGTGGATCAACTCCTGCCAGATCCCTCGAACAACCTCTGCTGGTGGCTCCAGTCTCCCCTCAAAGGCCCTGAAGCACCGGGCCCTCCAGGTGAACCATATGGTAAGGCTGTTGAGGAGCTCCCATTGTAGATCCCTCTCCTGTGTCCAGCCGGCGGACGAGAAGTCCGGTGAAGGAACAAGGCGAGGTTGGCCCCTAATGAATCTGATGGCCTGGCTGTCTTGCTCCGTCTCATAGCCCATAGCAGGCCCTGACGAAGTCGACCAAGCAGCGGCACCCCACGTATACATACCCTCTGGAGAAAGGGGGACCAGAATGCATAGCATCCGCAGCCAAATCTGCTGCGCCTGAGGACAGTCCCATAGGCAATGTCTCTGTGTCTCCCTAGGGTGGCCGCATCGGATGCAGGCCGCCAGAAGACCGCTGTAGACAAGCCAGGTGCCAACTGCAGAGCCCCTGTGGGGCGACCAGCCACTGGAAAGTCGAGATCCTGCGTGCCTGTCGACTAGCCCAGATCCTGGTCCAAAAATCCTCCAGGAACTCCTGAGAGAGTCCCTGTAGCCGCCAGTGCCCCGATGCAGTTGGAGAGACCATCCTCCTCGCCGTCAAAATATGTCGCCCCAACCGAACAGTATACTGGAAAAAGGTGATCTCTGTGACCTCAAGGGATGCATAAGGATCATGCCACTCGTACTCACCTGGGTCCCACTGGAGCCGGGCCAAGGGGCGCGCTGCATATGCCCATATGCGCCAATCAGAGTCCACATCTGCAGGGTCTGGGTCAATATGCCACTTCCGAGAAGCGGCGGCCACCACCCGTATCCTCTGAAAGATGCACTCTGCAACCAAAGGCGACTCCACCTCAACTCTCTGAAGCCTGCCCTCATCCTGGATCTCATAGTAGAGGCATCTGCCATCCTCAGTGCAAGCTCTGACAGCAATCAGGATCTCCAACTGAGTAAAGGCTCCCATCCACCGTGGGGCCACGGGCTCGAGAGACGTGAACCACTCCTCTGTGAGTGCCTCTTGAATGTCATCCCTCATAATCAACCCCCCTCTGAAGTGACTCAGCCTCTCCACCTGGATCTCCTCTGGGAGACTGCAGAAGGCCTGCCAGTCTCCAAAACTACATGCTGGGCCTGCCGCCAATGCTCCCCAGGCTAGACGAGGTCGAGAACCCAGCATATGACCTTGCTCTGTGCGAACCAATGGGCTCCAGATGAGCGGCTGTCTGGCCCGCTCCTCATCACAAGAAGGAGGTCTCTGAGAGAGCCCCAGTCTCAGCACCTCCCAAGCTCTCAGGATGCTCAAGGCAAATCTGTCCTCCCATCCTCTACTGAGGCCTGTTCTCCTCATCTCTATGAAGATCCATCGTATCTCTGGTGCCCAAGTGCCCCCTGTTGGGGGAGCCCGAGCCTGCAACCGCTGCAAAAGCTCTTTCCAAGGCTCAGCGCCTGGAAGCAGCCCCCGAACAATAAGCTTCCCCAATAAGGCTCTACTCAGATCAACTGGATCTATAATACCCAAGCCTCCCTGGGCCAACGGAAGTGTAATAACTGCCCAAGCAACCTTTGCCCGGGCTGGCTGACCATCCCGCCCAGACCAAAGGAAGTTCCTGATCAGCCTCTGTACCTGGCTGATGCAAGAGCTCGAGAAGATCCAGCAAGACGTGATGTACCACATGGTCGCTAAAAGCACCTGATTTGTCACCACCACCCTCCCAGCCAAGGATAGCCGAGCTGTACTCCAATACAAAAGCTTCTTCTGAATGCTCAGAAGAAGCGGGGCGATCTGCTACTCAGGTGACAAATCAAGTCCAATCTGGCAACCCAAATACCGCACTGCTGTGCCAGGAGGAATCCATCTAAAACCCGGGTCTGGGCTCCATGCCGGAGTGGGAGCGCTACTGATCCAAAAGGCCACTGTCTTGCGCCAATTGATCAATGCTCCCGAAGCTGCACTAAAAACCTGTAGCGACTGCTCGGCCCGCTGAAGATTGGCCTCCTGGCCATGCAAAAATAAACCCGTGTCATCAGCAAACTCAGCATCGAGCAGGTCCTCCCCCCGGACTGGGAGCTGGAGTCCTCTCAAACCAACCTCCTCTGCCGTTAGATACATGCTCATAGCCTCAGCAAAGAAGAGAAAAAGAAACCGGGCGAGAGGACACCCCTGACGGACTGATCTGGGCAACTCAAAACTCGGCCCCCGTCCTCCTGCAATCAGCACCTGGCTACGAGCTGTGAAATATAGAGCCGCAACCCCTCGAATCCAACCTGGCTCAAAGCCCAGGCGAAGCATAGTGCCCTCTAAGAAACCCCAATCGACTCTATCGTATGCCTTCTCAAAATCGAGAAGCATCACGACCAAGTCCTCACCAAGAAATCTAGCTCGGGCCGTCGCCTCCCAGAAGGTGAGAATGTTGTCAAGGATACTACGCTCCTTGACGAATCCTGTCTGGGTAGCATGAATCAACTCCCCCAGGAAGGGTTGGATCCTCAAACTCAAGGCCTTTGCTAAGACCTTGTAGACAGTATTGAGGATCGTAATAGGTCTCCAATGCCGAATATCATCTGATACTCCTCCCCCCTTGGGGATAAGAAAGATCAAGCCCTCTGAAAAACTCTGTGGCATCACCCCAGTGTCCAAAACATACTGAAAGCCCCTGCGGAGGGGTGGCCCCAAAAGGTCCCAATAGCGCATAAAAAAGGCAGGCGTCAATCCGTCCTCCCCTGGGCAACTATGGCGTGGAAGGGCCCTCAAGGCCTCAGCAAGCTCAACCTCTGAGAGAGGCTCACCCAAAACTGTACGCATACGATCTGTGACCCTCCTCTGCACATGGGCCCACACAGTCTGTCTGCAAGCATCCCGAGCCTCAGTGGCTGGCTCCGCTGCAAGCAGGTCTCTATAGAACCCAGTGGCAATGGCTTTGATCTCCTCTGGCTCAGTAGCTACGGATCCGTCCGGCCTCCCAAGCTGGCGGACTCCTGCTCGAGCATGGCGGGGCCCAGTAATCTCAAAAAACTCCCCAGTCACTCTATCACCAAGCTGCGTCCACTGAGAGGCCTAGCGGTGATAGTAAAACTCATGTCTCTGCTCCTCTGCCTCTCTAACCTCCTGGCGTGCATGGCTCAGCTGGGACGCCACCCACTCACATGTAGGCTGCTGCTTCTGAAGGCGCTGAAGCGAAGCAAGGCTACGTCTCAGCCGACACTCCCACTCGCGAGCCTCTCCCAGCCGTGTCAAGGCTGCAGCGTGCAAAAAAAAACTGAGCTCGATGAGTCCCTGGGCACACTGGCCTGCTGCATCCTGGTCAAGCTCTGACTATCATGCCATATCCTCTCAATGTCCTCAGCGAGACTAGGATCGGTAAGTACCCTCTCTGGGATCCTCAACTGCAAGCTGGTCTCCCGTGTGCTCTCCTCAAGTGTCAAAATAACTGGCGCATGGTCTGAAAAAGAGGTGCCAGCGAGAATGCCAACGGAGCCCCCTCGCTCCCCTAACCTGTCGCCTACATAAAAGCGATCAATCCGTGATAGATTAGTCCCTCCCTGTCTCGGCGATCCGACCGAGAGAAACTAAGACTGTCTTGAGAGCAGGAGAAGGCCTCATGCTGCCATGCATCAGTGATCCTCAGTGTCATGCAAAATCGCTCCCAAGCTGCAAGCTCCGTACCGTGCACTGTAACATGACTGCCTCCCACCCTATCGGCCGGGTCCTCAAGCATGTTGAAGTCCCCCCCGACACACCAATGTGCGGCCTTTGGCAATGCATCCGTAACCTGGGTCCAGAACTCTGCTCTGGCACTAGCATGGTTGGACGCATAGACATTGAGCACGCCAAAGAGCTCATCATGCGTCCTCAGAATGACATACTGTGCTTTACCAGGCACAATGATCCCGCAATCCACAATGGCCTGCCGCCATACATCCGCAATGACCATACATACTCCTCCTTGCCCACCCGAGGGGCCAAACCTTGTAGACCAAAAGGTCTCCCATCTACCAGGCATCACCGAACCATATCTCCGGATCCTTCTCTCACCCACATGGTGCTCCTACATCATCAAAATATCAATACTGCCCCCAACTAGGCATCTCTGAAGCTCCTGCCTCAAGCAACCAGGATAACGTATATAATGTGCACCGCCAAGGCCCTGTACATTCCATGAGATGATCCTCATGGATGACCTGCTGAGGTGCTGTAACTTGGTTGAACACAATGCTAATCAATACACTTGGAAACACTCTTGGAAGCTTGGAAAACACCCTAGCAAGTTGGGTATGGCTATGGAGAGCTTGGAAATGGAGAGAAATGGTGGAAAAACAGAGTTTTCAGCCTCCAAAAATCCTCATGAAGAGAAAACACGAATTTCTCTTAATAAGTAAGTGAATTGGGTTCCAATCAGGTGAAGGGACATGGAGAGATGCCCATTTATGAGTAAAAGGGGAGGATCAGGTCCTGGACATTGAGTCTTGTCCGCCTCGGGACTTCAGTGAGTGTGAACTTGGAAGCGGTTATAATTTATAAGTGACTTTTGGGCGCCCAAATTTTAATGAAATGGGAACGCACTCACCTATAAATATTGGCTAAGTCCTAAGGGCTATTTGAGCCTAGATTGGGAAATACTTACCACTTGTTCACATGCCACACAACCATGTCAGCAGACAATTTCACACGCACGGTTCACGGGCGGGCGTTACCTAGCTCGGAACTACACATAGGTCATGCAGGCATGAAAATAGCATGCAATTTCATTTGCAGGCAAGCACATAAAGATGCTATGCAATGCAGCATTGGCATGAGCAATTTCCGTTCATGAAACCAGACCCAGTGGAAAGCCAATCCTCCCGGCGTTTCCGAGCATGTACACAAAGGCACAAGTCCAGCGGAAAGCCAAGTCCTCCGGGCGTTTCCGGGCATGTACGCAAAGGCACAAGTCCCAGCGGAAAGCCAAGTCCTCCAGATATTCCGGGCATGATAACATCAAGTCCCAGCGGAATATCATATCCAACTATACAGCATGACACGTGTCAATCACATGCATAGGCACATTCCATAAGCCATGGACACCAATCCAATATGTACATAGTGTGAAAGCAAGAGTGAACCATTTGGGTGGCCAAATGGTGACATTCCCCCCCGCTTCTAAACAGTTGTCTGCAACTGAAATGCATCCAAATATGCCTGTAGTAACTGCGGGCAATCTCCAAAGAACTCTTCATCTACCCATTTAGCATCAATGGGAAGATAGTTCTTAAACTTCACAAGGTAACGCCTCACAACTTTGCCTGCAGCAAGCTTGCGTTCCTTGTGATACACAATGTGCTCTGGTTGCAAGATCTCCTCAAGCTCATCCACTTCTGGTGGATCCTCAATGACCATTTCACTGGGCTCCGGCCCTACATACTTGCGAAGGAGACTCACATGAAAAGCATTGTGTATGTGCCAATGACTAGGTAATGCCAATCTAAAAGCCACTTCATTGATCTTCTCGATCACTCGAAAAGGCCCATAGTACCTGGTTGCAAGCTTAGGATATGCACCCTCTTTGCCAGGCCTCTTTGCAAGTCTTGCTTTCTCAAATTTCAGCAATACCCAATCATTCTCTTTAACATCCAATTGCCTTCTATGCTTGTCGGCAGCCTTTTTATGCTTGTCTTGTGACCTTGCAATGGTTGTCCGCACCTGAGCAAAAGCAATATCCAAGTCTCTTACATACTCATCAGCTGCAAATATCTCATCCTTTGTGCGAAGGATGGGTGGCAAAACCACCTTACCATAAACAATCTCAAATGGGGCCTTTCCCGTAGATGCATGCACCGTGTTGTTGTATGCAAATTCCACAAGCGGTAAGTACTTCTCCCAAGAAGACTTCTGATCCGACACATAACATTTCAAGAGATCCAACACGGCTGAATTTGCAGCCTCACTTTGCCCATCCGTTTGAGGGTGATAAGCTGATGAGAAGTCCAATTTGGTGCCCATATTATCAAATAAGGCGCGCCAAAAGAGACTTGTAGTCCTGGGATCTCTATCTCCCACAATGGACTTCGGCATTCCATGATGTTTGAACACTTATGCAAGATATATTTTAACCATAAGCTCAGCTTTGATGGTCTTTTTGACCGGCAAGAAATGAGCTTGCTTGCTAAACCTGTCCACAATTGTCCAAATTGCATCATTACCCTGTTGGGTACGTGGCAAGTCCATAATGAAATCCATTGTAATACTTTCCCATGGCTGCGTGGGAATAGGCAATGGTTGAAGCAAACCTGGTGCCTTTTGCCTATCAAATTTGAGCTTTTGACAGGTGATACATGCACGTACATGTGCCTCTCTGTCCTTCTGCATACCTGGCCAAAAGAAATACCGCTCAATCATGTGCGTAGTAGGCATTATGCCTCGATGACCAGCATATGGAGGAGCATGGCACTCATCCAAAACCTGTTGCCTCATGTCAGACACCACACATAGGGCAATTATCTTTCATGAGATAACCCTCTTTGATCACATATGAGGCATGTGCATGACCAGCCATCAAATCAGCCCAAATAGTGGCAAAATCAGCATCCGCATGATACAAATCACGCATGGTAGACAAGTCCCCATGAGAGGCAACCGAGATAGCTGCTTTATACGGCTTTCGTAACAATGCATCGGCCACTACATTCTTCTTTCCCGGGGTGCGCAAGATCTGAAAATGAAACATAGAGAGGAAATTGGCCATCCTCATATGCTTCTCTGACAATTTAGTTTGAGTAAGAAAATACGTCAAACTCTGGTGATCTGTCTTCACAGTGAAATCAGCCCCAAGAAGGTAATGTTTCCATATAGTAAGTGCATGAATTACAGCCAAGAGCTCTTTCTCATAAATGCCAAGAGATAGCTCTGCATCATTTCTCATAAATGCCAAGAGATAGCTCTGCATCATGCAATCTACGACTCTCATAAGCCACGGCATGTCCCTCTTGATTAAGGACAGTCCCTATGCAATTTCCAGATGCATCACATTCCACACAAAAAGGCTTTTGCAAATCCGGAACGATCAATACTGGACCATGAGTAGTTGCATCTTTCAATTTGAGGAATGCATCTCTATCTACATTAGTCCATTTGAACACGGCCTTCTTCTTTGTCAAATCATGCAAAGGAGAAGCAATCAATGCAAAGTGCCGAATGAACCTGCGGTAGTAAGAGCATAATCCAAGAAAACTACGGATTTCATGCACCGAACTCAATTCGGGCCAATTTCGAATTGCGTCAATCTTTGCAGGATCCATCCACACTCCATCTTTGGACACAATATGCCCAAGATAATGTATCTCTGACAAGAAGAACTCACTCTTCTTTGCATTTATGAAGAGTTTATGCTTATGGAGCTCTTCAAAAACTATAGCCAAATGAGCTTTATGCTCTTCTTCGGTCTTCGAGAAGACTAGGATGTCATCAAAGAAGACACCTGTAAATTTCCTGTACCCACGGAATATGCGATCCATCATTCTATTGAATGTAGCCGGGGCATTTGTAAGACCAAAAGGCATAACAAGATACTCATAAAGCCCAAATGCTGTCCTGAAAGCAGTTTTGTGTACATCCTCAGGCACTACACGCACTTGATGATATCCACTCTTGAGATCAATTCGGCTAAAGCATGCCGATCCATCCAACTTGTCAAGGATGTCGTCTATGCATGGAATCGGAAACCGATTCTTGATGGTAAGCTTATTCAAAGCTCTATAATCCACACATACGAAAGGATCGATCCTTCTTTTGAACTAAGAGGACGGGTGAACAATATGGGGAAGAGCTTAGCTGAGCCAAACCCTTCTCAAGAAGCTCATTTACTTGCTTCATGATCTCCTCTTTTTGGGATGCACTTACACGATAGGCTGGCCTATTAAGTGGTGAGCTACCCGGCACAAGATCAATGCGATGATCTTCCGGTCGTACAAGTGGTAACTCATCAGCAAAACAATCATTGTGCTCTTGAAAAAATTTGAGCCTATCATTACAAAGAGTGTTTACATGTACATCATTTTCCTCAACAGGATCTCGTACAAAAATCAAGTACGCAAAAATACTCTTTTTCATTACTTTCTTAATTTGTACATGAGATACAAGGGGAATGGTATCACCCTCTTCACCAGCATCAATTACATGTTCTCGGCGTTTATGCATGAAGGTGATCCTGTTAGTCTTGTAAGCCTTGCACCGATCAATACATGTATGCCAAGGCTTTCCAAGCAATACATCACAGCCATTCAAAGGCGCCACAAGAAAATCCTCATGATCCACATAGCCTTGAATGTGTATGCGCAACTTGCCAAAAATAGGCATGACCTGCACTTCTCTACCAACAAAGGCAGCCCCTGCTTCAATTTGAGGACCCATGTCCTCCACTTCAATACCCACAGCAGCTGCCATCTGAGTGGATATGAAATTTTCAGATGCACAATCATCAAACATGAACAAAGCGGGCTGATCTTTGAGCTGTCCCCAAGCTTTACATACAACCCTATCTTTGCTATCATGTGCAGTGTTGCCCTGCACATCCGGAACCATATGCACATTAGACTTTGGTACATTAGCATTTTCAGCTTGGTTCTTCTTATTTGGGCATGCTCTTGCCATGTGCTCAGTGCTGCCACAAGTAAAGCATTTGCCTTCACGCATATATTGCTCCTCCTTCTCAGCACTAAGACCAAAGTTTGCCAGCTTATAAGGGCGCTTTTTAGCAAACTTATTTTCAGCTTTTGGACCTGATTTGGCTTGGTTTTGGTCCCCTTTAGGTGGCTGTCCATCATTTTGCAGGTTTTGGACAGCCCTCTCTTTGCCTTGAAATGAGGGTTTAGCCTTATTGGATCGACTCAATTTGAGTTCCAATTGCTCGGTGTGCGGTGGCGGCTGCGATTAATTGGTGTAAGGTATGACCAGGATACATTTGTAATCCTGCTTTGTACACGGGTTGCAATCCCGATTGAAACCTTCTCTTCCTTTCCGCCTCGGTGACATGCATAAATGGAGACACCTCCAAGAGCACTTTCCAAAACTTTTGTACATATGCATTTACTGATTCCCCCTCATTTTACTTTACCCAATCCCACTTCATTGTTATCTCATTCAATGCATTGGGAGGCAAGAATTGAGCATAGAACCTCTCCTTGAACTCTTCCCATGATCTAACAGGATTCGGTGAGAGCTTCTCCGTGAGCCACCAATGGGCAGCAGTGCCTTTCATGAACATGCTTACATGCCGGATCATGGATTTCTGAGTGAAATCCTCATCTCACTGAAAGCAATATCAAACTGGGCAATAAAAGCAAGTGCCTTTGATGCATCATATTCCCCATGATATGTGTCAAACTTCACAGATTTGTCTCCAGCTTTAAAGTCACGAGACTTTGATGCATGTGTGTGTATCTCAACATGTTTTCTGCCATGTTTGTCCATTGGGACAGCCCCTGTAACTGGCATCATTTTTGGACCAAAAGGTGATGCATAAGGCATAGATACATGTGCCCTGTAAGCATGAGGCATGGCTGGCCCCTCAACATGCATTGATACATTTTCAGCCATAGCTTCTCCCTCACGAGCACACTCGAAGGCATGAGTGGCATGAGAGATACGCGGAATACCTCATGTAGCCCATGAAGGATACAATATTTATGGCACAGGTCAAAATGTATGTCAAATGCCATTGCCGGCTGAAAATGTACATGCACAACACATGCAACATGGGCTGCAATTTCTCTTAATAAGTAAGTGAATTGGGATCCAATCAGGTGAAGGGACATGGGGAGATGCCCATTTATGAGTAAAAGGGGAGGATCAGGTCCTGGACATTGAGTCTTGTCCGCCTCGGGACTTCAGTGAGTGTGAACTTGGAAGCGGTCATAATTTATAAGTGACTTTTGGGCGCCCAAACTTTAATGAAATGGGAACGCACTCACTTATAAATATTGGCTAAGTCCTAAGGGCTATTTGAGCCTAGATTGGGAAATACTTACCACCTGTTCACATGCCACACAACCATGTCAGCAGACAATTTCACACGCACGGTTCACGGGCGGGCGTTCCCTAACCCGGAACTACACATAGGTCATGCAGGCATGAAAACAGCATGCAATTTCATTTGCAGGCAAGCACATAAAGATGCTATGCAATAATGATGCATAGGTATGCATATGAAGCACTGGATAGGACATTGAAGGACATTTTCCGTTCATGAAACCATATAAGACCAGGCATTTCCAGGCAAGTATATGCGATACGAGACCCAGTGGAAAGCCAATCCTCCAGGCGTTTCCGAGCATGTACACAAAGGCACAAGTCCCAGCGGAAAGCCAAGTCCTCCAGGCGTTTCTGGGCATGTACACAAAGGCACAAGTCCCAGCGGAAAGCCAAGTTCTCCAGATATTCCGGGCATGATAACATCAAGTCCCAGCGGAATATCATATCCAACTATACAGCATGACACGTGTCAATCACATGCATAGGCACATTCCATAAGCCATGGACACCAATCCAATATGTACATAGTGTGAAAGCAAAAGTGAACCATTCGGGTGGCCAAATGGTGACAGGTGGATGCTGTCTCAGCCGTACGGCGGGCCTTCGCAAGCGGCTTGCATGGGGAATAGTCCCCATCCGAGCGGCTACGAATCTGCCCACCCGGTTGATGGGGAGAAAACAGAATTAGGGTTAGAGTTCATTCATGGGAGACATACACAGAGAAGAACAAGGGAGAGAGAGAGAGAGAGAGAGAGTTGTGGGGATAAGTCAACTCATGAGGCATGAGTGTGTGACTCCCCTATCACACATGTATATTGCACTAGTACACATAGTGCACTTAGTACATTAAAAGTACTAAGTGTACTATGTACTATAACTTATGGGCTTGTACACACTATAAGGGTGGGCATAATGCCTTTATCCCAACAACCTCCCACTTAAAGGCAAAGTGCCCTTAAGTAAAGGAAAAGAAAAAATCAGCATGTACATGATAATATACAAGGCCATATCAAGGCTGAAACTGGCCTCATCCAATGCCCATCAAGTGTCTGCAATGAGCAAACCGCTCCGGAGGCAAACTCTTCGTCAACAGATCAGCCGGGTTGTCATCCGTGTGAATCTTAACAAGCTGAATTTGCTTGTTCTCTATCACCTCTCTGATGAAGTGATACTTCACATCCACATGCTTCGTCTTTGCATGAAAAACAGGGTTCTTTGCCAACTGAATGGCACTCTGACTGTCACAATGCAACAATGGAATATCCCCTGTATAACCCAAATCAACCACTAACCGAGATAGCCATAATGCCTCCTTGCAAGCCTCTGTGGCTGCAATATACTCGGCCTCTGTAGTAGATAAGGCTGTGCACTTCTGCATCCTGGATATCCATGACACAGCACCTCCTGTGAATGTAAACACATAACTGGTAGTAGACTTCCGGTTATCTGGATGACCGGCATAATCCGAATCCGTGTAACCATGCACTAATGCATCCTGTTTGCCAAAGCAAATGCACAAATCCTGTGTGCCCTTCAGGTATCTCATGACACCTTTCACTGCTTCCCAATGCTTCTTGCCAGGGTTGGCCATGTATCTAGAAACCACTCCCACTGCAAATGCAATGTCCGGCCTAGTAGCAACCATGGCATACATGAGACTGCCACCAGCTGAAGCATACGGAATCTTGGCCATATCAGCCCTGTCACTATCCGACTGTGGGCTGTCCATAGCACTGAGTTTCACATATGGAGGCAAAGGAGTACTAGCTTTCTTCCCCCCGTCCATATTGAACCTCTGCAAAACTTTGCCAATGTATTCCTTCTGAGACAAATACAACACATGCTGATTTCTGTCCCGAAGTATCCGCATACCCAAGATGTGATTTGCATCACCCAAATCCTTCATATCAAAGGTTTCATGCAGCCTCTTTTTCAATGCATCCATCTCTTTACGAGATTTCCCGGCAATCAACATATCATCAACATACAAAATGAGAATCAATAGACTGCCATCCAAAGCTTTCTTGGTGTACAAGCAGTGATCTATGTCACTTCTCCTGAATTTCTGAGATTTCATGAATGTATCAAATTTATGATACCATTCCCTTGGTGCCTGTTTGAGCCCATAAAGACTCTTTTTCAGCTTGCATACAAGCTTCTCCTTTCCACTCACTGCATAACCCTCTGGCTGCTGCATATATATCTCCTCATGGAGATCACCGTGAAGAAAAGCAGTCTTCACATCCATCTGAATCAAGTCCAGATCATCATGTGCAACCAAAGCTAATACAGCTCTAAGTGTGGTCATTTTGACCACTGGAGAGAAGATCTCCTCAAAGTCCACACCATATTCCTGCTTAAAGCCCTTAGCCACTAACCTGGCTTTGTATCTTGGCTTTGCATCTGGTGCAACTTTGAGCCTGTAAACCCACTTGCATGGCAAAACCTTCTTGCCTGCAGGCAAATGCACCAACTTCCATGTTTCATTTTTATGCAGAGAATCCATCTCTGACTTCATGGCACGCTCCCATAGAGCCTTGTCTGCCCTCTGTAAAGCCTCTTTGTAACATGAGGGCTCCCCACAGTCAGTGAGCATCAAGTAGTCAACCCCTGGAACAAACCTGTCAGGGGCTCTGGAGGGTCTAGTGGACCTCCGTACCCAATGACCATCATTTGCAGGTTGCTGTCCAGCCTGCATATCACCCATTGGTGGCTCCTGTTCCATGCCATAAGGCTGAAATATAATGCCCGGTATATCCTCTAACTGTGGTATATCCATAGGGATATCTTCTGCCATCTCTGGCTGTCCATTTGGACCATTTTCAGCACCATTTAAGGGCTGGTTTTCCTGCTGTAATGGCTGATTTACAGCCCTTGGTTGTTGTCCATGATGTCCATCATCATCAAAGATGACTCTGCCAGGCTCCTGTTGCCTTGCAGGCTCCTTATACATGCATGTTTCATCAAAAATGACATCATTGCTGCGTATGATCTTTCTATTCATGGGATCCCAAAGTCTATACCCCATTTCACCTCTGTCACCATATCCTAGGAATATGCATTTGTGAGACTTGGGATCAAGTTTGGTGCGCATTTCCCTGCGTATGTGCACGTACGCAACGCAACCAAACACTCTCAAGTGCTTGTATGACGGAGGCTTCCCTGTCCATACTTCCTCTGGCACTTTCCCACCAAGCCTCGTGTTAGGTGACCTATTTATAAGGTGAACGGCTGTCATAACAGCTTCAGCCCAAAAACCATGAGGTAATGCAGCATGTGACAACATAGAACGGACCTTCTCCTGAATGGTCCTGTTCATCCTCTCTGCTGTCCTGTTTTGTGGAGGATCATAAGGAGTAGAGAGCTCCCTCTTGATGCCTTTAGCATCACAAAAGTCCTGAAACTGTTTGGACGTATACTCTCCACCATTGTCGGAACGCAAAGCCTTCAGTGTTTTGCCAATTTGATTCTCAACAAGAGCAACAAACTTCTGAAACACTGAGAATGTATCACTCTTCAAACGAAGAGGATAAACCCACACCTTGCGTGTGGCATCATCAATAAAAGACACAAAGTATTTTGCCCCTCCCAAAGAAAGCTGAGGCATCTCACATACATCTGTATGCACAAGCTCTAACTGAGCATCTTTCTGTCCAAGAGCTTTCTTGTGGGGGCACTGTAGTTGCCTACCATATATACAATGCTCACAAAACTGAAAACTTGAAAACTTTAGAGAAGGCAAGTAACCCAAACGAGACAATTGCTCCATTCCCTTGACACTCATCTGTCCCAACCGGCTATGCCACATAGAAATTTCCGGCAGCTCGGTTGCATTTACATTAGCATGGTGACAAACACCTGCATGCATAAAATAAAGAGTGTCCACCTTAGAGCCTCTGGCAACAACCAGTGAGCCCTTACTAATTTTCCACTTTCCACTACCAAATGTGGTAACATAATCAGCATCATCAAGCTGTCCAGTAGAAAGCAGATTCTTCTTGATCTCAAGCACATGCCTGACATCATGGAGCATAAGTTGTGAGCCATCTGAAAATACAAGCCTCACATCACCTCTGCCAAGAATCTTGCATGCATGGTTATCACCCAAATAAACCACTCCTTCATTGCCAGCAGTATACCTGACAAACAAGTCTCTGCAACCTGTGACATGAAAGGAGGCACCTGAATCAATGATCCATGAGTGCATACCATGACCACCTGTAAGAAGTGAATGGGCATCAAGTGAAGAAGTAAATAGGACCTCATCCTCACTGCCACCTGCATGTGACACATTGATTTCTTCAATCTTGACTCCACTTTTGCCCTTTGGCTTTACATCTTTGGCTTCATCCTTCTCTTTGTCTTTGCCTTTTCCCTTTTCTTTTTGATCATTTTTCCATTTGTAGCATTGCTTTTTGATGTGTCCCTTTTTGCCACAATAATGGCATTCCAAATCCTTTTTGGAGCGAGACTTGCTCCTTCCCCTTTCTTGGCTTTTCCCCCTTTGCTGGGATCTCCCACGTGCATTCATTGCATTGGACTTTCCAACAGAGTTGTTTTTCCTGTTCATCTCTTCTTGAAGAAGAGCACCCTCAACATCTGCATATGACAGCATAGCATGCGAATTACTAGTGGCTGTCCTGAATGTGTCCCAACTCTCTGGCAAAGTGCATAACAAAAAAGTGGCTTTGAACTCATCGTCCATTGCCAACTTTTGATTAATGACTTGGCTGACAATACCATTAAACTCATTTAAATGGGCTGTCATAGACGCCCCTTCCTTCATCTGAAGGCCTATGAGTTTCTTCAACCAATACACTTTGCTTGAGGCACTTTGTTGGGCATACAAGTTGTCTTCTCTTCACGAATGCTGAAAAGTAATGAGTCTGACACAGACAACATGATAGTAGATCTTGCCAGCTCATCCATATCTTCCCACTCTTCAGCAGTAAGAGAAGCGGGAATCACACCCCTTTCTTTGATAGGCTTGTGCTGCTTTTTCTGGAGCAACACATTGTAGCACTGGGTTTGCCAAATATCATAGTTATGCGAGCCTTCAAGCTTCTTGATGTGAAGCAATGAAGAGCTCTCACCTGTGGTTGCCATAGCAAAATGCAACCTGTCAATGCCTGACTCCCTGCAAATGTGCAAACACTGCACCCAAGATGTGCAAACACTGCACCCTAAGCACACAAAGTGCTCACAAATGTTCTCCCAAGCTTTATCTCCCAATGCGGAAGCAAGAATGCAACTTTTCTCCCACTTTTTGTGATGAAAACACCAAAATCTGGTTGCTGCAGATTTTGGACAGCACCTTAAATGTGCTCTTTTGCCCTTCCAAAGTACAGTACAGCAGTACCAAGTGCTGACCAATGATGTACCAAACCTGTACCGGCAAGTTCAGCAGCTGAAATTGAACCTTTTGGTCACTCAAAACAGTGTACAGCCATGCCAAAACATGCACAAAGCTGTGCCAAATCTGTACCAGTAGGTACAATAGCAATAAGTGCTCTCCTGGCTGTCCAAATGAGTGAAAATCAGACTTTTACAGTCCTGTACACTGCATACAACAGTCCCGAACAGAAATTGGGCAAAAGCCCCTTGACTGCAAGCTGATTTTTGAGGATTCAAGGCATAAATGTCTTGCCTGCTGCTTTGCCAAGCTCAACAAGCATACGAACTTGAAAAGCCCCTTGATTTAAGATCAATTTCTGATCATACATGGTACATTGACGCACATGAAGGCATCCAGAGTGTTCACGATGCTTCCCCCTGGCCACATATACATCAAATACATGAAAGCCCCTTGATTTACAGGCACATTGAGTGCTTGTAAGGCATCAACACATTATCCACAGCATCAAATGCGATTGCCTGCATGCAAATCAACCAAATCGGCACAAAAGCCCCTTGATTTGCACTGCAATTTGCTGCAATTTGCTGCAATTTTGCCCAAATGTGCGATTTTTCACATCATACAGCATGTATGAGTGCTTAATTGCACAATTACATCAAAAGCCCCAAATTTCGACATCCAATTTCCTGCAAATTGATCCTGATTTGACCAATTTCCTGCAAATTTATCCTGATTGTGACCAATGTCACCCAATTTTGCCAATTTTGCTCAAAAAGTTGAGCAATTGGGCACCTGTACCTGCTCAATTGATTTAATTGATAAGAAATTTGCAAAAATTAGAGGCAAATACCTATGAAATTTTGAATTTCTCTGAGATTTGCAGATTGATTTCTGTTGCAGGAGGGGGGCGTGGTATTTGGACTGCCTGCAATACGGATTCTGCTGCTGCTGCTGTGCTGTACGGCGGCGCCTGGCTGTTGCTGCACGTTGCTTTGCAGGCGCTGGCTGCGCCTAGTGCTGCTGCTGCTGCTGCTGCGGGCGCTGCTGCTCCAGCTGTGCTGGCTGCATGGCAGCCCAGTTGGGCAGCAGCCAGGGTAACGCTGGCTGCCTGGGCAGCACTACAGGCTGGTTAGCGCTGCAGTTTGGGCAGCGATCAGCATTGAATGGGCTGCAATCGCAAAACGAGACAGGTCCGTTCTGTTCCGCCCGTCAGCCTGTCCGCCCAGCACTTCGCCTAGCACAGGTCGCTAATGGTTCAACGCCCGCCAGTGAGCGTCCGTTCTGTTCCGCCCGTCAGCTTGTCCGCCCAACACTTCGCCTAGCGTTTCTTCGCTCCAGTGATTACGTTGTGCTCGCTTTGTAGAGCTACCCGCTTAGCGCCAGTGGGCAGCCCGCCTGGCTGCTGGGCAGCCCTCGCTTGGCTGCTGGGCAGCTGGGGCAGTCCACGCTGCTGGCTGCTCTCTCAACCCACCTGTCTGCGACTGGTCACACAGTCGACCAGTAACCAGCGCTGCACAAGGGCGACCAGCGACAAGTTCTGATGCAGCACGCGCCTGTTCTCTGCAGTGACAAAACCCTAGAAAAATAACTAGCTCTGATACCAGTTGATGGGGAGAAAACAGAATTAGGGTTAGAGTTCATTCATGGGAGACATACACAGAGAAGAACAAGGGAGAGAGAGAGAGAGAGAGAGTTGTGGGGATAAGTCAACTCATGAGGCATGAGTGTGTGACTCCCCTATCACACATGTATATTGCACTAGTACACATAGTGCACTTAGTACATTAAAAGTACTAAGTGTACTATGTACTATAACTTATGGGCTTGTACACACTATAAGGGTGGGCATAATGCCTTTACCCCAACACCGGTGTGCTGCAAGAATCTCGGATCAGTCGGCCATGGCGACTGCCTCCGGCTCAGACAGAGCACCCTCGTGTATGCATACATATCCAGGGTCCCGTGCTAAGTCTGCCACTATGCGAACGACCAAATGTCGAATCCCTGAGGCATCCACACTCTCGGGATCAATGAAAAAATGAGCCAACTCCCATAGTCGGCCTATCACATCTGTCACCTCCAGATCGCTCACATGGTGAGAAAACTCAACTGCCTGAGTCTTCAAAGTGCTAAGAGCGAGCTCCACAGTGCACTCCCGGTCGCATGGGCCACAGAGAGGGAATGAGAAGGCCACCGCTGAATCAAGTGCCTCCTCCCCACGGGCCGGAGGTATCACTACATGCACTCTGATGGGTGCTGGCTCATGGGGGCCCTCTGCTCCAAAAAGCCGTGTGAAGGAGTAATCAAAAGCCTCCGAGCGTTGTGTAGTGTCGAGACGACTCAGCCGACTGCGGATAGAGGATATCCGTGAATCCCGAATCAGCATGGTAAGTCTCCTCTGCGGTGCTCGAGCAAGGTCGGTGCTCAAAGCCCTCCGGAGTGCAGGTGAACGCCAAGGGACTGCCAGGGCCTCCCGAGTAGCAGAGGCGAGGAGGGGGGGGAGAAGGGGGTGGGAAAGGAGCCGGTGCCGAAACCAAAGCGGGGACGGGAGGAGGTGAAGGTGGAAGCGAGGCGGAAGGGGGGGGACGGGGGAGGGGGGGTGGGGGTGGGGGGCAAAGGAGGGGGTGCTGGCATCTCCTGGTCCTCAGTCGGCGCTGGGGTCTCCTCCTGGAGGGGAGCAAAGCTGTTCCTCACGGGAACCCAGTGATGCTGAGACTGTGGCTGCTGTTGCATCGGTCTCTGGGCGTGCTGCTGGGGCTGTCTCCCTCGACGGCGCCCCTGTCCAGGCTGCCACTCCGAGGTCTCTGTGGGCTGAGCAGGTGTCCTGGAGGCTGCCTGCCGAGCCGCATCTGTGGGCGGGCCATCAGGGGCCTGCTGCTACGGTACAGGTTGGGGTCTCCTACGAGGGCAGGCCTTGGCTAGGTGGCCGACCTGTCTGCAAATAAAGCACTGGTTCGGGAGCCCAGAGAACTCCACTCTCTGATCAATGCATCCCCCCCCTATCTGAGGTAGCTGAATGACCTTCGGAAGGGAAGAGATGTCAGGAACCAAAACTCTGACCGAAGGTAGCCCAGCTGCTCTAGCCACCACTGAAGCTGCAGTGGGCCAGTCTCGAGCACCGAGCCCACCAGTGCTCCTAGCCTCGAAAGGAGCGAAAGGTACTCGCGGCGGAGTCCAGGGAAGCAAACTGTAACATGGAAAAGGCGCTCTCCCTACTCGGCCGCTGCTGGGTCAAAGCCATGCTGCCAAGGTCTGAAGAATGCCCGAGGGCCCCTGATGTCAAGGGGACTCATGGCTAGGACCTGGGCCACGCTCTGGGCAGTCTCGAACTCGATCTGGTAGTGTCCACGGCCCAGTAGCTGAACGTCCAGGATCTTGCCCACATCTGCAGAAGGCGGGCCTGGAGAAGATCCCGGATCTCTCCTCCGCTGGGGCGAGTGCCGACTATACGGTAGATGGTGGAATGTGCCTGGAGGCGTTCCACCTCTGCGGCGAGGCTCGCTTCCTCTTCTGGCGAAAGAGAAAGCCTGATGGGGGTATCCTCAGGGGCGGTCGAGGAGGCTGCGGAAGAGTCCCTCTGAGGCGGGGGGGGAGGAGCCTCCATCAGAGTCTGAAGCTAGGGCGAAGGCGGAGCGAATGCGGAGAGACTTGCAAGAACCTAGCTGCACACAAAGGGCGGAGGGGGAAGGCGGAAGGTTAAACAAAAAGGAAAGAACCCCCTGGGGGCGGAAAAACCAGAAAAAAAGGAAGGGGAGGGGGGGGGGTTAAGGCGGCGAAGAAAGGAGAGGAAGGGGGAAAAAGAGGGCTGGCGGAGGGGGGGAAAAACCTGGGGGGGGGGGGGGGGGGGGGCAGCAGTGTGAAAGGAGAGGAGGGGGGAAAGCGAGGGCTGGCGGAGGGGGGGGACGGGGCGCTGAAGAGGGGAGGGGGGCGCGATGGCGAGAAGATGGGGGCGGGCTTCAGCGCGAGAGAGCCAGGCGGAGGGGTGGCGCAAAAGCAAGCGGGAAAGGGGGGCGCGTGGGTGGGTGAGGGGAAAGGCGTGCAGGCAGCGCGAGCAAGGGGGGGGGGGGGGGGGAGTGCGGGAGCTTCAGCGAGCCGAGTCAAGTTCCTTCCTTCAGGATGTCCATTATGGGTGATACAAGAAGGCTAGAGATGTCAATGGTCTACCGTAAGGATGAGGTTACTCTATGGCGGGCCAAGATCTCTTGAATCTAGGGCTGATGGGCTGGGGGTGGTCAGGGTCTGACGGGACGTGGGTGTATAGCTCTGTGGAGTGTGCGTGCCTAATCTGATGACTCGCATGGCTTGCTGCCAGGGGCATTGTGCTATAGGCTCTCGTACCCAATGTGATGGGCTCTGGTGCCTTCCTATCCACCCCTCTAGGCTAGAAAAAACTAGTGATGGTAAACTGAGAGGAGGATTGTTGGGGGCGAGATTCTCTGAGTAGTGACTCTTTGTGTTGGTTGAGCTCCAGTTTGAAGAGTCCAAGGCACCTTGATCTGGGTACTCCATGATCTGGGATAAGGGTCCAAAGCTCTCTCTGGATAGATAGTGAAATCTCCCTCTGATCTCATAGTAGACTCGGCACTGGCAAACATAGTGCTCCTCCGACTCAACACCTGTCTGACAGAGTCTACATGTCGTGTCCTCTCTGGGTGTCTGCGAAGCTGTGCCAGTCTCTATCCTCAGTGTATGGGATGATACCCTAAGTTGGCCAATGGCTGACATGGGACATGAAGGCATCGAGATAACTTGGTCTTTGTATGAAACCATCTGTTGTGAATCTCAAGAAACGATGAGATCACCCCGTTCGTGTCCTCATGTGTAAGCCTAATGTATTGGGAATCTGGATCATACTGAAATGGAGGGACCCAGTCCATGTGTAATCCGTGTGCTTGAAACCAGGTGAGTACTGTGCCATACGAAGATGAATGCTCTCCTCCGGCTGCTGTCTATTGGGATGACTGTAGTGCAAGTCAAGGAAGTCGAAGTGGATCCATCTCCCTCACCCTATGTTCAAGATCTCCTAAACACAATCCAATACAAGATTAGAGAAAACCAAATAGAAGGGGAGCACCACCCAACCTTAGGATTATTAGTACTTTGATCCACCCCTGATCGAGGGGCTAAGGTCCTACTCTAGAGATACATGCCAGACAAAACTGGCATCCCATACTACCAACGCTTATCCACAAAAGCCCTCGGCAAGACTATTTTTGATCTCCCATGTCCATAGCAAGAGTAGAAACTCTGGTCCAAGCACAGACTCCTCAGAAGTGCACCACACAACTGACACACACGAATAATAACCCAAGGCATTACTTATATATACAGTGATAGCTGTTGCTATAAATAGCTATAGCATGCTATAGATAGCGAGTAGCCTAGTTTATTAATTCAGAATCTTAGCCCACTGTATCTGCCTGCTATCTCCTAATCCCAGGGCTCCCTAACCTTGGTGGATTAGACCTGCCAATCCGAGGTCATCCAGGCGAAGCACTTATGAAGCGGGTCAACGGCCATGCCATTCATAGCCTCATGAAGAACACGCACAAAGTGGAGCAGATACATCCCTCCTCTACCCTATCTTTCCACTTAATTTTATACTCAGGGATCAACTTATTCCTAAGTTGCCTTTCCTTGAAATCAATCACAGCTTCTAGTTCATGTGGAACATAGGACAAGTCCTCTACCTCAACAAGCTCCTTAGAGTCACAATGCTATCCTCCGCTCCTAGCATCTCTTTTAGTCTACTAACATGAAAGATTGGATGAACTTTCACATTATGGGGCAGTTCTAGTCTATAGGCTACCTTTCTAAGGATTTGGAAAGGTCCACGGTAACTAAGGGGATAACTTCCCCATCTGTAACGTCTCTGAACTCTTTGTATCTGCAAATACACCAGCATTCCCTTGGATAACTCCCTCGGCGAATGTTGCCTATTAGTATAAAACCATGCTTTATCCTGAGCACTCTTAGTAGAATCTCTAGCTCTGGCTAACATCTCCTACACTGCCAAGAAGTCCCTAGCTGCATCATTCTGAATACCCTTAAGTCCCATAGCTACCAGAGATCTAGGTTGGTTCCGTACATCACCATAAACAGACAATAGCTAGTTGTTGCATGCTTAGCACTGTTATGGGGGCAAACTCAACCATCAAGATGTACCTCTCCCAATCTGATGGTCTCTGTAGACATGCACGAAGCATATCCTCCAAAACCTGATTCATCCTCTCCGTCTGCCGTCAGATTGAGGATGATCAGAGGAACTCAAACTTAGCTTGTTTTCCAATCTCTGGAAGAGTAGCTGCAAACTTCTAGTCTCATCACTCACTATGTCACAAGGTAAGAAAAGCTCCTCAACAAACTGTTGTGCCAGTTCAGGAGTTGTTACTGTTTTCTTTGTGGGTAAAAAATATTGTCATTTTTGTCAATCTGTCTACCACCACCCAAATGGCATCATGTCCTCTGCAAGTGTATGGTAAACAAGTGATAAAGTCCATGGAAATACTCTGCCATTTTCTATAAGGGATCTCCATGAAAAGATGCAGGGGAGAAGAGAGCTTGAGCTCTTGCAAGCACACACACTCACACTAACCCTAGAAGAGAACACAGAAGGTGAGGCTGAAAATTCTTCTTCTTCACATAATAAAAGAGGTCTACAAAGAAGATAAAGTGACTAACACACATAATAGAGTATATACAAGAGGTCCATAATGTGAACACGCTAAGTGGAGTGGGTAGGTGTGGACTAGTCGGTGTAGTCCAGCTGTAGAATCTTCGGCAAAGATATATCGGTGCCACCCTACCAAACCCACCAGTGATGTAAATGTCGAACGGTCAAGTAGGCGCCTCGTGAGTGTCAGCTCATGTTGAGCTTGACATCTCAACACTCTCCCTCAAGCTCAACGCCAGCTCATGAACTCCAAGCATATCTTGAAATTTGTGGAGCTTCTCAGCTCCCAAGGCCTTCGCGAAGATTTCAGCGACCTGATCCTATGTGCTGACGTAGGTCAAGTCGATGTCGCCTGCCGAGACTCTCTCCCTGATAAAGTGGTAATGTACCTCAATGTGTTTCGTTCGTGCATGGAAAACTGGGTTCCTCGCCAATTGTATACTGCTAAGATTGTCACAATATATGATAACCTTTCTCTCCACATGCAACCCCAAATCAGCAAGAAGATTGCGTAACCAAGCTATCTCACACGCTGCCACCGTAGCTCCTATGTACTCGACAAGGCAATTGTGGGCTACTTCTTGCAGCTCCATGTCACAGCAGCACTCCCCAATGAAAACATAAATCCACTGGTAGATCTATTGTCTGAGATGCTACCTGCTCAAGCTGCATCTACTGCATAAAACAATGCATAATCAATAGTGGCCCTCAAATACCGAAGTGTGCGTCGCACACTGTCAAGACGCGGTTTGCGTGGAACCTGCATAAACTGGCTCTCTAAGCCAACAGTGTAACTCAAATCTGACCTGCTGATCGTAACATAAATCAAACTCTTCACAATCTTCTTGTACATAGTGGGATCCTTCAACACATAACCTGCATCTGCACTAAGCTTGCCATTTTGATCTAATGGCACCAAGATTGACTTACAATCACCCATCCCATACTTGGACAACGTATCCAATACATACTATCTCTGTGATAGCCAAATACCATCAGGTGTGTGAATGACCTCAATTCCCAAAAGGTAGCGTAGATCTCCTAAATCCTTTATCCCAAACTTCCTTTTAAGAAGACTTTTCACATGCTCAATCTCATCCAAGTGACACTCCCAACAATAAGATCATCTACATAGATGGTGATGATCACAATACCCTTATCACTCTTGCGCACATACAAAGAGTAATCTACATCTGCCTTATGAAAACCAATAGTGACAAAATACTTAGTAATCTTGTCATGCCATGCTCATGGAGCTTGCTTCAGCCCATACAAGGCCGTACGAAGCTTACATACGTACTCCGGGTGACCTGTATTCTCAAAACCAGGTGGCTAATCCATATACACTTCTTCTTGTTGCAAGTCACCATATGAAAACCAATAGTGACAAAATACTTTGGAATCTTGTCATGCCATGCTCATGGAACTTGCTTTAGCCCATACAAGGCGTTACGAAGCTTACATATGTACTCCGGGTGACCTGTATTCTCAAAACCAGGTGGCTGATCCATATACACTTCTTGTAAGTCACCATGCAAGAACGCATTTTTTACATCCATCTGATGTGAAAACCTGCCTTTAGCTACAGCCACCGCAATCACAGCTCTCATAGTTGCCATCTTTGCAAGCAGGGCAAATGTCTCCTCATAATCAATCCCATGTGTCTGCGCATATTCTCTGGCTACCAATCTAGCCTTCTACCTGCTTATGCTACCATCACTGTTATGTTTCACCTTATACACCCACATACAACCAATAGCTTTCTTGCCTTCAGGCAATGGCACCAAATCCCAAGTCTCATTCCATACAATGCATATAAGCATAATGATGTGCCACATAACCATCATGAGTCAACCTCTGCACAGGGTTTTTGACTCTTCCAGATCTTCGTAACTTTGGATTCATGGCTTCCGTAGCCTTCTTCACACCAGGTGTCCTCATTGTTGGAATCCCAAGCTCCTCATCAAGGCTCATCTCCGAGCCACTAGACTCTCCATCAACAAGAGAATGCCTTGTAGAAATATCAGGCATACCAGGGGACTCAACACGAGTTTCTCTTTGCCTTTATGTGATGTACGAACTACATTTTCAGTTCTGGTATTATGATGCAACTTGCCACTCCATGGGCCATCAACAGAACCGATGGATGAGGACTCTCCTGGTCCACTCAATGATTGTGATTGCTGACTTGCATTCTGTGCAACCACGTTTCTACTTACATCAGTCCCAACAACATCTTTTTTAGTAGCATACCATTATCAAATACAACACCCCTGCTTACCCTCAATTCACGTGTAGCAGGATTATAGCATCTATATCTCTTTTGCTCAAGGGAATACCCAATAAACACATATTTTTCTGCCAGTACGCAACTCATTTGGCACATGCACATATGCATAAATTGCAAAGCCATGCCAAGAGAAACGCCTAAAAAGCGTAAGAACGAGTGTCTATCAAGAGGTACCCATCTGCGAGTCGAGTTAGAGCTCTCCAACACTTTGTTTCTCTTCTCATTTGCATAGTGATTAGTCTCATCCACAATCATATCTACCAAATCAAGCGGGGAGAGAGACAAAAATAACTGAATTTCTGTGAACTCGCGAGGTATTTGTCCCAAATCTGGTCCTGCATTATCCAACCATCTTGGCAAGGGCTTGAATGTGCTGGCAGGCTCTTCATGAAGGCCATTGCCACTTACCCAAGAGGGAAACCGTATATGCACCTCACTTTCATCATCACTTTCATGCAAAACCGGGCCTTGTGCTGACAGAGACCGAGAGCACCAGAAAGTCCTGGGCGCTGGAGAGAAAAGCGTGCCTTGGTATTTTTAGGAGAGTTGCAGGCTGCCAGGAGAGAAAAGCATGCCCTGGTATTTTTAGGAGAGTTGCAGGCTGCCAGGAGAGAAAAGCATGCCCTGGTATTTTTAGGAGAGTTGCTATAAGTAACCATAAACAGAAAGCATGCTGCTTTTAAAATTAAAAAAAAACTTCTAGAACAAGGTTAAGAGGCCACTATTAGAGAGTTGTAGAAAGGGGCGCCCATATTTTTAAAAAGAAAAAGCCTTTTAAGTTTTTTTTTAAAAGCTTAGGCTGTCACCTATTTAAAAGAGCACATAGTACTTTAATTATCTCACCTTGAGGGTCTCCCATGTTCGGTGTGGAACAAAGTACGCACCTCTCTTCTTGTACATAGAGCTCTGGAAACTTCTAGTAAGTGATTTTATGCACTATTCCCAAGCTTTTAACCTACGGTTGAAACTTTTCTTCCCTTGCTTTTCTGAAAATTCAGAATCAGCACATGTTCATCTCCATGTTTTTGGCAGTGACACAGATACACCCTTGCTTTTTTCTCTCTTCCATCTCTCACACCCATGGTGATACCCCCGCACCTCTCCTTTACCAATGATTTATCAGACCATGAGTGGGAACGGGAAGATACAAGGGTAGATGTTGGGGAACCTCGCCATGATCCTGAGTTTGGCCACCATACCAGCATGGTGGAAGAGGAGGAGATAGTGGTAGTTGAGAAAGCTTATTTTGACAGCGAGATACAAAAACTCCAGCAGAAGTTGTCAGCAAATTAGGGTTAGGGTTAGGTTTAGGTTTCTTACACAGCTAAGGTGGATGGAACTCCATGGTGTAGAGAGAGAGAAGTGAGCTGTAGAGAGACAGAGTTAGAGAGAGAAGACAATGCTCTAAAGAGAGACTGTGTTGCACAACTGAATGATTAGAGATTTGATTGATGTTGAAGATTCGCCATGTACATGCTTTTATAGGAAAACAACCTTATCTTTTGACTCATTCAAACACATTAAACAATGACACTTGGCATATGCCATGATATCACTGCTTACTACAGAAACACTAGCCTACGAGACTATTCACACGCCAACGAGGTGGTAGCTCAAGTGGTGAAGTTGTCTTGGGACTTTGACACCTTTTTGCACAAGTTTAGAGAGTTGCAGGTGACAACAACGCATATGGATGCAATCACCTTGCTCGGTTTTTTATGCGGGGATTGTCCCTTGATCAAAAATTGCAGGTGAGGAACAATCGTTGCAAAACACTCGAGGATGCTATCTGTTTTCCAAAGATAATGAAGAAACAATTGCTAACAAGAGTAAGAAGAATGTTCCTCAACGCAGAAAAGCTCAAGCAACTCCAAACCGCATAAACATAAGTTTAGGTTTGTTAAGGTTCCCACAACTCAGAATAAGACCCACACTTTGGATCAACCCAATTCCAAGAAGAGTCAGAGGATTGATGAGAACCTCCGGAACATTTGGGAGGGTCAGTGCTTTACTTGTGGCCCAAGCCATTGGAAAGGGAGCTGCCTTCAAGCATAGAAAAAGCAGAAGCTCAAGGGAGCTCATTTGACCGAGATTACAGGTAACCCTAAGATTGCTTCCGTTCATACCACAATTCTTGATCATAGTTCTTGCATGGATTGCAACTTTAATATGGCAATTTTCGGGCCCAACGATCTCATACTCATGTATGGATTAGTGTTGGGGAAAACTCTACACATTCTTTTTGATCCTAGTAGCACTCACAATTTTATTAATGCCAAATTGGTGCAAAAGTTGGGAGTGGAGACTTGGCCAAGTGATGACGTTTACCGTGTAAACTTGGCGGTGGGGCATAGACAGATCTCGAACAAATGTGTGACCCAGTTACCTATATCTATCCAGAGTTATTTGGATAGACTAGATTTTTTGTTGATGTGACTGTAGCCATTATTATAGGTAAAGAATGGTTCATAGCCATGATGTCCATGTAAACTGGAAGGATCATACGTTGCCTTTTGTATTGGAGGATGCTCTACTTAGTCTCAAGGGTGATTTTGGAGTCCCACTCTCTACTCCTGTAAACTCTGTAGAACTCCATAATATTATACAGAGTTCGTATTTTGATTAGGAAGTGTTTCAATGTGTTCTTGATCCTCTTTCATCTCATGTTACTTCTGATTTGAAATCGAGTGAGAGATATTTGGGAGACACGAGAGTTAGAAAACATTACAGTAAAGTTCGCTGATGTTTTCCCTGCAGAGTTACCTCATGGATTACCGCCCAATCGGCGGTTGACTATAGGATTGAGTTGATTCCATGGTCTCAACCCGTGAGTACAAGGACGAGATTGCCTACTAGTTGTCGAAATATCTTATGATGGGACAAATTTGTCATAGTAAATCCCCTTGGGAAGCTCCAATGCTTTTGAAGCATAAAGAAGATGGAACTTGGAGTATGCGTGTCAACTATAAAAAGTTGAACAAAGCTACAATCAAGAATAGATATCCCCTTCCTAGAGTGGACGATCTAATTGATAGGCTTAAAGGAGCCAAGTATTTTGTGAAGATTGATCTTTGTAGAGATTATCATCAAATCTGGATAGCCGAGGAGGATGTCTTTAAGACAGGTTTTTAAACCAAATATGGTCATTACGAGTTTCTCGTATTACCTTTCGGGCTCACGAATGCTCCTACTACTTTTCAGCAGATGATGGACAATCTCTTTTGGGATTCTTTAGGAAAATTCGTTGTGGTATTCTTAGATGATATTTTGATATATAGCCTTTCTTTGGAGGAGTATGTAGAGCACCTCAGGCATGTCGTGGGGATTCAAAGGCGTGAACGACGATATGCGAAAATCTCCAAGGATGAATTCTTTTGCAAGGAAATCACATACCTAGGTCATGGAATTTCTATAGATGGGATGAGCATAGATCTTGAGTGGATCTAGAAGGTTTTGGATTGGCTAGTACCTCGGACTATCAGACAGTTTCGTTCATTTTTAGGATTCGGTGTCTTCCTTAAAAAGTCAGTGAGGGAGTATTCAGACGAAACCGTTTCCTTTCTAAGCTCCTCAAAGGACATGGACGAAAGTTCTAACACTCCTATTACCTGGAATGAGAAGCTTGATCAAGCTTTTAAAAGGATCAAGTTCATACTAAGAGATGCACCAGTTCTAGCCATATCGGGTCTTGGCAAATCATTCATGTCTAAGACTGACGCTAGTGATTTTGCGACTAGGGACACCTTATTCCAGGAGGGCCGACTTGTGGCTTTTGAAAGCAAAAAGCTTGATGATACTTAGGTCAACTCAAGAGAAAAAGTTATAAGTGGTTATTCACTCATTAAAAATTTGGAGACATTATTTGTATGGATCCAAATTTGTTGTCTTGACCAACCATGAGTCATAATCAAGTATTTACGTGATAGACCTGAGTTGAGGGGGAAGGAGGCACGGTGGGCAGAGGTGATGCACGATTTTAAAATAGAAATTCGGTATCAAAAGGCTAGCTTGAACATGGTGGTAGATGCATTGAGTCAGATTGGGGAGGTGAATCTTTTGAGTTTCAACAAGATTCAGGCTGACCTTTATAATTCCCTGCCGATAGGTATTTTGGTTGGTTTTGGCAGTAGGTCCACGCAGGGAGCTACGAGAACTCAAGGATCCTTCCACTTATCAAGGTGGTTGGAGGTCAATATCTTATTCGGAACGCATTGTTGTTCCGATACGATAGAGTTTGCATGCTAGACAGTGCAGAGATGAGGAGGATCCTTTATGACTGCCACAACCTCTTTTGTTGTGTGAAGAAGAAGAAAAATTCTCAGTCTCTCACCTTGTGTGTTCTCTTCTAGGGTTTGTGTGAGTGTATGTGTGCTTGCAAGAGGTCAAGCTCTCCTCTCCCCTACATCTTTTCATGGTATCAGAGCCAGGTTCATGCTAAGGGCTGAGCGGCAAGCAAGAAAAGGACAGGAAGCGGTACGAGGGTAAGAGCTTCATCTACTCTTCTCCCTTTGTGTTGGCTACTACACCCTTGTCGGGAGCTCTTTGGAAGGCACCGACAAACGAACTCCGATTGAGGAGCTTTCTTCGCGGGAGCAGAGCTACAAGGCAGCTATAGTGTCCGTGTCCGTTGGACAAAATTTTCGGGCTGAAAATACGTTTCGGGCACGTCCAGACCTCCGTTTTTCAGTTCGCAGGTGTTCACGGGCATTGCGGGTAAGTTTCAATTATCTACAGAACTCTGTTTTTGGAACTGCAGGAAGGGCGATTGGTTGTGCAGACACTGTGTGTACTGCAAAGAGATCTTAAATTGGCATTGGGTGTATGTATGCAAATTGAGGTCACTGGTTGTGACAGTTTGGGTGCATTATAGTACCGCTGCAGAAAATACAATAGTTTGTGCAGGTAAAACAAGAGTGCTGTTTTTAGTAAATTTGTGTTGCAGACAGGATGTCGAATGATGAAATAAACCAAATTGTTGCAGAGAAGCTTGACAAGAACAACTTCCATGCTTGGAGGTTTAGACTGACAAATTTCCTGATGGGAAAAGATTACTGGGACTGCATTGAAGGTGAACATGAGGAGATTGCCGAGGCAACACCATGTTGCAAGGAGGATACCGACACAAAATTGGAAGGTGGAGTCCATGGGAGTGCGCCACTCCAGGGGCTTAGTGGAGTCCATAGGTGACAGCCAGGAGGATTTACCCCCCCTTCCCTTCGTGGTGGGGGACGATTACTTACAGGAGCAAACCTTTAAGAGAACTACCTTCATACCCCAATGGGTTAGGATTGTGGGTTTCCATGACCGCCGGTGGCATATTGACCATTCCCCTATGAAGGTAATCCATGATCCGATGTGCCTTCAGTGAAATCTAGAAGAGTGTCATTGAGTAGACCTGACTTGCTGTCCAGAGGCCCGAAGCATCCCCTTCTTGCAGTTCTCGGCCCGCCTGGGCTGGCGCATTCTCTTGTAAGCACTAGACGGTACCCCAGCTGCTGCGGCACATTGGCAGGCCCAGGGTGTAATCCATGATATTCTTCTAGATTATTGGCACAGGCTCTGGGATAGCTCTCACCTTCGAAAGGTTACTCATGGACTGGGAACTGGAGTCCCAAAGACAAGTATTACCGCTTGGCATATATCTGGCAGGCAAAGAGGGTGGTGTGTGAAGGTGAATTGCTCTATTTGGCTAGACAACATCCACACCCTGCAAGGACAGTGGGAGTGCCTCACAGGCGACTCGGAGGAGCGGATGCAGCACCGTCATGCTGCCTTTCTACGCACTTGGGAGTCTGGGTCCTTTCCCCAGTAGAGAGGGTGGTGTCACGGTCTGATCTGGCACTTCAGTGTGGCTTTTTCCTCCCCCACCCCCGATGTAGCCTCCCTCCAAGAGCGGCCAGCTGGAGAGGGAGGCCCCTCTCTTTTTTCTTCACCATACCTCTTGCAAGGGATCAGGCTCTGGTTTGGGGCTGTTTTGTAGTTCGCTTTCCACGGACGTTTCTTCTATGATTAATGAAGGACCTTTTCTTGTGTGTGTAGTGGCGCGGGGAAGAGGGGAATCTTTGCACAAGAGGAAATTATCAATGGACCTCAACTGGGGCAATATGCACCTCCGTTACTCATGTATGCGGATGATGTGGTTCTGTTTGCTTTCATTCAAAAGAATGCAAAAGTTGATTAATATCTTGGATAATTTCTATAACAAAACAGTTCAAAAAGTGCCTACTGATCACTTGCCTTGGACAAGCAATTGAAGTAGTTGAGCACTTTAAATACTTGGGCCCCATTGTAGTACAGGTGGCATGAATGCTAACATACAAAATTAGGCAGAAGAATTAGAAGACCTTTATGGGGGTCAAAACCACCACCCCATATTCTCTCTTCTTGTTAGAAACTTGAGGAATTCCATTGCAAGTATATGTCTTATAAAGCGTGTGCCGTTGTAGCACAAAAGTGAAGCTTGTGGCCAATATGTCATATAAAGCGTGTACCCTTATAGCACAAAAAAGTGAAGCTCGTGGCCAATAAGATATTGCCAAACTTGCATGGGAAGTTGACTCAAACCATAAAAGAGAAATAAAAGCAAATTTCTTGCGTCAAGATGGGTTCATAACATATAGACATGGTTTGAAAGATAGGATGCAGGATGCTAATGTACTTGCCCCTAAAAACCAAGAACTTGCAAGCTAGGCAAGTGCACTCACACATCCAGAGATCAAGCCCTCCACAGGCTACACATACAATTGCCTTGATTTGCTCCCGATCCCATCATCATGACATTGAGGCTTGAGCTTTGGGAAGGTCAAACATGAAATAATAGACTATGCATCCTTTACGACTGTTACGACCCTGTGTTTTTCCATCGGACAACGGGCACGGGCACGGGCACACGACGCACAGTGTGGACATGCATCAGTTAGATGTGAAAAGAAAACCCATGTTGGAGGCCAGCCCAAGTGTGAAAGGGGACAAAAAGGAACTTTAAAAGTTATGAGGTTTTTAAAACCTTTGATGATACAAAAAAATAATATATATATATATATATATATATATATATATATTTCTTGAGGCAAGCGTTTTTGCTAAGTTGCTTTTAGCGTTTCTGGAGAAAAAGCACGAGCAAAAGGTGGTGGATTGGAAGTGTGGCCATGGCGTGGCACATGGTGGCGCTGCTGCATGGGTATTGTTGCCGGGTACCGCCGCCGCCGCCGGCATTGATGTTACTGCCGCTGTGCTGATGCTGCTGCTGACATACTAATGCCACTGTTGGCCGCTGGGTGTTGTTGCTGCCGCCGCCATCGGGTGCTACTCCTGGAAGTTGCTGTTGCTGGGTGCTGACAAGGTGCTGATGCACATGGCCTATAGCAGGGCACTGCTGCGCATGGGCAGCCAGGCAGGTGATTAGGTAGTTGAGCATGGGCTACTACCAAGTAAAAAGCGACCAGGCGACTACATCTATGGGCTACAACCAGGCAGGCATCAAGCAGGAATTTCTCTGCAGATAGTTGGGCAACCAGACGAGTGTCAGATGGGAGGCTCTCTACGGCAGGTGGGTGCATGTGTCGAAGCAGTCAGCGTGGGTCTCACTTTATCTCTCTTGGAAGAAGGCAAGCTGAAGGAGGCACCGAGGGGCTAACAACCAAGGAGTCTCTCTCTCTCTCTCTCTTGGCAAGCAGGCTTTTTTGATGAGATTTGGATACAGAGGATCAAGTTAAGATGCACAGGATGATGTTCTTGGAAGAGATGTGTGTTGCTCTTCGTCTTGGACCGATGTGTATTCAGGGATTGCTTGACACGTCCTCTATCTATCTCTCTCTGGATTTTTGGCATCATGATCAATGGTGCATATGTGGATTTATCTGTCATGGAAACAGGACATTGGTCTTTGGAGAAGAAACGGGACTTTAGTATCGAGGATACAGGCCCATAGTTTATGGATACAGGTCTATGGTTTATCAGATACAGGTCTTTGGTTTGAGATGGGAAGCATGTCTTTGGATTCATGTGAACAGGTTCTAGTTTTCTCGAGGTTACACGCAGGCTGTGACTATAGAAAGGACATATGGTTTGGTACAGCCCTACTGCTGTTTGGGAAAGGGTTCGTGGGGATCCATGGTTGAGATGGAGAAGACCTTTTCAAGCAATGAGGTGTCGTACAGATGTGCCTTCTCTATGGAATGCTTTGCTGTAATAGCGAGAGATCTTATTTGGAAAGTCTTGGGTGAAAAGCTAAAAGGGATCCTATTGGTAAAGGATTCGACAAGTTGTACTTTGTACTCTTATTTGATCAAGTAAAGAAATACCGCAAGGGGCGCCACTACGTTTTGGGGCCAATCGGTGTCCTTGTACTATTTGCAGGAGCATTCTAGCTCCCCTGTTTGTTTTCCTTTTCCAGGTTCTCATGGGTGATGAAGTGTTTTGTGTGCGAGTGTTTGTTCCACCGCCCGTCAGATTTCTAAAGGCTAGTTTCATGGTTCCATTGCTGGGATATCGTCGACTTTCTCAAGGAGGCGAGCCGGTGGTTGTCACAGCTTCTACATGAGCAAAGTGAAAAGGAAGTATAGGAGACAATGCAGGATTGTGTGTCTTTGCCTATATGAGGTGAAGAGCAAAAGCTGAAGATGAAGTTTAGGAGAAAAGACACCAAGGACAGGAAATAGTCAGCCAGGAACAAGAAGCAGTTGAAGTGTTATGGTGCAAAAGATGGATTGAAGGCTATGGCTTTTGACACTTTGTCACCAGTGGTATCTTCACAGAGGCTTCATGGGGTTCGTAAGGCAGCTTCTTTCTATGTCTAGCAGTGGTGATCTACTATGCTTCATTGGAACTTATGCTTACCATTTAAGTGGAGTGCAAGCAGGTTTTGGGTGCCTGTGGAGGATGTATCAGGTGAGGCTCAGTTGGAAGCAGAGTTACTTGATGAGGTTCTTATTCCAGAGCAGATACTGGCACATAAGAAAGAAAGGTACAAGGTAAAGTTTCCCATCGCTATCTTGTGAAGTTTAAAGAACTATTCACCGATGGATGCGAAGTGGATGGAGGAGGGTGACTCAGCAGATTTACCTCAGGTATTGCAGCTTTATCTTGATGCCTTTGAGTTGGAGTTGACTCTGGCGACGGCTCATTCAAGTTCAGCAGAGCATGGGTCTGGAGAGCATTGCCTGATGCTCAAAGAGGGGGGTAGCACCTCCGCTCCCTTGTTATAGACAGGCTCAGTTTTTCATCTAGGAGTCGCTTGGTGACATCTTTGTATTCACCCGAGGTACTGAGGCTAACAGTACATCTGCTTATGGGACTTCTATGATATTGTGTACTAGTCACATGAGATGGTAAAGTTGGGTATGGTTCACAGTCGGCTGCACCATGAACTATAACTACAACTGTGGATAGTTTTCGCCTTTGGAACTAAAGTATGACTAAGGAAGATTGGGACATTGATCTTTGTCATATGGTTTTGGCTATTCTTGACCAGAGGAACGGTCAATTGGATATTGAGATGATACTATTTGTGGAGTTGGTCTCATTTGGAATGGCATGGTTTGGTTGAGCTCAAAGTTTGCAGCAACCTAAGCTAACACTTCGAGACTCTATGGAGGGCATAAGTCTTGCGAGCAGTCCTAGAGTTGGTTTGGTTCATTGATATATGGATTGAACTCTATTTGTGCATGTATGCATACACTTTCCGAGATATTATGGTATTCTGGTGCCGTTGGATCCTGGTACCCTTGAGAATACATTGGGCAATACTCTGGATGTGTCAGGATGAGATGCATGTATGTTGATATGATACATCAAGTACTTTATTATGTTCGTGGATGTATCACTGAGTGTGGCTCCTGCGGGATGGCCATGTGTAGAGTGTGTAAAGCATCAAAAGGGACATATGTGGAAAGTACTTCGTGGATGTATAGTTTAGATGCATTGAGTGCTTTCATATGCTCATGTTGTACTATCAGTCGTGGGTCCTGCGGGATATACATGGGTGTAAGGCTTGCAAGCAACCCTGAGACTGTTATTGTGGAGTGGGTAGAGCATCTTGAGGAGCACATTGTTTGCTGTGTCATGCATATGTTTGTCATATGTAGAATGATGCATGGTTTTGTTTTTGGCTAACACAGATTATGTGTTTCCACTTGATTTTAGACTTTTTGCTACAGGTTCTAAAGGAACAAGCAAGAGTTGTTTGTCACTTCAACGTGACAGTGTGGCCTTATTGTTCAGGATGATTGTTTCATCACCCAGATGCACTGGAGGGGCATTGCTTTAGTCATATGGGGACTCTTTCTTCATTGGATGCCTTACTATGTTATTGAGTGCAATCGAGGACGCTTACTATTTTTCAAGAGGGGGGTATGTTACGACCCTGTGTTTTTCCCTCTGGACAACGAGCAAGTGGGCACGGGACGCACAGTGTGGACATGCATCAGTTAGATGTGAAAAGGAAACCCATGTTGGAGGCCAGCCCAAGTGTGAAAGGAGACAAAAAGGAACTTTAAAAGTTTTAAGGTTTTTAAAACCTTTGATGATATAAAAATAAAAATAATAATATTATTATTATTTTTTTTGAGGCATGCGTTTTTGCCAAGTTGCCTTCAGCGTTTTTGGAGAAAAAGCACATCACCTCTTTAAAAAGAGCGAAAGGTGATGGATTGGAAGTGTGGCCATGGCGTGGCGCATGGTGGTGCTGCTGCATGGGTATTGCTGCTGCCGGGTACAGCCGTCGCCAGGTACCGTTGCCACCGCGAGGTACTACCGCCGCCGCTGCCGCTGATGCTGCTGCCGCCGTGTTGATGCTGTTGCTGTTGCTGACATACTAATGCCACTGTTGGCTGCTGCCGTTGGCCGCTGGGTGCTGTTGTTGCCGCCGCCGTCGTCGGGTGCTACTGTCGGAAGTTGCTGCTGCTGGGCGATGACAAGGTGCTGATGATATACCTTCAAATAAAACCTGCTAGTGCCCACTCATCCTTGGATGTGTACACAATTCAGACGACCGAGGAGCTGAAACCATCTCCAGCCAACCACAGTAGACCACGTCCGGACAGGCCTGTACATGCTCACATCAAAACCATTTACTCTGTACACTTGGCAATGCTCTCAAAAGCAAAACTTCACACACGCCATGCACACGTATGTACACATTACCAACTCCTATTTTGTCCACACATATTTAGCAACCCCCTACTTCTGCTGAGACATTCATGTCCAGCAGTTGTACAAACAGGGACGAAATATTCAGATTTTCCTCTGTACTCTCCACAACCTCCTGACATGCATCATAAGCTTCCTGATCGACCAGGCGACTACATCTATGGGCTACAGCCAGGCAGGCATCAAGCAGGAATTTCTCTCCAGATAGTTGGGCAGCCAGACGAGTGTCAGATGGGAGGCTCTCTACGCCAGGTGGCTGGCTGCATGTGTGGAAGCAGTCAGCGTGGGTCTCACTTTATCTCTCTTGGAAGAAGGCGAGCTGAAGGAGGCACCGAGGGGCTAACAGCCAAGGAGTCTCTCTCTCTCTCTCTCTTCACAAGCAGGCTTTGTTTATGAGATTTGGATACAGAGGATCAATTAAGATGCACAGGATGATGTTCTTGGAAGAGATGTGTGTTACTCTTCGTCTTGGACCGATGTGTATTCAGGGATTGCTTGACACGTCCTCTATCTATCTCTCTCTGGATTTTTGGCATCATGATCAATGGTGCATATGTGGATTTATCTGTCATGGAAACAAGACATTGGTCTTTTGAGAAGAAACGGGACTTTGGTATCGAGGATACAGGCCTATAGTTTATGGATATAGGTCTATGGTTTATTAGATACAGGTCTTTGGCTTGAGATGGGAAGCATGTCTTTGGATTCATGTGAACAGGTTCTAGTTTTCTCGAGGTTACACGCAAGCTGTGACTATAGAAAGGACATATGGTTTGGTACAGCCCTACTGCTATTTGGGAAAGGGTTCGTGGGGATCCATGGTTGAGATGGAGAAGACCTTTTCAAGCAGGGAGGTGTCGTACAAATGTGCCTTCTCTATGGAATGCTTTGCTGTAATAGCGAGAGATCTTATTTGGAAAGTCCTGGGTGAAAAGCTAAAAGGGATCCTATTGGTAAAGGATTCGACAAGTTGTACTTTGTACTCTTATTTGATCAAGTAAAGAAATACCGCAAGGGACGCCACTGCATTTTGGGGCCAATCGGTGCCACTGCGTTTTGGGGCCAATCGGTGTCCTTGTACTATTTGCAGGAGCATTCTAGCTCCCCTGTTAGTTTTCCTTTTCTAGGTTCTCATGGGTGATGAAGTGTTTTGTGTGCGAGTGTTTGTTCCACCGCCCGTCAAATTTCTGAAGGCCGGTTTCAATGACCTACAGGAGATCGAGACGGAGGAATACATGCTCCTTGTTTGCTCAGGCTTAAAGCAGCAGTTATGATGCTTGATCAGCCATAGCTGGTTTTGGATATGCAACCTTCAGGCGAGCTAGGCAAGTGCATTCACACATGCATCAAGCCCTCCACAGGCTACACGTACAATCACCTTGATTTGCACCTGATCCCATCATCTTCAGGTTGAGGCTTGAGCTTCAGGTAGGTCAAACATGATAGAATAGACGTTGCATCCTTTATGCCCTACAGAGATCAAGATGGAGGAATACATGCTTCTTGTTTGCCTAGCCTATGCACACATTAGACGAAGGTCATTGAGACCCGTGCTCAGCCATTGCTCAGATCAGTTATGATGCTTGATCAGCCATAGCTAGTTTTGGATCTGCAACCTCTATAATTGACATTTTTAAACAAAAAATCAATCTTTGTGCATTCAAAAATGGACCCATAGCACAAAATAATATCAAGGATTTCCATTGTTTTTTAAATTGATCTATTCAAAACTTCAGTGTTATTTTCTATTGGCATCCTTATTAGAGAGGTCTGGTTGCTTGTTTGGAAAATGACAAGATCACAGACAATCCTTGAAAAACCAAATGATATGATATGAAAAAACAAATGATATGATATGACAAGGTAAATTGTGGGTGTCTTTTGGATAACCAGGTCAGATATTGACTGAACCTTGTAGAACCCTTTGTTCAAAGTTTAGTGTAAAGTGGATGTTTAGGCTGATACAATCTTTAAATTCACTGGTTGTCCAGTAGGTCCAAATATTTAGAGAAGGATAAATTTTTGCATGTTGGAAAATCAATTTGAACACTCCTTTCAGCAAGAACACAATATTTAGTATCATACTGGTGTGTGTGGAATTGAAGATAAGCATCAGCATCGTTGTCCTACTGCTTGCATGTTTGGAGTAGATTGATGGTCTGTAGTTGGGCTAGTTGAAGTGTTGATAACACCACTCTTTAGTTGTTTTTTTGAGATTTTGTAACTCATGCACCCATGAACTCTCTCTCCCTGGCCCCCCGGCTGCCCGGCAGCCAGCAGTGATGCCCAAGCAACAGGCAGCTAGGGCCTAGGCAATGGTCATACAGTGGGACATGCAAAAGCATAAGCGCAGCTTTAAAGTAAAGAAAAGTCATGATTATTTGTCCAACATTCCGCCCGACAGCAAGGGTAGCTGGCCGACCTGGTCCTCAACATCATATATAAGCATCAATCATTATTCAGAAAAAGGCAAGTCATTTTTCATCATTCATCATCATGTAAAGGGGCCAGAAGTCACCCCTTTGGAGCTGACCAAGGGCCTGACCATGTACATTCATTAAGCCACCTTTTTGTACAATATAAATACAAGAAATCCCTGACACCAATATCTCTCTCACCTTCTCTCTCGTCTGTCTTAATCATGTTTAATCAGCATCATGCTCTTAATCAGGCTTAGGGCTGTGGATCAGTACAACAAAGGCTTCCGCGCATGCAACATTGGTATCTGAGCATTCAGGCTCCGCCCACTAAGCATAGTCTCAAGGAAGGTGCACAGTTCTAGCAGAAGAATGCAACAGGGTAGCAGATGGAGTGGTCTGCAAACAAGCGAAGCTAGGGGAAGCATCCCTTGAGGATATGTATGCAAAACCAGTACATCAGTAAGCTCTCAGATCAGCATAGCAACAGGCATGATCAGTTCCGGCAGGTGACCCACCGTTGTGTTAAGGGTAAGGGAAAAGCAGGCATGGGGACAGCATTGGAATAGATGCTCAATTCTTCAGGAAGTGGAGATCACGAGTGAAAGTGTTCAAATAAAAATATCAGTTAAAGCCAAAGTCAGTTAAAGTAGAAGGTCAGTGTCAATAGTCCAGGCAGGAAGGATGATAGTGTCCACCCCGTCGTCATCATCAGCAGCAGCACATCATCATTATCATTAACATGAGGGGCTTGGCACCCTGTCCCCCATCGTCATCATCAGCAGCACATCATCATTATCATTAACATGAGGGGCTTGGCACCCTGTCCCCCAAAAAGAAAGTCATGATGCACCTGGTCGTGGTGATAAAACTTGCATTTTGGTTGAATCTGCTCTCTACGGTTGTGTGCTCGTTATCTATGGAGAAATAATTGGCATGCTGACCTATGTAGAAAATTGTCAACACTTAAAAGAAATGTCCCACAATTGCAAATACATTACTTGTGATTTCTTGTTCTTTAGCCTTTTGCACCTAGTTTATCATAAATGTTAATGTGTGCATGTTTATTGCAGATAAGAAAAATGGTGGGAACAGCTGTTGCTATCATGAGAGAAGTGCTTCCGTCAGATATAATACCTTTGTCTTTGTCACGCCCATGTCGGGTGGTACTCCCTCTTGCTCCTTCAGAAGGACTCTTCTTAGCAAGCAATGAATTTTATCCTTTCCGGAGTAATTTGACCCAACCTAAGGGTACCAAAAATTTTGATGATCTACCAAAGCTTAAAATGTCTGCAAGGGTCCTTGAAAGAAAGGAGGAATTCTGGCTGACTGTGTTGTTGCCACACATGGTTACTCTACTGCAAGACACCAATGAAGTTTGGAGTAACTGGCTTGAGATACTTGAGTGTGGAAGGATTCCTGAAGCAGAGATGGATACTGTGAGAAAGGCATGCAGTGAGTGGTGGCTAGAAGTCTCAAAACGTAAAACAGCTCAGAGAATGGAATTAGAAGATACTCAAGATGCGTTTTGTTGAGGTTGAACCTATACTCAGGTTCTTTATCTGAAATGAAAACAGAGACTGCATGATGGACTTGCATTGTGGGGTGGTTCTATGCCAACATATTTTATCATTCTGGTGGTCGGCCAATTGATATTTAAACATATGAAAGCTGAGTTGACAGGTTTGTTACTGCTAAGCAGAGCAAAATTCCAAGTGGGCCTTACTCTTGTGAAGCTACTGGCCTTTCTATGGGTGGATTTCCAGTGTCAGTTCCAACATAATTTCTTGTATGAGGCCCATTGATTTGATCTAAAAAGCATCAGGATCACACATGAACTACTGCAGGAAAACTTGTACAGCATAATAGTTATAGAGGAAAATTTACTGTTGATTTTGCCGTGTAAATTTAGCAGCAACAGCAGCAATCTACATGGTATAACTTGGTGGCTCACATATGTGACTATCAATTTTGTGTGAGAATGTTCTAAATGAGGAAGTGTTCAATCTTTCATCCTTTCTGCACTTCTTGCTAATTTTCTTGCAAAGAAGCATGGAAAGGTTGCACACAGGCAAAACTGTTGGAAAACTAGCGGTTTATGCAGAGATTAATCAAGTTTGGGGCTTAATCAAGGTGATTAGTGACAAAATATGCAACAATTTGATGATTGTCATTTATATCAAGAAAGTGGTTAACAGCGATGGTTAGTGCTAATCAATGTGATTAGTGTTAATCTTGGTGATATCTTCACCTATGATATTCATTGCAAAGCTACAACAATGTCTTAACACAGGTAAATGGAAGATTAAGACTTAGCAACATCAAAACAATAGTAGTTACATTTGTACAACCATGTTGGGTGTCCAACACAACCATCCTTGTGTAAGTACCAGTGCACTGGTGTGGCTCTAGGTAAATTTCGGGGTGCCTCAATATGGGGCACCCCGTTGACCCCGGTAGCCGGTCATCCAGCTTTGGGACTTGGAAATTTTTCTTAGTCCAAGTGCCATGTCCAAACATTGGTCCGTGCAAAATGTTACGAACATATGTACAGACACATGTCTAGACGTCGCATGTATAGACATGTGGGAGGTGGGATTCGAACCTAGTACCTTCCTCATCCCAAGCATGTGCCTTACCAACTCCACTATGGCACAACCATGACCAACTCGTGTTTGCACATGTATATAGCCCGGTGTCTATACATAGGCGCCTACACCTGCGGGCGGGGGCTAGCTACCGGCTGTGGGCCCGGTCAAATGGGGTGCCATTGAGGCACCCCAAAATCTACCTAAAACCCACTGGTGTGTGCAGAACTAGTGCTTGGGGTTCCTTACTTGCACATAAGTGTCAGTAACAATTTGGAAAACAGGAACACAAACGTCAACATTACACAATACAGGAAGAAGAAAGCTGAAGCTTCAAGATGCCATCGACTTGTTGTGGCAGAGATTTTCATTCAAATCCAAAAGGCTTGTGCATAGGCTGAAAGGGAGAAGAAGATGTATGTGATCTAGGAAAGATAGCTTCTTAACCATGCGTGAGGGAGATCAAAACGATGACATGGAAGCTATAGAGTTGGGTACGTGAGATATACTTTGCTCAACAATCGTGGAAGTTAGAGCAGAACATGCATCAACTGAAGGTACAGGATCTAGTGTGAGGATGTGCCTATGCTTGTTGCACATTTCTTGCAAAGAAGGGCTTCTGCCATGACAGGGAGAAGAGGGTGTTCTTCCTCTTCTTGGAAAGGATGTGGATGACTTTGTGGATCTCATCGTCTTTGCCGATAACGGTCAAGCTTCACAGCAGTGCGGGGACCAAACGCCTCACCTCACCCTTCCCCCGCTCCGCGGTCCGCCCCGTTCCCGTCTCAAGCAAGCACCACCACCCATATAGAGGCAAACTTTTCGGCGCGGGCTAGCACACCCCGAGAGCACCACACCCCTCCGGATAGAAATCCCAAGGGGGGGGGGGGGGCAAGGCGTGACGGCACCGCAGGGGGGCGGGGGGGGGGGCTGCGGGGCATCACGGCACGGCTCCGGGGGGGGCTGCGGGGTGTGACGGCCGCGGGGGGGGGGGGGGGGGGGGCTGCGGGGCGTCACGGCACGGCACGGCACCGCGCGGGGGGGGGGGGGGGGGGGGGGGGGCTGCGGGGCGTGACGGCACGGCTCCGGGGGGGGCTGCGGGGCGTGACACCCGGGGGGGGGGGGGGGCTGCGGGGCGTCACGCCTGCTCCACAAGATCTGTGTCGTACGTTTTCAATGGGGTGTGAAAGTTAGTATCCCTTGAAAAGCACTTTTCACCTTTTGATTGTTCCCTTGCATCTTCTCGATCTCGGCCTTCACCCTTGGAGTGGAGAACCCGCCTCTTTCAAGCAGTCATTGATTTGGGAGTCTTCAAGGAGGCGAAGGAGGAGCTGATCGACGGCAAGGTGGGAGTCTCCCTGCTTCTTTTGAGCGGATTGTGCCCATCGGATGCACTTAATGAGGTGGTGGTGTTTTGCCCGGGAAGTCGCACACATGGTGTTCTTTGATCTAGTGTGTGAGACAAGTGTGATAACCAACTACCCAGTCAAACCTCAACCTAACTCTAGCTCCTTGGAGATCTGCACACGTAACACTAATAGAGCAATTTTTATAAAAAGAATGCATAAACTTTGTGAACTTCAACAAAAGAACATCATATAACTTTGGCCATCATTGAGCTTCAAGCTCTAAGCTACGTTTGCTATCACTCAAGTTGAGAGGAAGGGAGAGGGAGAAAAAGATGGAAAGTGTTATGTCACTTCACCGAAGACCCCTTATATCTTTAACTCTTAGGATTTTAACTCCCCTTTTCACACTCATAACGATAGACCAATTCGTCTATTCACATTGGCCTTTGTCTACTCTTCTTCACACCTATCCTTGCACCTAGCCTTTTTACTTGTCTTGCCACATCTTATCCAACCCATGGATTTTTATGCATCATGAGGGTGTCTCAAGATGTGGGTGACATTGTCACATGTATTCACCATGGGCATGACTTATCAAGAATTTTGAGATGGTTGATGTGCATGGCTACATAGTAGATGATGATCACAATTTTCACTCGAGAGGAGCATTCCATGAGTCATGGCGTGATAAGATTGAGTCCTTGGAGGACATTTGTGGTGCACGCTTACACATAAGTCACTATTGCAATGTTGTTCACATCTGGCATGTCTTTTGGATACACATTTGTGACACATCTCCTACACAGTGATTCTTTTGTGCCAAGACCACTCGACATTCTGACACTGTGTTAACCCAATGAGTTTATTCAGTGGATACCTTGGATGCCAGATTCATGCTATAGTCGTCTCGTGAGGATGGGTTTGCGAGCTTTCCCTTCAATCTGGGGGCTATTACTACATTGATCTCAAGATGTTCCCTTTGATCCAAGAGGTTACATAGTTAATCTAATCTTCAATAGTATTCCACCATCCTTTTCATTTGAACCCGGGGGTCATGTGACTTTGGCGTGACTTGTGTTTGGCATTTTCGTCTTCTGTTTGACCGCAGCATCAATGCCTACTCGTGGGAATCGATTTTTAGCTTTTGTAATAGCCTCTTGTATACATTTGTTTGTACACAATCATCTTTCGATTTCAAGGACAAAATCATTGTAGGAGGGGATGGTTTGAAATGAAGTAATTTTAGGATGCACATAGGGGATGGGCCTAGTCCCTTAGGATCTAGGGCACATTTACACATGGAGAATTGGGCATATGGGCCTTGGGACACCATTCCTTAGGATTATTGTGACTTTTGATGGGCCTTCGAACACCAGTCCTTAGGATTATTGCAACCTTTTAATCTTTTGACATTATACACATTACCTTTCTTGGAGCTTCTATAAGCTTTCATGGCTAGTTCATGGCAAACTTTTCGTATTTAGGTGGCTACTCTCTATGATGAGTAGACATGTGTGTACTCCATGTATAATGAGTGCATCTTTCTTATCTCTCACTAGATCCCTTCCTTACATATCCACCATGGAAGACATTGTGGGAAGTAGATTACATAAGTGATAAATTCTAGCAGCTATTGGCTATTCATGTGGATACTCTATCTAATAATAACCCTTAGTTATATTACTGATAATGCTAATAATACCTATAACTATTTGGCATTCCAATAGACACGACATGTGACTCATCATTATATTAGTAGTAGTTATCTTTTTTTCTAGTATATGTTCTCATGTAATGCTTTACCTAAGCACTTAATCTTTGAGTAATGCAATACATTTCTTTTTGTGAGTTCTTTGTGTATCTTGATGTGTGTTCGTAGTTGTCTATGTAATATATATTTTCATTAACTCTCGACGTGTTTGTTATTCACCAATGCTATCATCAATCCTATAAAAATCAACGTATAGAATGTCCTATCCAATGTAGGGTATTTCCTTTTATTAGCATAGATCAAAAGTGTGTTAGGGATGTAGTAGCTAGGGAAGGTCCAAGAAATCTCCAAGAAGTCTGGTTTTCTCAATCTTAAGGGGGAACTTGTGGTAGTGGAAATTAGTATTAACCGTTCCAGAAATGAAAGAAAGAAGGACGATGCAGATACAAGTGGAGATGGTGTTGGATTACACATTTGGCTGTTCTTGATGTTTGTTAAAGCTATTTATCCAAGCAATTTATCTGATCAATGGATAGAAGGATACATCCAAGCAACCAACAACATAATATGATCCGTGGGATAATCTCAAGGAGATGAAGCTAAACATGACTTTCGATAAATTATTGTGTTTGGTTTCCATTCCAAATATTGCACTTAGGTTGTTTGGAAGTTGGTTCAATTGAAGCAAATTGTGGAGTTAATTCAATTGAGGCAAATTGTGGAAATTGGTTCAATTGAGGTTGACGGTGGAAATTCAACCTCATATATCAAAGATTTGGATCACAATAAGAAGACTAAAATACAACCAATACCATATCATGATGTAATTCCAAAGGTGATAGTGTAGTTCTTACTTTTAAAAAAATTTAAAAGAATCACCAAATTTTTATTATTCCTATAAGCAAGTTTAAGTTTAAGTTACGTCACCTAGATTGGGATGCTGCAATTCCAAAGGTGGCAGTTTTCAACAAAAACTTCACGATTTACTAAAATCCTATGTGGACACTTTTGCTTAGAGCTATAAAGATATTAAAGGTGTAGATATGAAGTTTTATTAGCATCAAGTTGACCATGAAGTTATTGGATGAATTTGAATTATGCCAAGTGAAGGAGGAAATTAGGCTTTTGAAAGTGGGTTTTATCCAGATAAAGTGAATTTATTGTCTACCATTATGATTGTTACAAAGAAGAATAGTAAATTAAATGTTGTTGCACATGAGATGTTTTCATTCTTGGATGCGTTTAGAGGATACAATCAAGTTATAATGCCTCCTAAAGATAGTGATAAAACATATATTGTGAGTGAATAGGGACCTTTAGGTTGAAAAATGCTCATATCACTTTTCAAGTATGGTCTAAGATATTTTTTATGAATTTCTCATAAATTGTATGCAAGTATTCTTTGAAGTGATAGAGAGCACCTAGAGTGATTATCCAAATGCTTGGAGAAGTGTAAAGTGGATTGATATATCAATGGGACATGTGATGTCCAAAATAAGCATATCAATGGATATCAAGAAGGTGAAAGTCATCAAGAACATGTTGGCTCCACAAAATCAAAATAAATTTAGCTAGTTTTGGGGCATATCTAGTGGCACATCAAGCTCCCATGATTTTTAGCTGATAAGGATTTTTTTGCTCTACTCGCTCATAATTAGGATGCAGTTTAAGAATTGGCAAAAGTATATACCAAAGTTTTTCATTATTTGAAGCTCATATTACCACTAGCTCCAATGCTACAAGAACATGATTGGGATAAGGTTTTTCATGTGTTTGTGGAGCACTTCATGCAATATAGAATATACATGGATTGATTTGCCACCCGAATCAAATGGAAACTCATGGTTCTCCATAGAAATAGACTCTTTCACCTCTTCATAGAAATCCACATAAGCATCATTACCACATCATCATCCTCATCCTTCCCACATGTAAAACATAGTGAGAGTTGCCTACCCTTGGGTGTCTAGTCCCATACAACACTGTTGGGAACTTGGATATGGAAGAGGTTTATGTGGAAAAAGAGCTTTTCCCATTGTTCCATGTGGTAGTAGATGGCTTTTGGAAGCTCTTATTAGCTAGAATGGTTGAGACCTCTTGTACTTGGGCTCATAAACCTCTGCAAGCCTTATTTCTTCATTCAAAGAAGGTGGAGTTTGGGCTAAGACATCCACCTTGATGAGAGGGTCCAATCCATGAATGAATTTCCTCAATCTCATGCCTTCATTCAGTCCCTCCCTATACATGGAAAGCTTCATGAAGTTCTTGATGTGGTCTTTCACTATCTCACCCTTTTGTGCAAGCCCATACCATTGTTCCATGTACCTATCAAGCACCAATAGTGCCTCCACCATTGATGAGCATAATCCTCCATGTGCAGTGATGCAAATTGAACCTTACCCTCTTCACTCTTTGGGTAAAGCTGAAAATAGGTGTTCATCTTTATAGTCCACTCTTAAAATTCATTATGGGCGGATCCATTTCACTTGAATTTGGAGAGTGAGACCCTGTCCTTTGGAGTGTTGTTGGAAGAGAACCTTTGGAGTGTTGTCATCCTTGTTGGGAGGTTTATGCTTTTGCCATTGAGATTCTAGGATGATAGAAATTGGGCAAAATCCTTGTATTCTCTCTTGATATAAGGGTGAAGCTCCATTCAATGTCCTTAGGTGACCCTTTGCATGTGCATATACTCATTGCATTTCATGGCATCATTCCCATAAGCATCTTCCACATGTATGGGGTTATTTGAGTTGGCATGGGTTGCAACCCTCTTGGCTTCACCAAAACCGTGGCATCATTGGATTTCATGGCATCATTCCCATAAGCATCTTCTTCCACATGTATGCGCTTATTTGAGTTGGCATGGGTTGCAACCCTCTTGGCTTCACCAAAACCGTTGCTTGTAGATTCATTTGCAGCATTATTTGGCCTCTATACATTGAGTTTGTGTGCATTGCAACTACCCTCTTGGCTTCACCAAAACCATTGCCAACAGATTTATTTATTAGGAGCATTGTATGGCCTCCCATACAAATGTGAAGGACTGGGCTCAATTGGAACACTCTTTGAAACTCCCACATGAGACGTTCTTGCATCCAACATGTAGAGTAGCCTCATGGTAGCCTCATGAGAAAGATCCCTTGTTCCCTATGAGTAGGTTGAGCCTCATCTTGCTCTTCATTACATCAAACTTTGTAGTGATGTTGACACCTCATGGTTTGAATGCTTTGATTGAGGGAGTCCAACTTATCCATAAGGATGTGAATAAGTGTTTCATTAGAATGTCAACATTTCATTAGAAATGTTGACACCTCATGGCTTGAATGCTTTTAATGAAATGTTGACACCTCATGGCTTGAATGCTTTGATTGAGGGAGTCCAACTTATCCATAAGGATGTGAATAAGCATTTCATTAGAAATGTTGACACATTTCATTAGAAATGTTGACACCTCATGGCTTGAATGCTCTGATTGAGGGAGTCCAGCTTATCCATAAGGATGTGAATAAGCATTGGTTGGAAGATGATTAGCCTCATGAGAAGAAGACTTTTTAGCACTTCCCACATAAACTTCTTTATCATGCTCTCTTGATGCTTATCCCATAGCATCACCATGCTCTTCTAATGCATCCATATTGTCCTCCATGGTGATTTGCTATTGATTTTGCATTCCCTCAACCTCCATGTCTTCCATGGAGTGGGAAACCTTTCTTGGCCTCGCCTTTCGCTTGTTGGCCATGGAGAAGATTCAACCAATGCAAAAAGAATTGATAAAAAAACCCTAAAACAATCTCCTCTTCTCCCACCAATTTAAAATTACATTAAACAAGGCCTTTCACAACTTTCCTACAATACTCAAGGCATAGATGTAATGAAGCATGTGAACAATCTTAGCAAGAAAATCATGAACAAAAAATTCAAAAATGCTAATTTATGAGAAGACCTAATTTTCCCACGAAAATGATGAAAGCTTTAATACGTAAACATGGATTAAGTGCATTTACACTATGAGAGATGCTCATCTTTTAATCATGAAAGCTTTAACACATAAACATGGATTAAGTGCATTTAGACTATGAGAGATGCTCATATGGAAAGCTTATTGAAAGGAATCCTTGAAATCCTAATCCTAAATTTTGTAAGAAATTGATGGAATTTTGCAAATATAAGCATTGATTAGGGCTAATAGAACTAAACTTTTTTCCATTATAACTGAGCTCATTGAATAGAGAGAATGGTTCATGGCTTCAATATTGGTAAAGAAAGAGAGGTACAATGTGTAGTCTAACGATGCATTTTTGCCTCCCATCCATGGCCAAGACTGAGCTCACTGAAGAGCTCTTGAAGAGAATGGTTCAGAGGTATAATGTGCAGTAGAGAGCAAACATTCAAGGTTTCCATCAGAAGCTTCAAAGGGGGAAAAAGGGGAAGAAAGGAAACTCACTTTTCCTCATTTTAAAAAAAAACTAAAAGTAAAAATTTTAAAAATGATTTTCCCTCTTCCTTTTCTCCAAAATTTACTTAAACCATAGTGTAAGACTTTTCTCCCCAAAAACGAGTCGCACACTATATCTTGTAAAGGTTACACTCAATCTTGGCCAAAATCAAGAAAATAGTGCAACATTTTTCAAGAAAAGCAAGAAGGCAAAAAAATGTGTGCATAGATTCAAGAATATACGGAAAAAACTTGTAAAATCGCTCAAATTTTTGTCACTTTCTCCTTTCCCTTGATCAAATCAAGGCTTTGATACCAATGTAAGCAAGGTATTTACAAGAAAACCAAGAAATTATAGAAATCACACAAAATGGAAAAAATATGTAAACTCTATAAATCCATGGCACATGCATAATATCAACAAGATGAAGATAAAAGCTATAACGTATAGGTCTAAGCTATACCCAAGGAAGCCATGTGATAATCCACATAACATATAGGTCTAACCCAAGGAAGCCATGTGATAATCCACATATGAAGGATCATGAGCCAAAGGTAGTACTCATGTGTACTCCATAAATGACTATAGTCAATTACAAAAACAATCCAAAAGTCCTAATCATAAGCCCATGGCTCTATTTATAGTTACCACCTAATAATGCCTATTATTATATTTAAAATCTTGGCATTTAAAATATCCCTTCATTATGTTCATAAGAGTCTTTAAGATAGTAATAATTGGTCCATAAAATATTAGATATACATACCTCCAGACTCACATCTCCAGGCTCACGGCTCACATGTTTAGGCTCACAGCTCATGTGTTTAAACTCGCGGCTCATGTGTCTAGACTCATGGCTTATATATCCGGCATTTAAAATATCCCTTCATTACAACATGGGTCGTATGAGTCTTTAAGATAGTAATAATTGGGTCGTACTATATACATACCTCCAGACTCACATCTACAGGCTCATGGCTCACATGTCTAGGCTCACAGCTCACATGTTTAAACTCGTGGCTCACGTGATATCTAGGCTTACGTCTATAAGCTCACGTATCAAGACTCATGTCTTTTTATGTGGGACTGTGGGCCCTGTCCTCTACGCGAGAGTTGGTTTGGCTTGGTTTATAATGATTTTTGTTATTTTTTGGACTTGATGGAATAAGATTAATGATCTTAATCCTAACTAGTAGTTATAATAATGCGACTAATTAAGTAAATTTTCTAAGATCGTTTTGCATGCGTCTACACATGAGGATCATGAGCCAGCTCTTGTGAAATCCCAAAGCTAGTACTCATATATACTCTAAAAACGACCATAGTCCAATTACAAAAGTACTAACCATGAGCCCATTGGCTTTATTTATAGTTGCCACCTTATAATGCCTATTATCCTATTTACACTCTTGGCATTTAAAATATCCCTTCATTATAATCCATCCCTTCCCACAAGATTTTGTCCTCAAAATCACCAAATAAGCTACCAATAAATCACCATAGCCTTGTTATTCCAATACTTTGGCAACATCGAATGAAACACCATAGCTATATACAATGATTATGGCAACCATCAATGAAAATGAGCTTCTTTCCTTCAAAATACATGAGCATGTCTTTCCAAGCTTCCGAGATATGTTCCTCCATGAACTCTTCTTGGTCTGTAATTTCCTACACACAATCCAAAACAATGCCTAAATAAAAGTATAAAACATACACATGATCTCTCCATACATACAAAACCCTAAAACATACACATGATCTCTCCATACATACAAAACCCTAAAACATGGTTGGAAATCCACATGTAATAGTCCATATATGAGTGTAAGAGCTAAAAACTATATATGTATATACCACCCATTATAATCAACCATTCCGCTCTATGATAAGCATCCCACATGTGGGTGCAAAAAAGCCTTCAAAATTTTGAATCTCAAAAAATCCAGCATGGTTGGAAATCGAGATGTAACTGTCCATGTGAGTGTAAAAAGAGCTAAAACCTGCATATGTATACACACCACCCATCATAACCAACCATTCTACTATGATAAGAATCCTAAATGTGGGTGTGAAAGCCCCCAAAAATGGAATCTCAAAAATTTCAGCAACCTATAATTTCCTGTAAATGCACAAAAATCACCTAAGATCATCAAGAATAAGCCCATGCTCATGCACGTAAGCTAAAGGCTTCCATGTAGAATCATCTTCGGGCAAACCCATCCATTTGATGAGAAATTCTTCAATGGTGGTAAGGTTCCTCAAAACCTTATGCCTTCTTCCCACTACCTTTTCCAGTGCATCTTGAATCTCTCCCTAGGCATGGTGTTAGGTAATTGGAGTTTATAAGTCACCTCTCCCACTCTCTTAAGAACCCATAAAGACTCATAAAATCTATGTGCTAATTTGTTGCGTTAGTCCACACTTGAGAGAAGAAGGTCTTGACTTGGGAAATCTCAAGAAGGCATAATCCCCTTCTTTGAACTCCTCATGCCTCCTATGCACATTGGCATAAGACTTCATCCTCTCTTGGGCATTCTTCATATTGTCCTTGCATTATTTGCATCAACACTTGCATTCTCTCCAACTCTTTCTTTGTATGAAGGTTGGCCTAATCTTGTTTGAAGGTTGCAAATGTAGAGTCTCAAACAATGACATACTAATAATGCTTGAGTGAGAGATAGTGTTATAACAAAACTCAACCAAGTAAAGCCACATACCAAGTGATTTTTTGTCATAGAAATAATGCCTCAACTATGTCTCAAACCACTTGTTAACACTCTCTGTTTGTCCAAGTTGGTTTGAGCATTGGTTCGAGGGTGATAGGTGGTGCTTGGAGTAAGCTTGGTATTCATCCCTTCAAACAAACTCTTCCAAAAAGTACCCATGAACTTAGTGTTTCAATCACTTACTATTTGTTGAGGCATCCCATGTAGCTTAAATACATTCTCCATAAATTGAGGCATCCCATGTAGCTTGAATACATTCTCCATAAATTGAGGCATCCCATGTAGCTTGAATAAATTCTCCATGAATGTTGGAATGAAGTGAGCTGCCTTGATAAGCCTATCCACCACCACAAAAATGGAATTCAATCCATGCCTTATAAGAGGCAAGTCGATTGATAAAGTCCATAGATATATGAGTCCCTTTACCTTGTGGAATAGGAAAGGGCTGAAGTAGACCACTTGGCCTATGAGTAGAGTCCTTGTTTTGTTGGCAAGGTAAGCATTTAGAAACATAGTCACATATATCCCTCCATAAGCCTCTCTAATAAAATATTTTCCTCACCTTGTCATAGGTTTTGTAGAGCCAAGTGACCCTATAGTGGTGAATAATGCATCTCTTACATCCCCCTTTCCTTTGTAGACCCAAGTGACCCTATAGTGGTGAATAATGCATCTATTACATCATCCTTTCCTTGTATGAAGAGTTAGGAACCAAATACACCTTCCCATGATACCATAGAAGGCCACTTTATAAGGAAACTCATTCACTAACACCATGTTGTAATTTCTTAAATATAGGGTATTATAGATTCTAATCCCATAAAATAGTGTTTAGAATATGCACGACAATAGTCAACTCTTTATCATAAGTACTACTCTTTGTTGGCTTTAACTTGCGGCTCTCATAGGTTATAGGGTGTCCGGCTTGCATGAGAACTACCCCAATTTCATGTCCATTAGCATCTATTATAACTACAAAGAAATCTCTATCAAAGTTAGGTAGTTGTTGTAACATAGCTGCATTTATGAGAGCTTCTTTCAAAGCTTGAAAAGAGTTCTCTTGTCACTTAGACCAATGCAAGGTTTTAGTTTTCTTTAGGAGTGGCAAGTGGATATGCAAAATTCTTTACGAATTTCCTATAGTAGCTACATAAATCCCCAAGTATGATCGAACATTGTGTATGTTACAATGTTGAGGCCAAGTAACAATACTCTCAATTTTTTTAGGATCAACTTGGATTCCTTTTGTAGAAACAATGTGGCCCAAATACTCAATCCGATCTTGAAAGAAACAACTCTAGAGAGTTGGTTTTCTTTTAGAAGAGAGAATACTAACTCCAAATATTTTTCATGCTCTTCAACATTTTTGCTAAAGACTAAAATATCATCAAAGAATATGATCATAAAATTTTGATTCTTGAGAAAGATCCAATTCATCATACAACTAAAAGTTGCAAGAACATTGAAACAAGAACTCATAATGACTGGTCTATGTCCTAAAAGTAGTCTTATACACATCTTCCTCAGCCATTCTTACTTGGTGATATGTAGTTTTAAGGTTAATTTTACTAAATACCCTAGCTCCCCTCAATTTGTATAATAAATCATCAACTCTAGGGATAGGATATTTGTTGTTCATCGTAATTTTGTTCAATGCACGGTAGTCAATACACATACGATATGTACCATCCTTCTTTTTCAGCAAAAGCACAGGTGCTCCATATGGTGAACTAGTAGGTCATATTAATCCTCTTGCTAAAAGCTTCTCTACCTACTTTTGGATTTCCTTTTCCTCAATCATATTCACTCTATATGGTGCTTTGCAAGGTAAAGAATTACCTAGAAATATCTCAATCTTGTGATCCTCAGGTATAGAGCTAGGCATGTGGTTCATCTAAGAACTTGGAAAGAAATAGATGGTGAGAAGGGTTAGTTGGTGTTGTCTCTCTGAAACAGTGACCGTATTAACTAGCACAAAATAGGTTTTCTCTTGCTTTCTCAAATCTCTCTTTGCTTGCATATGGCTAAGAAAAGGAAATAATTCTCTTTCATTTTGGCTTTAAGACAAATGGACTTACCATTATTTTGACCCGACATCTCATGAGTATATCGTAATCCATTTGTGGATTATAAGACAAATGGACTTACCATCTTCTTTTAAGACAAATGGACTTACCATCTTTTTGGCTTTTAAGGCAGCTAGACTTACCATATTTTTGAATCCACATCTCATGAGTATCATAATCTATTCGTGGATTATACTGATGATGCCAAGGCATACCTAAGATCACATCTACTCCTTATATAAAGGTGCTACAAGGAAATCTCGGTTGTCCTCATAGGATTGAATATTGATACCTAGGTCTTTAACCTCTTTTGTGAAATTGTACTTTATGCTTGTCAATGCAATTTCAACGTTAAACTATGATGTGGTGGATTTAAGACCAAACATTCTCACAACTTAGAATGAAGGCATATTTTAAATGCTAAGATTGTAAAAAGAATAATAAGTATTTTTAGGTGGCAACTATAAATAAAGCCATGGGCTCATAGTTAGTACTTTTGGTTCATTTTTTTGTAATTGGACTATGGTCGTTCTTGGAGTACACATTGGAGTACACATGAGTACTACCTTGGAGCTTTCATGGGAGCTGGCTCATGATCCTTCATGTGTGGATTATCATATATTTTTTTTCGGTATATCTTAAACCCATACCTTTTATTCTATCTTGTTGAAGCTATGCACATGCTATGGATTTATGGACTTTGTGTAATTTTTATATTTTGCGTACTTTGCTTACATTGGTATGAGAGCTTTGATTTGATCTAGGGCAAGGAGAAAGTAACAAAAAATTGAGTGATTTCACATGTTTTTTCCACAAATTCTTGGGATAAGTGCACACATTTTCCGGTTTTCTTGATTTTCTTGAAAAATTCACTATTTTCTTGATTTTTAGCCAAGATTGAGTGTAATCTTGCAAGATATGGATGTCAGATTCATTTTTGGGTAGAAAAGGACTGTTATACTATGTTTTTAAGTAAATTTTTGGTGAAAGGGAGTAGGAAAAACGTTTTTTTCCCACTTTCAAAAAAATGAGAAAGAGTGGGTATCCTACTTCTTCCCCTTTTTCCCCTTTGAAGAGTTCATGGAAACCTTGAAAGTTGGCTCTCTGCTACACATTACACTTCTATTTCTCTACCAATAATGAAGCCATGGATTATCCTCTTCAAGAAGATCCTTCTTGGCCACAGAAGGGTGACAATTTTGCACCATTAGAGCTACCCACAGCATGCCATGTTGAGAAGAATATGGGGAGCTAACTACTTGCTAAATCACTGCACAAGACATGTAAATTTCCTATCTTCATGTAAGCTTCATCTTGATATCTTCAATGCTTCATTTGGGGCTGGTTTTGGTGATTTATGGTTTGCTCTAAAATAAGGATTTCTCTCCATAATGTTTAAAAAATTAATGAATGTTTCTTGTCATCCACAACTCTCTCTACTCATACATGCTAGATCTTCAAGTTTGGGGCATGGGAAGCTAGGTTTCTTGCCTTCTTCCAAAAATTAGGGTTCCCTCCTTCATTATCATAGGCTTCTCTACACTCTCATTCACCTATCCAAGAATTGCTCATGGAAACATACAAGTGCATTTGAATTTCTTGAAGTTTCTTGATTTTTGGTAAAGAAATTGGGACTTTTAGGTAGTCTCATCAAATTAAGACAAATTTCTTTCATAATGGGATCAAGTTTACTCTATTATCCCTAATCCATGCTTATGTGTGTAAAACTTCATCAATTTCTTGAGGAATTTAGGGTTTCTCAAAAATTAAAGTTATTGGGATTCCTCTCAATTTGTCAAGCAGTAGAGAGGATAAATCAGTTTTAGTGGAACATTGCACATGTTCAGCACACCGAGAGATCATTTGATTGGTCAGGATAAATTAGTTTTGGTGGAACATTGCACATGTTCATCAGCACCGAGAGATCATTTGATTAGTTAGGACAAATTAATTTTCGTGGAACATTGCACATGTTCAGCATCGAGAGATCATTTGATTGTTCAAGATATGCCTATGATAATATTGAATAGGTTACGTCTTAGTACAGGTGCCTACCCAATTTCCCTTAAGAACTAAAACTTGAAGATGTAGTTTTAGGTGTAAATAGTCCTAGAAAAAAATTGTAAATAGTCCTAGTTTTAGGTGTAAATAGTCCTAGAAAAAAATTGATATACTATATAATCGATTCCACAGTTATGCATTTGGAAGAGGATATGGTAAAAAAAGAGAGTTATATCATGGGTGTTCTAGTCTTGATAGGAACACTTTTAGTGATAATTTATGAATGGGAGTGTTCAAATGTCATTTATGAACACTTTGAGAGGTCATTTATGAATGCGAGTGTTGAGATATCTAATAATGTTGTGGTTTTCTCAGAGAGGAAAGGTACTTTTTATATCCCTTGGGTACGAGGAATTACCCAAACTTAATAGATGGATAACGTGATTGGCTACAACAATTATCTATGTGATGTCAGATTATCTAATTCATTGGGAGTTGGATTGAGGGATTGTTATGTTTCTCCGACTCTAGTTTGAGTTGGCCTGTCTTTAGTTCCACCGAGATAGTTATAGGTATAGTGGCTTAGTCAGTTCTTATGGTAGAGTTATAAGTGGAAAGTGCATGAATGGTGAGCCACATTATGGAGTCAATTGTCAAATGCAGTTTGAGTTTCCCCTATTTGATTCCAAGACTAGGAACGTCTTTGACTTGGGGTTGTAACACTCAGTTTTTGCTAGTTTACCACATAGGTTTCCTAGTTTTCTTTCTTAGTAGATAGATTTTGTTTCTTAGAGTGGAATCGTCTGAGGAGGGGAAATATGTTATGTACCTAGTGCTAATCCTCAAGGTTAGATTAGGCCATTAATCTAACAGGGGAGCCCACAGATTAGGACAAAGCAAGGTAATACGGGTGGCTAAGTGTATTATTAGTTAACCCATGTGTACTAGCTATTTATAATTGGATGGTTATTTATAATAGCAGTGAACACTATATAAGTGAAACATGGGTCATTGTTTTTATAACCTCACTATTGGTCAGAGTTCCGACCAAGACTCCAGCCATGCGTGTGGCAAAGCATTGATGGGGATGTTGAAGGCTTCTCTCTATTGGGTAGACTAGCATGGACCTGTGGGAGTGAGACCTTAGCCTCTAGCTCAAGGGTGTTACGCATAGAACCTATGGTTGGGAGATGAGATGGCATGCACCCCTCTTAGGGGATTTGTACTAATCACTTGTGTTTCATGTTTAGGAGCTCCATAGGGTTGTAACATTGACTGCAAGGGTATTATCAAAATTCTTGGCATATCTATATGTCATTGAGTGAGTGAATATGATTCTGAAGAACCTCATTTTGAAGATCCAATGGAAGGCCGAACAAGTATAACATGTAAACCAACACGTGAGGCTCCTCAAGGGCCTTACAATGGTTCACCAGGTCTTTAAACTCTTGGAAATAGTTGTCCACCCTCTTCTTTCCCATCTCCAATTTAAACAACCTGCAAAAGTTGTCTATCTTGTTAATAGAGACAAAGAGACCCTCACACCTGAACAAGGCAAGAGCTCATAGCATACAGGAGGGATTTGTAGGCTACATAGATTATTTCCCAACTTGTGCGATGTATGAATCAAAGGGCCTTGGCTCTTCTTGGGGGGGAGTGAGGGTAAGGGCATAGCCCATCGGGGACGCTGAGGTCAATTGGTTCGGTTTGTTGGGCCGTAGCAAAGGAGATAGGCCCAGCTCATAAGATTTGCTTGGAAAGGATGGGCAGGGAGGTCAAAAAAGATGGTGGGGTGGGCGAAAGCTAGCTGTCCCTAAAAGAAGAGGGTTGATAGGAGGGAGATGCTATGAGGTGGGAGTTTGGTTAGGATATAGGAGAAGGTGGCTTGATAGGGGTTCATTGATGAATATATGATGTTGGAGTAAGTTAAGGTGGATGGTTTGAAAATTTAGCTCAAGGATTTGGGATGGTTTCTGGGGAGGAATGGCAAGGAGGGGAAGTTATGTTGGCGATTGCCCGTCAACACGTTGACTTTTCTTTTGACCGCCACCACTGGGACAAGGCCAGATGGGGTGGGTGGGGGTTGGGTTGTCCGAGCTTCTACAGGTTCCAATCGGGTGGTTTTTTGGTGGAGGGCCTCCTCTGTGACCTCACGGTATTGCTGGAAGTCGAGGTTGGTCTTTGTGAGGGTTTCTTCGGCTTGGGCGGCTCTTTGGCAGAGGTCCTGTGTTGTGGCCTAGGCAAGGGACCGGTCATGCAATGCTTGTTGCTCTATTTCCTGGGCCTTCCTAGGTCGCGTGTAGCTATCTTTGAATCCCCGAGAGGGAGGAGAGGGCATTGGACAAGGTCTGCTCTCTATCCTCTAGGGCTTGTTATTTGTGAGGGTTTCTTCGGCTTGGGTGGCTCTTTGGCAGAGGTCCTGTGCTGTGGCCTGGGCAAGGGACCAGTCATGTAGTGCTTGTTGCTCTGTTTCCTGGGCCTTCCTGGGTCACGTGCAGCTTTCTTTGAATCCCCGAGAGGGAGGAGAGGGCGTTGGGACAAGGTCTGTCTCTATCCTCTAGGGCTTGTTGTTGGAGGTTGATATTTGCAATGGTGGCATTGTATAGAGCTTCTTGGCTCTACTACTCCTAGGCCTTTGCAAGCAACATCTATTGTTGCCAGCTATTGCTGCCTATACATGCAGTCCATCATCTGACTAATAAGCTCGTGGGCCAAGTGGGAGAAGCCCTGGGCAAAGTCTGGCACTTCCCCATGTGATGAACGGATGCCTTCAAAATAGGCATCATGAGTGGAAACTCCCCGTGCGCGCCCAACGGCGGAGGGTTTCCAATGTATTTCTATGAGATAAGGTGGGGGAAGATGGGCCAGCTTTGGAGTAATGAAGGGGAAATGGAGAGGAGACTACAGGTGGTGGGGTTTTGTATAGGTTCTGTTCAAAAAATGCCTTTCGTTACACTTCCTTCAGCAGCCTTGTGGTGGGCTTCAGCGGCAAGTTCGTCTGTGTTTGGGCCTGGGCCGCATTGGGGTGGAACTTGCTCTTGCATCTTTGGGTTTGGGTGATGGCGCTTTGGGGGTGGAGAGGTGGGATTGAAATTAGGGGGATGGAGAGAGACTGGCACTGCATCTAGCCCCTCCAGCTGAATGGCCATGGGCAGTTCATCCCATCTTGCAGCGTGGTAAAGCACTTCGATGATCAGGGACGTGGTCACGAGATTTCCCTGTGGGTTGGCACATATGGAGTGAAGCTCTTTATGATGCAGATACTCTGATCAGACGAGTGTGCCTCAGTGGACCCTGGCCAGTGTAGAGAGGCTGGTTAGCAGAAAGGACATGGCCCTAGCCAGCATGACAAGCTCTTCCTCGCGGCACCTACCAAGGCACCACCACCAAGCCTACTCCACCCCGTCCTTGGTAGTGGTGCCTTGGTAGGTGCCGCAAGTCAGACATGTGGCATTGGTCAAGCGCATGTATGGCTAGTCCATCCTTGGGAGGTGCAGGGCTTCATGGACCACGTCGAGACTTAAGAGGACAGTTTGGGTCTGGCATGTAGCATCTAGCACTAATCCAGTGGCAACATTTGCGCCGTAGGTTTTGGTGAAATAGAGGCAATTGAAGAGATCAGGGCCCCAAGGTTCCAAGATGGGCAGCCCGCTGAGCCCAATCTGTTCTAGGTGGGCGATAATAATTGGATCTGCTATAGCTCTGTAGAGCAAGTCCTTGTGTAATAAAGGAGCTTTTGCTCCACCTTATGATTGTTTTTCATAAGGCTGTGGACAGTGTAGTGGGGAGTGTGGTTGTGTAAGATCCCTGTCCCCACCGCGCAACAAATTCAGGGGTGCTAGCAGCGAAAGTAGCACTTCTTGCGTGGGGCAGGGTCCCATACTCGGGGCCTCGCCCACGGATATCCGGACAAGAGACTAATCCATCAGTTTTTCCAAAACCGAACCCGGAAAAACTTCCTTTGCCCGGAAAGCACGGGCGATTCCACCAAGATAACTTTTCCCTAACGTAGTCAAAAGCCTTAACTAACTGAGCTCATCTGACCGAACCCGTAAGTCCCATAATCAGTTCAAGGAAAAAGACTGTACTTGGATCATAGAGACCAATGCTTTTTTCCTCATTGAGAAGCACAGTCGTTGATTCTTTTCCGGGATTTACTTCATCTATTGAACTAAACAGAAATTGAGTCTCGATTTACGGATCCATCAGTCCAGCCTAACCCCATCCAGTCCCATGGGTTAGCCAACCGCCCAACCACTGTAGTGATGGGATCCAATTAGGAATTTGGTTAGGTTTTGTCCCGGGTACCAGGGAAAAGTGTTCCCAGGCCCCCTAGTTGGATGTTCATGCAAACATAAAACTAGTCACACCACTTACACACCCAATATGAAATTGTCTTTTTTTCTCAGCATCAGCTATCATTAAAACAATCCTTTAATGAAACCATTTTGTCACTGATCACAATCCTCAAAATCTCTGGTTGAATCCTTATTTCCAATCATTCCTTCATTGGTGTACTTATGGCATCATTGGCAACCAGAACACTCACCAAACCTGTTCACTCAGGGACCTTTTTGATAGTTCCTAGCTCATAGTAACCAGCAATATATTCACATAATAAAATGGAGTCTCGGTGAAAGATCAGCAAGATCAACCAACAGATCCATATAAAAGAGTCATGGACTCATCCGTTGAGGACCAGCAAGGTCAACAACCAGATCCACACCCGAATTCAGAAAACAACTCTGACTCCTTGATCCAATATCTTCCCCGATGCACGTGTGGGTATCTTCGGCGACCAAGAGCCCGAGCACCGTATGGTCAGCACCCTCTAGGATCCTTCACAGGTCACCTAGCGCTTCACTCATAGGCCGCTTCCTTGGTCCCTCATCCACCGTACCAGAAGCTCACCATTTAAACCGAGGCTGGACCGAGGCTGGTCAAGACCTCGGCCGACCATGCTACACGAGACGTCCTCCGTTGACTCTCCGTCAGCTGTTGCAACTTTATCAGTTAGGTCTCCACGACCTTAATCATAAGACGGTCAAGATGCTTCCCCAGCATTCTTGACATAAAACACTCATTTACAAATAGGTCACAAATACAGTTTCTATAATGAACTCTCGTCTTTCCACATTATCCCTCATCAGCCCACATTACTTATTCCACATTCCATTCATATGTGTACTCATTCTCATCCAATCACATCATTTTCCATCTCATCACATCAGATTCATTCACATCACATATCATTCATTCACATCACATCACATATCATTTATTCACATCCCAATTCACATGTCATCACATCTCATCCATTTACTCATATCGACGTCACATCATTTCACATACACATTCGCATTCATTATTCCACATTCGTACATCCACATCCATACATTCACTTCCAAATCTGCATTCATACATACATGTCCATATCCACATCCATACATCCACATCCATACATACATGTCCATATCCACATCCATACATCCACATCCACATCCACATCCACATCCATACATCCATTTCCACATCCACATCCACATCCATACATCCATTTTCACATCCACATTCATACATCCACATCCCCATTCACATTCATACATTCACACATCCCACATCATTCACACATCAAACCACATCATCCATACATCAATCTACATTAATCTACATCATTCACACATCAAACCATATCATCCATACATCAATCTACATTAATCTACATCATTCACACATCAAACCACATCATCCATACATCAATCTACATCAATTCACATCATTCACACATCAAACCACATCATCCATACATCAATCTACATTAATCTACATCATTCATACATCAAACCACATCATCCATTCACATCCGATTCACATGCCATCATTCATTCACATCCCTTATCATTCACTCATATCACGATTCACATGCCATCACATTCCTTCACATCCTAATTCGTAGGACATCGCATCTATTCATCCATTTTCATTTATCTGATTCATATCACTTCTATCCATCCATTTACATCTATCTGATTCCTATCACATCTCATCACATCTATTTATAGAATGTAAGAGAATTCTAATTTTTTGATATAAAGATTCTTTACGTGTCTAATTAGGCATAAAGATAACTTTAGTAGGAATAACACTTTTCTAAAAATCCTTTTATGCATTTATTTAGGCATAAATTCAATTTTAAGGAAAATAACACTTTCGAATTAAAAATAAACCTTTTATGCATTTTACTATGCATAAATTCTATTTTTATGATAATAACACTTTCAAAATAAAAATAAATCTTTTATGTATCTATCTATGCATAAATTCAATTTCAATGAAAATAATACTTTCAAAATAAAAATAAATCTTTTATGCATCTTTTTATGCATAAAATTGAAATTGATGAAAATATCTCTTTTGAATTAAAAATAAAATTTTTTATGCCTCTATTTATGCATAAAATCAAAATTGATGAAAATAACTCTTTTGAATTAAAAATAAAATTCTTTATGCATCTATTTAGGCATAAAATCATAATTGATGAAAATAACTCTTTTGAATTAAAAATAAAATTCTTTATGCATCTATTTATGCATAAAATCAAAATTGATGAAAATAACTCTTTTGAATTAAAAATAAAATTCTTTATGCATCTATTTATGCATAAAATCAAAATTGATAAAAATAACTCTTTTGAAATAAAAATGGATTTCTTTATGCATCCTTCTATGCATAAAATCAAATTTCATGAGAATAACACTTTTGGATTAAAATAAATTCTTTATGCATCTTTCCATGCATAAATCCAATTTAGTAGAAATTACACTTTTAGAATAAAAGAATTTCTCTTATGCATCTTCCCATGCATAAAAACTAAATCCAATGAAAAATAATTCTTTTAAAATAAAAACTTTCTTTTATGCATCTAATAAATTAAATTCTGATGAAAGTCACACTTTTATAAAAAAACAGCTTCTTTTATGCATCTAACTTATGCATAAAATCCATTTATAATGAAAATCACTCTTTTAATATAAAAAAATCTTTTATGTATATGTTTATGCATACAAATCATTTATGATGAAAATCACTCTTTTAATATTAAAAAAATCTTTTCTGCATATGTTTATGCATACAAATTATTTATGATGAAAATCACTCTTTTAATATTAAAAAAATCTTTTATGCATATGTTTATGCATACAAATCATTTATGATAAAAAACACTCTTTTAATATAAAAGAATTTCTTTTATGCATCCATTTTATGCATAAAAATCATTTATGATGAAAATCACACTTTAAATATAAAAATTATATTTTATGCATATGTTTATGCATACAAATCATTTATGATGAAAATCACTCTTTTAATATAAAATAATTTCTTTTATGCATCCATTTATGCATAGAAATCATTTATGATGGAAATAACACTTTTATAATCAAAATAACAATTTCAATATGCTTCCTTCTATGCATAGAATTTAATTCTAAAGAGAGTAACACTTTTTTAATAAAATATTTTTAGTATGCATTTTCTTATACCTAGGATGAAAATTAACACTTTAAGAATACATATACGATGGGAATTACTCTTTTTTTTAAAAAAAAAAGTAAAACTTATTTTTCACAATTTTAGAAAATTTTGCCATAACCTCCCTTGTATGATTGACCATTTTTTAATTTTTAATTCTCTAAAATTAATTAGAAGTTCACCAAGAGTATTTAAATCATTCTAATGTAAACATTTTCTACTTATCAAAGAGAAACATTATGAAAAACTTGATTTTATCCATTAATCATTCATCTAGGATAAAGAATGGTTGGATTTACTAAAGAAGAGACGGGAATGCCTTTTTTCAATGAGGTATAACATCATAATCATTTTAGAGAAGACAAAAATCATAAAAAAACATAAAATGAAATAGAAAAGAGAAGAATCTCCAACTTACAAGGAGAATTTGAGAGCTTTCCTTTGGCTTGATGGTTTGAGGGATCTACTCTTGTTTGAAACAAGAGTGGCCACCAATCTTTAGAAGAGGGAAGGTCAAAAACTAATGAATTATAAGTAAATTCACAGTTTTTGGCTCTTGGGAGAAGCAGGATAACAGTGCAAAAACACTATTAAGCTTCAACAAAGGGGGAGGCTTCTATTTATAGGAAAAAGTGAGCCTCTAACCAAGCAAACTGATTCTAGAATTTTCCAGATCAGTTTGGTCAACTTTTGACCATTTTTATTAGGTCAGTTTAGCTCACTTTTTGGATCTAGTTGAAACAGGAGAGAGGAGAGATAAAAATATCTCATTATTTGGGAGTTTAAAACTCTCCCCCACATGTGAAATAAGCGCCTCGTTCATGAGGGGAATTCCCCCATACTGAGGTGTCAAAAATGCATTGTTTCTTCTAAATATCTCTCTTTTTTAACTAATAACCTTGTCCTTAGTCAACTCTTCATCTTATGTGAGTATTTACTCATTTTTGGGGGGATTTTCTTTATTTCTTTCATTTATCTCCTCCACACATTTGGATGAATCTTATTGTCCCATAGGAACCTTAATTTAAAATTTCAAAAAAATCTTGACCCTCAAGATAAGGCCTCTTGAACATATTATACTTGATTTCTAATGCACCTTCTAAAAATCTTTTTGAACTTCTGTTTCGGGGGAACTTATTTTAATAAGAATAGATATTTTTTCATCCAAAAATATTTAAAAATTGAATTTCCACTCTCTAGAAGATTTTCTCTCTCTAGGTCAAAACTGGTAAAAACAAGATGTTTTATATTTCTGAAGAGGGATTTGACTACAGGGGAAGATACTGGACATCCTGAGAGGCTGGGGAGGAATCTTACATTCTACCCCACTTAAAAAAGGCGAGATGTCCTCATCTTGCAGGTGGAGTATGATCTCTTTCATCTTCTTCTTCTTCTTCAATCACTTCCAGCGTTACTGCCTTGGAAGTGGATAGCCGATTTGGGAACAACTCTCTTTGACTTCCTCTATTCTGAGGTGGAGGTCTTAGAAGGGAATGCCTTTTTTCAATGAGGCATAACATCATAATCATTTTAGAGAAGACAAAAATCATAAAAAAAACATAAAATGAAATAGAAAAGAGAAGAATCTCCAACTTACAAGGGGAATTTGAGAGCTTTCCTTTGGCTTGATGGTTTGAGGGATCTACTCTTGTTTGAAACAAGAGTGGCCACCAATCTTTAGAAGAGGGAAGGTCAAAAACTAATGAATTATGAGTAAATTCACAGTTTTTGGCTCTTGGGAGAAGCAGGGTAACAGTGCAAAAACACTATTAAGCTTCAACAAAGGGGGAGGCTTCTATTTATAGGAAAAAGTGAGCCTCTAACCAAGCAAACTGATTCTAGAATTTTGCAGATCAGTTTGGTCAATTTTTGACCATTTTTAGGTCAGTTTAGCTCACTTTTGGATCTAGTTGAAATAGGAGAGAGGAGAGATAAAAATATCTCATTATTTGGTAGTTTAAAACTCTCCCCCACATGTGAAATAGGCGCCTCCTTCATGAGGGAAATTCCCCCATATTGAGGTGTCAAAAATGCATCATTTCTTCTAAATATCTCTCTTTTTTAACTAATAACCTTGTCCTTAGTCAACTCTTCATCTTATGTGAGTATTTACTCATTTTTGGGGGGATTTTCTTTATTTCTTTCATTTATCTCCTCCACACATTTGGATGAATCTTATTGGCCCATAGGAACCTTAATTTAAAATTTTGAAAAAATCTTGACCCTCAGGATAAGGCCTCTTGAATAGATTATACTTGATTTCTAATGCACCTTCTGAAAATCTTTTTGAACTTCTGTTTCGGGGAAACTTATTTTAATAAGAAGAGATATTTTTCCATCCAAAAATATTTAAAAACTGAATTACCTTTCTCTAGAAGATTTTCTCTCTCTAGGCCAAAACTGGTAGAAACAAGATCTTTTATATTTTTGAAGAGGGATTTGACTACAGGGGAAGATACTGGACATCCTGAGAGGCTGGGGAGGAATCTTACATTCTACCCCACTTAAAAAAGGCGAGATGTCCTCATCTCGCAGGTGGAGTATGATCTCTTTCATCTTCTTCTTCTTCTTCAATCACTTCCAGCGTTACTGCCTTGGAAGTGGACGGCCGATTTGGGAACAACTCTCTTTGACTTCCTCTATTCTGAGGTGGAGGTCTTGCATAATTCTTTATGCATCTATTTAGGCATAAAATCGAAATTGATGAAAATAACTCTTTTGAATTAAAAATAAATTTCTTTATGCATCTATTTATGCATAAAATCAAAATTGATGAAAATAACTCTTTTGAATTAAAAATAAAATTCTTTATGCATCTATTTAAAAGAATTCATACATACATATCCATATCCAGATCCATACATCCACATCCATACATCCATTTTCACATCCACATTCATACATGCATATCCACATCCACATTCATACATCCACATCCCCATTCACATTCATACATCCACACATCCATTTCCACATCCACATTCATTCATCCACATCCACATCCACATCCACATCATCCATTCATCCATCTACATCAACCCACATCATTCACACATCAAACCACAACATCCATACATCAATCTACATTAATCTACATCATTCACACATCAAACCACATCATCCATACATCAATCTACATTAATCTACATCATTCACACATCAAACCACATCATCCATACATCAATCTACATCAATCCACATCATTCACACATCAAACCACATCATCCATACATCAATCTACATTAATCTACATCATTCATACATCAAACCACATCATCCATTCACATCCGATTCACATGCCGTCATTCATTCACATCCCTTATCATTCACTCATATCACGATTCACATGCCATCACATTCCTTCACATCCTAATTCGCAGGACATCACATCCATTCATCCATTTTCATTTATCTGATTCATATCAATTCCATCCATCCATTTACATCTATCTGATTCCTATCACATCTCATCACATCTATTTACAGAATATAAGAGAATTCTAATTTTTTGATATAAAGATTCTTTACACGTCTAATTAGGCATAAAGACAACTTTAGTAGGAATAACACTTTTCTAAAAATCCTTTTATGCATTTATTTAGGCATAAATTTAATTTTAAGAAAAATAACACTTTCGAATTAAAAATAAACCTTTTATGCATTTTACTATGCATAAATTCTATTTTTATGAGAATAACACTTTCAAAATAAAAATAAATCTTTCATGTATCTATCTATGCATAAATTCAATTTCAATGAAAATAATACTTTCAAAATAAAAATAAATCTTTTATGCATCTTTCTATGCATAAAATCAAAATAGAGGAAAATAACTCTTTTGAATTAAAAATAAAATTCTTTATGTCTCTATTTATGCATAAAATCAAAATTGATGAAAATAACTCTTTTGAATTAAAAATAAAATTCTTTATGCATCTATTTAGGCATAAAATCAAAATTGATAAAAATAACTCTTTTGAATTAAAAATAAAATTCTTTATGCATCTATTTATGCATAAAATCAAAATTGATGAAAATAACTCTTTTGAATTAAAAATAAAATTCTTTATGCATCTATTTATGCATAAAATCAAAATTGATGAAAATAACTCTTTTGAAATAAAAATGGATTTCTTTATGCATCCTTCTATGCATAAAATCAAATTTGATGAGAATAACACTTTTGGATTAAAATAAATTCTTTATGCATCTTTCCATGCATAAATCCAATTTAGTAGGAATTACACTTTTAGAATAAAAGAATTTCTCTTATGCATCTCCCCACGCATAAAAACTAAATCCAATGAAAAATAATTCTTTTAAAATAAAAACTTTCTTTTATGCATCTATTTATGCATAAATTCAATTCTGATGAAAGTCACACTTTTAAAAAAAATACGTCTAATTTATGCATAAAATCCATTTATGATGAAAATCACTCTTTTAATATAAAAAAAATCTTTTATGCATATGTTTATGTATACAAATCATTTATGATGAAAATCACTCTCTTAATATTAAGAAAATCTTTTATGCATATGTTTATGCATACAAATCATTTATGATAAAAATAACTCTTTTAATATAAAAGAATTTCTTTTATGCATCCATTTATGCATAAAAATCATTTATGATGAAAATCACACTTTTAATATAAAAATTATCTTTTATGCATATGTTTATGCATACAAATCATTTATGATGAAAATCAATTTTTTAATATAAAAGAATTTCCTTTATGCATAAAAATCATTTATGATGAAAATAACACTTTTATAATCAAAATAACAATTTCAATATGCTTCCTTCTATGCATAGAATTTAATTCTAAAGAAAGTAACACTTTTTTAATAAAATATTTTTAGTATGAATTTTCTTATACCTAGGATGAAAATTAACACTTTAAGAATACATATACGATGGGAATTACTCTTTTTGGGGAAAAAAGTAAAACTTATTTTTCACAATTTTAGAAAATTTTGCCATAACCTCCTTTTTATGATTGACCATTTTTTAATTTTTAATTCTCTAAAATTAATTAGAAGTTCACCAAGAGTATTTAAATCATTCTAATGTAAACATTTTCTACTTATCAAAGAGAAACATTATGAAAAACTTGATTTTATCCATTAATCATTCATCTAGGATAAAGAATGGTTGGATTTACTAAAGAAGAGAGGGGAATGCCTTTTTTCAATGAGGCATAACATCATAATCATTTTAGAGAAGACAAAAATCATAAAAAAACATAAAATAAAATAGAAAAGAGAAGAATCTCCAACTTACAAGGGGAATTTGAGAGCTTTCCTTTGGCTTGATGGTTTGAGGGATCTACTCTTGTTTGAAACAAGAGTGGCCACCAATCTCTAGAAGAGGGAAGGTCAAAAACTAATGGATTATGAGTAAATTCACAGTTTTTGGCTCTTGGGAGAAGCAGGGTAACAGTGCAAAAACACTATTAAGCTTCAACAAAGGGGGAGGCTTCTATTTATAGGAAAAAGTGAGCCTCTAACCAAGCAAACTGATTCTAGAATTTTCCAGATCAGTTTGGTCAATTTTTGACCATTTTTAAGTAAGTTTAGCTCACTTTTTGGATCTAGTTGAAACAGGAGAGAGGAGAGATAAAAATATTTCATTATTTGGGAGTTTAAAACTCTCCCCCACATGTGAAATAGGCACCTCCTTCATGAGGGGAATTCCCCCATACTGAGGTATCAAAAATGCATCATTTCTTCTAAATATCTCTCTTTTTTAACTAATAACCTTGTCCTTAGTCAACTCTTCCTCTTATGTGAGTATTTACTCATTTTTGGGGGGATTTTCTTTATTTCTTCCATTTATCTCCTCCACACATTTGGATGAATCTTATTGGCCCATAGGAACCTTAATTTAAAATTTTAAAAAAATCTTGACCCTCAAGATAAGGCCTCTTGAACATATTATACTTGATTTCTAATGCACCTTCTGAAAATCTTTTTGAACTTCTATTTGGGGGAACTTATTTTAATAAGAAGAGATATTTTTCCATCCAAAAATATTTAAAAATTGAATTACCACTCTCTAGAAGATTTTCTCTCTTTAGGCCAAAACTGATAGAAACAAGATCTTTTATATTTCTGAAGAGGGATTTGACTACAGGGGAAGATACTGGACATCCTGAGAGGCTGGGGAGGAATCTTACATTCTATCCCACTTAAAAAAGGCGAGATATCCTCATCTCGCAGGTGGAGTATGATCTCTTTCATCTTCTTCTTCTTCTTCAATCACTTCCAGCGTTACTGCCTTGAAAGTGGACGGCCGATTTGGGAACAACTCTCTTTGACTTCCTCTATTCTGAGGTGGATGTCTTGTATTACCTTGGATTGAAACTGCAGGTTGGATAGAGGGTCTACCTCTGGGATTTCTCTGATTTTGGTGGATAGAACCCTGATTACTCTGGATGGAAGGGGCTGGAGTCTGGAATCTTGATCCCTGATTTTCCTGCCCTAAAAACCTTGATCCAAAAGGAGTTGGACAATCCATGCTACGATGTCCAAACCCTTGACAGTTATAGCATTTCACTCTCTTGTTCAAGGGTGGAACTTCTGAAGTCGAAATCCAGGGGATTGAGTTTCGAGAAAAGGACATTTCTTCCATTCTGAAACTTCCCATATCTTGGGTTTGACCCTGATATCTCTTAGGCGGAGGAAGGTTGGAATCACCTTCTGGGAATAAAACCTTTTGAAAGGTCATGGTGCTGGCTTTGGCCGCCGCGGGACTTTGACATCAAAGGCCTTGGTGAAATCCTTCGCCATCCGAACTGCTTCGGCCATGGAAACTGGCTTGGCATTCTTCACCAGGATATTTGAAGGTTCGTTCAGTCCTCGAATGAACCTGGCCATCAGCTCTTCTTCATCCAGCGGAGGCAAGTATTTGAGGAAGAGGGCGAATGCTTGGTGATATGCTTCAATAGTTCTACTCCCCTGGGTTAACTCTAAGAATTCGTTCATCTTTGTTTCTAAAAAGTCGGGAGGACAGAACCTCGTCCTTAGGTAAATTTTGAGATCAATCCAGGTTTTCGGTCGAGACGGTTTGTCTCGTAGTGGTTTCTCCATGCCACTCTAGCTGACTCCACTATCTTTAGCCTTGCAAGAGCCATTTTGCTCTTCTCATTATACCCAGTGACATCGAAGTATTCTTCCATTGATTCGATCCACTTCTCCATAGCCTCTTCCAAGTTTTTCCCTTCTCCCTTGAAAGGTCCAGGTTGCGAACTATGAAGAGTTTTACGAACATCCAGGTCGAGCTCTTCTTCATCGAGTTTTACGAACATCCAGGTCGAGTTTTATGAACATCCAGGTCGAGCTCTTCTTCATCGAGTTCGGGGTTAACATTTCTACCACGACGACCTCGATCCATGTTCCTATCAATACGAAAATTCTTGTTAAGTCTCTTTATTTATGATTCAATCCGATTTTTTATTCAACTGATTCCGGGGTTCTCTAAATAGGTCGGCTCCCCACAGAGTCAAGGGATAAAGATACTCATATAGAACGCATTATCAGTTAACAATTCATTCAGAATTATCTCATTCATATCTTTAACACAATAATGGTCCATCAGATTGAATTTTTCTATCTAAACAATCCTCCATGGGGATTTCAAATTTTCAGATTTTTAATTTATAAACCCTTAACTTGATCCATTGATCAAAAGTTAGCAGTAGTAATCTGCCAGCACAATCCACTAATCTCGTAGTGATTTGCTGAAGTCATTAACGTCATTCTAGCTACGAACATTATCACAGGGACTCGTCCCATTCATCCTCATTGTGGTTTTGCTCAGGTTATTACATTTCAACCAAATTTTAGGAATCATCATTTTTCAATCAGAATCCAAATCAATTCATCAGTTCACAACCAGAATTTAAAAATCATATCAACCACATTCGAATTCATCATCTGGAGAGCATTAATGCTTATAATTTCAAGTCTTAGATTTACTCGTATATACTGCCAATAAAGAGCTGCAGTTATACCCTCGGTATATACAGGTAGTCATGATTCTTGGAACTATAAGGTAAATACCATCATGTCTAGGCCTCAAGCAAGTCAGGGACCCCATACAATTGTGGTACTTCCATCTTAGATTTACTCGTATATACTGCCAGTAAAGAGCTGCAGTTATACCCTCGGTATATACAGGTAGTCATGATTCTTGGAACTATAAGGTAAATACCATCATGTCTAGGCCTCAAGCAAGTCAGGGACCCCATACAATTGTGGTACTTTCATCTGAAGACCCAATTACCAATTACGAATTTCAGTTTGAATATCAAATTGTATGAATTTTATCACACAATTACACCCTTTTAGCTTCTTGATAAAGTTCTGACATGTTTGGCTTCTCGGTTGATCCTCATTAGCCAAATTGCTCTGATACCAACTGTAAGATCCCTGTCCCCACCGCGCAACAAATTCAAGGGTGCTAGCAGCAAAAGTAGCACTTCTTGCACGGGGCAGGGTCCCACACTTGGGGCCTCACCCATGGATATCCGGACAAGAGACTAATCCATCGATTTTTCCAAAACCGAACCGGAAAAAACATCCTTTGCCCGAAAAGCACAGGCGATTCCTCCAGGATAACTTTTTCCTAACGTAGTCAAAAGCCTTAACTAACTGAGCTCATATGACCGAACCCGTAAGTCCCATAATCAGATCAGGGAAAAAGACTGTACTTGGAACATAGAGACCAACGCTTTTTTCCTCATTGAGAGGCACAGCCGTTGATTCTTTTCCATAGAACAATTTTTGTCAGGGATTTACTTCATCTATCGAACTAAACAGAAATTGAGTCTCGATTTACGGATCCATCAGTCCAGCCCATCAGTCCCATGGGTTAGCCAACCGCCCAATCACTGTAGTGATGGGATCCAATTAGGAATTTGGTTAGGTTTTGTCCCGGGTACCAGGGAAAAGAGTTCCCAGGCCCCCTAGCCGGATGCTCATGCAAACATAAAACTAGTCACACCACTTACACACCCAATATGAAATTGCCTTTTTTTCTCAGCATCAGCTATCTTTAATGAAACCATTGTGTCACTGATCACAATCCTCAAAATCTCTGGTTGAATCCTTATTTTCAATCATTCCTTCATCGGTGTACTTATGGCATCATTAGCAACCAGAACGCTCACCACCTGTTCACTCAGGGGCCTTTTTGATAGTTCCTAGCTCATAGTAACCGGCAATATACTCACATAACAAAATGGAATCTCCGTGGAAGATCAGCAAGATCAACCAACAAATCCATATAAAAGAGTCATGGACTCATCCATTGAGGACCAACAAGGTCAATCAACTAGATCCACACCCGAATTCAGAAAACAACTCTTACTCCTTGATCCAATATCTTCCCCGATGCACGTGTGGGTATCTTTGGCGACCCAGAGTCCTAGCACCGTATGTTCAGCACCCTCTAGGATCCTTCGCGCAGAGGTCACCTAGCGCTTCACTCATAGGCCGCTTCCTTGGTCCCTCATCCACCGTACTGGAAGCTCACCATTTAAATCAAACCGAGGCTGGTCAAAACCTCGGCCGACCATGCTACGCGAGACGTCCTCCGTTGACTCTTTGTGAGCTGTTGTAACTTTATCAATTAGGTCTCCACGACCTTAATCACAAGACGATCAAGATGCTTCCCCAGCATTCTTGACATAAAATAATCATTTACAAACAGGTCACAAATACAGTTTCTATAATGAACTCTCATCTTTCTACATTATCCCTCATCAGCCCACATTACTTATTCCACATTCCATTCATATGTGTACTCATTCTCATCCAATCACATCATTTTCCATCTCATCACATCAGATTCATTCACATCACATATCATTTATTCACATCCCAATTCACATGTCATCACATCTCATCCATTTACTCATATCGACGTCACATCATTTCACATACACATTTACTCATATCGACGTCACATCATTTCACATACACATTCGCATTCATTATTCCACATACACATCCACATTCGTACCACATCCACATCCATACATCCACTTTCACATCCGCATTCATACATACATGTCCATATCCACATCCATACATCCATTTTCACATCCACATCCACATCCATACATCCATTTTCACATCCACATTCATACATGTATATCCACATCCACATTCATACATGCATATCCACATCCACATTCATACATCCACATCCCCATTCACATTCATACATCCACACATCATCCACATTCATTCATCCACATCCACATCCACATCCACATTCATACATCCACATCATCCATTTATCCATCTACATCAACCCACATCATTCACACATCAAACCACATCATCCATACATCAATCTACATTAATCTACATCATTCACACATCAAACCACATCATCCATACATCAATCTACATCATTCACACATCAAACCACATCATCCATAAATTAATCTACATTAATCTACATCATTCATACATCAAACCACATCATCCATTCACATCCGATTCACATGCCATCATTCATTCACATCCCTTATCATTCACTCATATCATGATTCACATGCCATCACATTCCTTCACATCCTAATTCGCAGGACATCACATCCATTCATCCATTTCTATTTATCTAATTCATATAACTTCCATCCATCCATTTACATCTATCTGATTCCTATCACATCTCATCACATCTATTTATAAAATGTAAGAGAATTCTAATTTTTTGATATAAAGATTCTTTACGCATCTAATTAGGCATAAAGACAACTTTAGTAGAAATAACACTTTTCTAAAAATCCTTTTATGCATTTATTTAGGCATAAATTCAATTTTAAGGAAAATAACACTTTCGAATTAAAAATAAACCTTTTATGCATTTTACTATGCATCAAGAAGCTAAAAGGGTGTAATTGTGTGATAAAATTCATACAATTTGATATTCAAACTGAAATTCGTAATTGGTAATTGGGTCTTCAGATGGAAGTACCACAATTGTATGGGATCCCTAACTTGCTTGAGGCCTAGACATGATGGTATTTACCTTATAGTTCCAAGAACCATGACTACCCGTATATACCGAGGGTATAACTGCAGCTCTTTACTGGCAGTATATGCGAGTAAATCTAAGACTTAAAATTATAAGCATTAATGCTATCCAAATGATGAATTCGAATGTGGTTGATATGATTTTTAAATTCTGAATGTGAACTGATGAATTGATTTAGATTTTGATTGAAAAATGATGATTCTTGTAATAAGCCGAGCAAAACCACAATGAGGATGAATGGGACGAGTCCCTGTGATAATGTTCGTAGCTAGAATGATGTTAATGACTTTAGCAAATCACTATGAGATTAGTGGATTGTGCTGGCAGATTACTACTGTTTACTTTTGATCAGTGGATCAAGTTAAGGGTTGATAAATTAAAAATCTAAAAATTTGAAATCCCCATGGAGGATTGTTTAGATAGAAAAATTCAATCTGATGGACCATTATTGTGTTAAAGATATGAATGAGATAATTCTGAATGAATTGTTAACTGATAATGCGTTCTATATGAGTATCTTTATCCCTTGACTGTATGGGGAGCCGACCTATTTAGAGAACCCCGGAATCAGTTGAATCAAAAATCGGATTGAATCATAAATAAAGAGACTTAACAAGAATTTTCGTATTGATAGGAACATGGATCGAGGTCGTCGTGGTAGAAATGTTAACCCCCAACTCGATGAAGAAGAGCTCGACCTGGATGTTCGTAAAACTTGACTTGGATGTTCGTAAAACTCGATGAAGAAGAGCTCGACCTGGATGTTTGTAAAACTCTTCATAGTTCGTAGCCTAGACCTTTCAAGGGAGAAGGGAAAAACTTGGACGAGGCTGTGGAGAAGTGGATCGAATCAATGGAAGAATACTTCGATGTCACCGGGTACAATGAGAAGAGCAAAATGGCTCTTGCAAGGCTAAAGATAGTGGAGTCAGCTAGAGTGGCATGGAGAAACCACTGTGAGACAAACCGTCTCGACCGAAATACCCAAACCTGGACTGACCTTAAAATTTACCTAAGGACGAGGTTCTGTCCTCCCGGCTTTTTAGAAACAAAGATGAACGAATTCTTAGAGTTAACCCATGGGAGTAGAACTATTGAAGCATATCACCAAGCATTCGTCCTCCTCCTCAAATACTCGCCTCCGTTGGATGAAGAACAGCTGATGGCCAGGTTCATTCGGGGACTGAACGGACCTTCAAATATCCTGGTGAAGAATGCCAAGCCAGTTTCCATGGCCGAAGCAGTTCGGATGGCGAAGGATTTCGCCAAGGCCTTTGATGTCAAAGTCCCGCCAAAGCCAACACCATCACCTTTCAAAAGGTTTTTATTCCCAGAAGGTGATTCCAACCTTCCTCCGCCTAAGAGATATCAGGGTCAAACCCAAGATATGGGAAGTTCTAGAATGGAAGAAATGTCCTTTTCCCGAAACTCAATCCCCTGGATTTCAACTTCAGAAGTTCCATCCTTGAACAAGAGAGTAAAATGCTATAACTGTCAAGGGTTTGGACATCGCAGCATGGATTGCCCAACTCCTTTTGGATCAAGGTTTTCAGGGCAGGAAAATCAGGGATCAAGATTCCAGACTCCAGCCCCTTCTGTCCAGAGTAATCAGGGTTCTATCCGCTAAAATCAGAGAAATCCCAGAGATAGACCCTCTATCCAACCTGCAATTTCAATCCAAGGTAATGCAAGACCTCCACCTCAGAATAGAGGATCGGCTGTCCACTTCCAAGGTAGTAACGCTGGAAGTGATTGAAGAAGAAGAAGAAGATGAAAGAGATCATACTCCACCTGCGAGATGAGAACATCTCACCTTTTTTAAGTGGGGTAGAATGTAAGATTCCTCCCCAGCCTCTCAGGATGTCCAGTATCTTCCCCTGTAGTCAAATCCCTCTTCAGAAATATAAAAGATCTTATTTCTACCAGTTTTGGCCTAGAGAGAGAAAATCTTTTAGAGAGTGGTAATTCAATTTTTAAATATTTTTGGATGGAAAAATATCTCTTCTTATTAAAATAAGTTCCCCCGAAATAGAAGTTCAAAAAGATTTTCAGAAGGTGCATTAGAAATCAAGTATAATATGTTCAAGAGGCCTTATCCTGAGGGTCAAGATTTTTTTGAAATTTTAAATTAAGGTTTCTATGGGCCAATAAGATTCATCCAAATGTGTGGAGGAGATAAATGGAAGAAATAAAGAAAATCCCCCCAAAAATGAGTAAATACTCACATAAGATGAAGAGTTGACTAAGGACAAGGTTATTAGTTAAAAAAGAGAGATATTTAGAAGAAACGATGCATTTTTGACACCTCAGTATGGGGGAATTTCCCTCATGAAGGAGGCACCTATTTCACATGTGGCGGAGAGTTTTAAACTCCCAAATAATGAGATATTTTTATCTCTCCTCTCTCCTGTTTCGACTAGATCCAAAAAGTGAGCTAAACTGACCTAAAAATGGTCAAAAATTTACCAAACTGATCTGGAAAATTCTAGAATCAGTTTGCTTGGTTAGAGGCTCACTTTTTCCTATAAATAGAAGCCTCCCCCTTTGTTGAAGCTTAATAGTGTTTTTGCACTGTTACCCTGCTTCTCCCAAGAGCCAAAAACTGTGAATTTACTCATAATTCATTAGTTTTTGACCTTCCCTCTTCTAAAGATTGGTGGCCACTCTTGTTTCAAACAAGAGTAGATCCCTCAAACCATCAAGCCAAAGGAAAGCTCTCAAATTCTCCTTGTAAGTTGGAGATTCTTCTCTTTTCTATTTTATTTTATGTTTTTTTATGATTTTTATCTTCTCTAAAATGATTATGATGTTATGCCTCATTGAAAAAAGGCATTCCTCTCTCTTCTTTAGTAAATCCAACCATTCTTTATCCTAGATGAATGATTAATGGATAAAATCAAGTTTTTCATAATGTTTCTCTTTGATAAGTAGAAAATGTTTACATTAGAATGATTTAAATACTCTTGGTGAACTTCTAATTAATTTTAGAGAATTAAAAATTAAAAAATGGTCAATCATACAAAGGAGGTTATGGCAAAATTTTCTAAAATTATGAAAAATAAGTTTTACTTTTTTTTTTGAAAAAGAGTAATTCCCATCGTATATGTATTCTTAAAGTGTTAATTTTCATCCTAGGTATAAGAAAATGCATAATAAATTTTTTTTTATTAAAAAAGTGTTACTTTCTTTAGAATTAAATTCTATGCATAGAAGGAAGCATATTGAAATTGTTATTTTGATTATAAAAGTGTTATTTTAATCATAAATGATTTTTATGCATAAATGGATGCATAAAGGAATTTCTTTTATATTAAAAGAGTGATTTTCATCATAAATGATTTGTATGCATAAACATATGCATAAAAGATAATTTTTATATTATAAGTGTGATTTTCATCATAAATGATTTTTATGCATAAAAGAAATTCTTTTATATTAAAAGAGTGATTTTTATCATAAATGATTTGTATGCATAAAAGATTTTTTTAATATTAAAAGAGTGATTTTCATCATAAATGATTTGTATGCATAAACATATGCATATAAGATTTTTTTATATATTAAAAGAGTGATTTTCATCATAAATGGATTTTATGCATAAATTAGATGCATAAAAGAAATTGTTTTTTTTATAAAAGTGCGACTTTCATCAGAATTGAATTTATGCATAAATAGATGCATAAAAGAACGTTTTTATTTTAAAAGAATTTATTTTCAATGGATTAGTTTTTATGCATGGGAAGATGCATAAGAGAAATTCTTTTATTCTAAAAGTGTAATTCCTACTAAATTGGATTTATGCATGGAAAGATGCATAAAGAATTTATTTTAATCCAAAAGTGTTATTCTCATCAAATTTGATTTTATGCATAGAAGGATGCATAAAGAAATCCATTTTTATTTCAAAAGAGTTATTTTTGTCAATTTTGATTTTATGCATAAATTGATGCATAAAGAATTTTATTTTTAATTCGAAAGTGTTATTTTCATCAATTTTGATTTTATGCATAAATAGATGCATAAAGAATTTTATTTTTAATTCAAAAGAGTTATTTTCATCAATTTTGATTTTATGCATAAATAGATGCATAAAGAATTTTATTTTTAATTCAAAAGAGTTATTTTCATCAATTTTGATTTTATGCCTAAATAGATGCATAAAGAATTTTATTTTTAATTCAAAAGAGTTATTTTCATCAATTTTGATTTTATGCATAAATAGAGGCATAAAGAATTTTATTTTTAATTCAAAAGAGTTATTTTCATCAATTTTGATTTTATGCATAGAAAGATGCATAAAAGATTTATTTTTATTTTGAAAGTGTTATTGATATATTTGGCTTCTCGGTTGATCCTCATTAGCCAAATTGCTCTGATACCAACTGTAAGATCCTTGTCCCCACCACGCAACAAATTCAGGGGTGCTAGCAGCGAAAGTAGCACTTCTTACGCGGGGCAGGGTCCCACACTCGGGGCCTCACCCACCACGGATATCCGGACAAGAGACTAATCCATCGATTTTCCAAAAGCGAACCTGGAAAAACTTCCTTTGCCCGGAAAGTACGGGCGATTCCACCAGGATAACTTTTCCCTAAAAACGTAGTCAAAAGCCTTAACTAACTGAGCTCATATGACCGAACACGTAAGTCCCATAATCAGATCAGGGAAAAAGACTGTACTTGGATCATAGAGACCAACGCTTTTTTCCTCATTGAGAGGCACAACCGTTGATTCTTTTCCATAGAACAATTTTTGTCCTGGATTTACTTCATCTATTGAACTAAACAGAAATTGAGTCTCGATTTACGGATCCATCAGTCCAGCCCATCAGTCCCATGGGTTAACCGACCGCCCAACCACTGTAGTGATGGGATCCAATTAGGAATTTGGTTAGGTTTTGTCCCGGGTACCAGGGAAAAGAGTTCCCAGGCCCCCTAGCCGGATGTTCATGCAAACATAAAACTAGTCACACCACTTACACACCCAATATGAAATTGCCTTTTTTTCTCAGCACATCAGCTATCTTTAAAACAATCCTTTAAAACAATCCTTTAATGAAACCATTGTGTCACTGATCACAATCCTCAAAATCTCTGGTTGAATCCTTATTTCCAATCATTCCTTCATCGGTGTACTTATGGCATCATTGGCAACCAGAACGCTCACCACCTGTTCACATAGGGGCCTTTTCGATAGTTCCTAGCTCATAGTAACCGATAATATATTCACATAACAAAATGGAATCTCCGTGGAAGATCAGCAAGATCAACCAACAGATCCATATAAAAGAGTCATGGACTCATCCGTTGAGGACCAGCAAGGTCAATCAACTAGATCCACACCCGAATTCAGAAAACAACTCTTACTCCTTGATCCAATATCTTCCCCGACGCACGTGTGGGTATCTTCGGCGACCCAGAGCCCGAGCACCGTATGGTCAGCACCCTCTAGGATCCTTCGCAGGTCACCTAGCGCTTCACTCATAGGCCGCTTCCTTGGTCCCTCATCCACCGTAGAGCGGAAGCTCACCATTTAAATCAAACCGAGGCTAGTCAAGACCTCGGCCGACCATGCTACACGAGACGTCCTCCGTTGACTCTCCGCCGTTAGCTGTTGCAACTTTATCAGTTAGGTCTCCACGACCTTAATCACAAGATGGTCAAGATGCTTCCCCAGCATTCTTGACATAAAACAATCATTTACAAACAGGTCACAAATACAGTTTCTATAATGAACTCTCGTCTTTCTACATTATCCCTCATCAGCCCACATTACTTATTCCACATTCCATTCATATGTGTACTCATTCTCATCCAATCACATCATTTTCCATCTCATCACATCAGATTCATTCACATCACATATCATTTATTCACATCCCAATTCACATATCATCACATCTCATCCATTTACTCATATCGACGTCACATCATTTTGCACACATTCGCATTCATTATTCCACATACACATCCACATTCGTACATCCACATCCATACATCCACTTTCACATCTGCATTCATACATACATGTCCATATCCACATCCATACATCCACATCCAGATCATACATCCACATCCATACATCCATTTCCACATCCACATCCACATCCATACATCCACCATTTTCACATCCACATTCATACATGCATATCCACATCCATACATCCACATCCCCATTCACATTCATACATCCACACATACATTTTCGCATCCACATTCATTCATCCACATCCACATCCACATTCATTTATCCACATCCACATCATCCATTCATCCATCTACATCAACCCACATCATTCACACATCAAACCACAACATCCATACATCAATCTACATTAATCTACATCATTCACACATCAAACCACATCAATCTACATTAATCTACATCATTCACACATCAAACCACATCATCCATACATCAATCTACATCAATCCACATCATTTACACATCAAACCACATCATCCATACATCAATCTACATTAATCTACATCATTCATATATCAAACCACATCATCCATTCACATCCGATTCACATGTCGTCATTCATTCACATCCCTTATCATTCACTCATATCACGATTCACATGCCATCACATTCCTTCATATCCTAATTCACAGGACCTCACATCCATTCATCCATTTTCATTTATCTGATTCATATCACTTCCATCCATTATATCTGATTCCTATCACATCTCATCACATCTATTTATAGAATGTAAGAGAATTTTAATTTTTTGATATAAAGATTCTTTACGCGTCTAATTAGACATAAAGACAACTTTAGTAGGAATAACACTTTTCTAAAATTCCTTTTATGCATTTATTTAGGCATAAATTCAATTTTAAGAAAAATAACACTTTCGAATTAAAAATAAACCTTTTATGCATTTTACTATGCATAAATTCTATTTTTATGAGAATAACACTTTCAAAATAAAAATAAATCTTTTATGTATCTATCTATGCATAAATTCAATTTCAATGAAAATAATACTTTCGAAATAAAAATAAATCTTTTATGTATCTATCTATGCATAAAATCAAAATTGATGAAAATAACTCTTTTGAATTAAAAATAAAATTCTTTATGCCTCTATTTATGCATAAAATCAAAATTGATGAAAATAACTCTTTTGAATTAAAAATAAAATTCTTTATGCATCTATTTAGGCATAAAATCAAAATTGATGAAAATAACTCTTTTGAATTAAAAATAAAATTCTTTATGCATCTATTTATGCATAAAATCAAAATTGATGAAAATAACTCTTTTGAATTAAAAATAAAATTCTTTATGCATCTATTTATGCATAAAATCAAAATTGATGAAAATAACTCTTTTGAAATAAAAATGGATTTCTTTATGCATCCTTCTATCCATAAAATCAAATTTGATGAGAATAACACTTTTGGATTAAAATAAATTCTTTATGCATCTTTCCATGCATAAATCCAATTTAGTAGGAATTACACTTTTAGAATAAAAGAATTTTTCTTATGCATCTTCCCATGCATAAAAACTAAATCCAATGAAAAATAATTCTTTTAAAATAAAAACTTTCTTTTATGCATCTATTTATGTATAAATTCAATTCTGATGAAAGCCACACTTTTATAAAGAAAACAATTTCTTTTATGCATCTAATTTATGCATAAAATCCATTTATGATGAAAATCACTAATATAAAAAATATCTTTTATGCATATGTTTATGCATACAAATCATTTATGATGAAAATAACTCTTTTAATATAAAAAAAATCTTTTATGCATATGTTTATGCATACAAATCATTTATGATAAAAATCACTCTTTTATTATAAAATAATTTCTTTTATGCATCCATTTATGCATAAAAATCATTTATGATGAAAATCACACTTTTAATATAAAAATTATCTTTTATGCATATGTTTATGCATACAAATCATTTATGATAAAAATCATTCTTTTAATATAAAAGAATTTCTTTTATGCATCCATTTATGCATAAAAATCATTTATGGTGAAAATAACACTTTTATAATCAAAATAACAATTTCAATATACTTCCTTCTATGCATAGAATTTAATTCTAAAGAAAGTAACACTTTTTTAATAAAATATTTTTAGTATGCATTTTCTTATACCTAGGATGAGAATTAACACTTTAAGAATACATATACGATGGGAATTACTCTTTTTGAAAAAAAAAGTAAAACTTATTTTTCACAATTTTAGAAAATTTTACCATAACCTCCTTTGTTTTGTATGACTGACCATTTTTCAATTTTTAATTCTCTAAAATTAATTAGAAGTTCACCAAGAATTGTATCACCTCATTAATTGTATCACCTCATTAATGAAGTGTGTGCCATTGTCGCTCACGATCTCAAGAGGGCATCCGAAGAAGCGAGTGATCACTGACTCATACAGGAATTTTGCAGTAGATTGTGCATCAGCCTTGTGTGGGTAGCCCTTGCTTTTTGACCCATTTTGTGCAATAGTCCGAGTAGCTGTGATGTATCGAGCTTGAGTGTATCAAGCCATGGGACTAATGGGTTCTATGCCATCAATGTCCCATTTTTCAAACGGTTGCAAGGACACAATGGTGTTCAAGGGGCATTCTATCCTTAAAGCGTGGAATTATCGCTCATTGGCATTCATCACACCGCTTGACATACTCTGTTGCATCGACCATCAAGGTGGGCCACTATAGCCCTATTGTGAGGACTTTGCGTACAGTGACATTTGCTGCAAAGTGCCCCCCAGCACAGGCAGAGTGAGCTTGTTCTAAAAGGAAGACATATTCATCTTCTCGGACACATCATCATATAATTTTGTCTTTCCCTTGCCTTGTAGAGTTGGCCTGCAAACAATTGGTAGGGGCCGCCTGTTTAATGAGGCACTGTGCACGGTCTTTGTTAAGGAGTGGGTCAACTGGTAGGCCATTGGCCAGGAAGTGTGTAACCTCCTCTCCCCATTCCAGAATTAAGCATAGTTGGAACAAGGCAGCGTGTGGTAAATCGTCATCAACTCCCACCGGTGGCTCGCCCGTTAGGAATGCGAGACATATGTTCTGCCAAGACGTGTTGTGAGCCCTTTCGCACTGTTACAGTGAAGTTAAATTCAAGCAAGATCGACAACCATCGGGTGCTTCTTCCGGCTGTGCACGGTTTGTTTACCAGATATAGAAGAGCTTGATGGTCTACAAAGAAGATAAATTTGGTTGCCAGAAGATAATGGTGAAACTTTTTGATCCTGTAAACCATGGCTAACCCTTCCCTCTCAGTGGTGGTATAATTTCATTGAGTTGGCTGGCTGGCAAACCTGATGGGGAAATCCATCTTCTGTTCACCGGGTTGGGCTAGCACAACTGAAAAGGCGGAGGTGTCAATGTGGACATAAAATATGATGTCCTAGTTGGGGAACCTCAAAATAGGAGCACTTGCCAAGGCTTTCTTTAGGGTGGTATACGCCTGTTGACATTCCTATGTTCACTCAAAGAGGATTAGGAGTTTGTAAAGGGGGTGAGATATATCGACATACATGAAAATGAAATGCCAATAATAGCCAACGTATCCCATGAAGCGCTGGACTCCCTTAAAGTTGGTTGGTGGTGGCAGCTCAAGGATGAGCCACACCTTGCTGTGTGTCATCAGTGGTGGAGATTCCTTGTTTGGAGACTATATGTCCTAGGATGACTCCATAATGCTGAACCTAAAACTAGCATTTGAGAGGGTTCAAGGAAATATGGTAGAGCCTACATCTTTCTAGCACCTTCTATAAACATTCAAGGTGTGCTTTCCACGTGGAATTAACATAGAGGTCATCCATAAGAACCTCAAGGAATTTTCGTACATACTCCTTGTAGGCTATGCACATCAGACACTGGAAGGTGCCGGGGGCATTGGTTAGCCCAAAAGGCATGACACGGTATGCATAAGTTCTCCACTCAGTAGTAGGCAAAGGCTATTTTGATTGATCTTTGGGATCGATCATCAATACTTGATTGTATCCAGAGAATCCATTCAAAAAGCTATAGGCTTCCTTTCCTGCAACTCTTTTGAGCACGTGCTTTGTGAAGGGTAAAGGATAGTGATCCCGTATAGTGGCGGCATTAACATTTTTGAGGTCCACGCACACTTGCACCTTTCCGTTCTTTTTGGACACTATCACTATGGGTGATACCCATTCCGTGTGCTCAATTTCATAGATGAATCTGGTGTCTACGAGTTGATCAATTTCTTCTCAGACCATCTTGGAGAACTTTGGATTCATAGGGTAAGCTCTTTGCTTGACCGGTGGTCTCACTCCATCAACCATAGGAATGGTGTGTTTGACTACTTCGGGAGGTACACCCTTCATATCTGTGTACTTCCAGGCAAAGCAATCCTAGAATTCAGTGAGGAGAGAGATGATTTTGGTTTCTTCCAAGTGGCTGGACCATTGACTCCCTACTCAAGCAAAGTGGGTTCGTGAAAGCGGCTCCCCTCTGATCATTATACCGAATGAGCTCTTAAAGGTTCTGAAGTGTTTGGGGACTTGTTTAGTCTCTTCTGCTTTCGCGCTTTCCTCTTCTATCAAATTTTTTGGCTTCTTTCTTTGCAAGTGCTAACGTCTTGTTGCGTGCTTTGCACGCAGAGAGCGACAAAGCTTTTGGGGTTTGAGTTGGGGTTCAATGGGTTGACTAGAGTATACACCATATATTCAATAGTCACCTGTGAGACGAGACTCTCAAAGCCACTTTTTGTACAAGAGCCATTTGATAACCAAATGACTCCCACCAAAAAAGTGGCTGGACCATTGACTCCCTACTCGAGCAAAGTGGGTTCGTGAAAGCGGCTCCCCTCTGATCATTATACCGAATGAGCTCTTGGAGGAAGTCTCTTTGCTTGTCCTGCATGGGAAGTATCCTTGGCAAGTAGGCATCTCGATCGAAAAGTAGCTCCTCATCGGCGCAAAGAGCCTTGGTACTTTGTAAGCAGGATGCAACAAGGCCGCAAGACCATGGATAGGTCTACGCATCCATCGCCACCTCCTCTCCACAAGTGCCACGATCGAATCGTGTCGCGGAGTGAGTGGAGGCTCGGTGGGATCCCTAGAATGCAAAAATTTCACTTTAAGGTTAAGTCTTTAAGGAACGAGAAAGAGATGTGAAAACGAGATTTGAAAACATGGGACATGGGTTTACCTAATCCACTCCATAGGAGTGTCGGGGTCCTCCTCATCAAGCACGGTGGTTGCACGAATCTCCGCTAGAGCCTCTCGCCATGAAGTGGGTGAGTAGCCCCAATGTGGAGCCCTCCATGTCGGCCATGCGCAAAACTAGTTAGTAGTTACGACTCTAGAGACTAGAGTATACACCATATATTCCATAAGAGAGTTAGAAATTAGAATGTAAGAACTAGTTAGTAGTTAGGACTCTAGAGACTATAGTATACACCATATATTGAATAGTCACCTATGACAAGACTCTCAAAGCCACTTTTTGTACGTGAGCCATTTGATAACCAAATGACTTCCACCAAAAAAGTGGCTGGACCATTGACTCCCTACTCGAGCAAAGTGGGTTCGTGAAAGCGGCTCCCCTCTCTGATCATTATACTGAATGAGCTCTTGGAGGAAGTCTCTTTGCTCGTGCATGGGAAGTATCCTTGGCAAGTAGGCATCCCGATCGGAAAGTAGCTCCTCATCGGCGAAGAGCCTTGGTACTTTGTAAGCGCAGGATGCAACAAGGCCGCAAGACCATGGATAGGTCTATGCATCCATCGCCACCTCCTCTCTCCACAAGCGCCACGATCGAATCGCGTCGCAGAGTGAGTGGAGGCTCGGTGGGATCCCTAGAATGCAAAAATTTCACTTTAAGGTTAAGTCTTTAAGGAACGAGAAAGAGATGTGAAAACGAGATTTGAAAACATGGGACATGGATTACCTAATCCACTCCATAGGAGTGTCCGGGTCCTCCTCATCAAGCACGATGGTCGCACGAATCTCCGCTAGAGCCTCTCGCCACCATGAAGTGGGTGAGTAGAGCCCCAATGTGGAGCCCTCCATGTCGGCCATGTGCAAAACCCTATACAAGGGAGTCAGTAATGACAATGGCACACACCATGCACAAAACCCTATACAAGGGAGTCACTAATGACAATGGCACACACCTCGCGCCAAAAGGACTCTCTCATGCATAGCCGTTGAACGGCTCAGGCCTCGTCTGCACTAGTCACCAACTCCTCCCTTAGTCATCCGACAAAATCTGAGGAGACCACGGTCATCTGGAGCTTCAGTTGCATGTCATATAGCCGCTCCAAGAGAAGCCGCATACAGGCAAACCGCGTGGAAGAGGGCTTCTTAAGCTCCAAGTCGCTTTGCTCGCGAAACATAGCGAGCACCACTCTAGCTTCCCCACATCCTCCATGAGTAGGTCTAGACAATGGGAGGCACAAGGAGTCCATATAAAGGATGGGAACCCCGCCTGTACCAAGCGCCCCATTTTGCGGCAATTGGATGCATTGTCTGTGGGTGGATAACTTGAATGACATTTTCATGTTCGACCTACAAGTAACACAATGGCAATTTGACAAATGCAATGACATTCTTAGAAGTTAGAAGCTTGAACATAGAACATAGTACATACCTCTATGATGGCTTGCCGGATGTGAGGATAGATAAAGTCCCCCGATGTTTTTTGCCATTTGCCCTTCCGGTATCCACGACACATAAGAAGTATGTGCCAAGAGCACATGAAACAAGGATGTTCATGATACCTCTCGTCTTCCAATCACTCCATCCATTGGAGAGGATAGAGCAACCATACTTCGCCCATCCTTCCCGCACGGGTGTGAGTTTGTCATTGATCCTTTGCCTCTCATCATCAAGCGCGGTGCTGCGCATCTCATGGTAGGTGATACCATGCCATTCACCATGGGATGGCCCCACCTCCGCAATGGCCTTCACCATTTTGTGCCATTGTGGAACCTTGAGCACATTGAAGGAGAGAGTGCAATCTATCACCGTGCGTGCAATCCCTTCATTCGCGGCTTTCACCTTCGCCTTCACATAGGTGAGGTTGTTGATGTTTGCACCAATGGTGGTTTGCCTCAAAACCGGAGAGCTCTCCTCCCTTGGCCTCTTTAATTGGAAATTGGAACCCCGCCTGAGATAGAGCCGGAGCCGGATGGGATGGGCAAAGGAGTCACGGATGTGGAGGTACCAAACATGGAAGCTCCCCCACGTCCACCTTTGCTCGGTTGTGGATGAGCAAGTACTTCTTCACTATACCATCCGCAATTTCTTGGGGAATCTCCTTGCACGGCGCCACTTCCCCACCAAGCTTGGACACGTGTAAGGAGCCTTGTGACGCTACTTGTGTAACCCTTCCCGCAAAAGTTACACGTCCATTTCCATGACCCCGAATTTTCGGTAGGTTTCTCACTGGTGGTGGTGTATAAGGCAAAAGTCTCATGCTTTTCCTTTCCTCTAGACCTCATTGCCAAAGTGGCAAAGTCTAAAGAGAGAGAGAGAGCTTGTCAGGGAAAGAGAGCTTGAGAGAGAGATAGATAGAGCCTAGGTAATAGTAGGCCTTGAGAGACAGAGAGAGCTTGAGAGCTTGAGCTTAAGAGAGCTTGAGAGAGAGAGAGAGAGAGAGAGAGAGAGAGAGAGAGAGAGAGAGAGAGAGAGAGAGAGCTTGGGATATAGATAGAGCCTTGAGAGAGAGAGAGAGCTTGAGAGCTTGGGAGAAAGATAGAGCCTTAAGAGAGAGAGAGAGCTTGAGAGCTTGGGAGATAGATAGAGCTTGAGAGCTTGGGAGATAGATAGAGCCTTGAGAGAGAGAGAGAGAGAGAGAGAGAGAGAGAGAGAGAGAGAGAGAGAGCTTGAGAGAGCTTGAGCTTGAGCCTTGAATGATGAGAGGGAGAGACAAGAGCCAAGGCTCTAGAGACTAGCATGGAGGTGAAAGCCTAGGCCCTAAAGGGATCCAAGGGCCAAGGCCATGTGGCCCATCATCCATGGCACACGAAAAAATGGCTACAACAAACGACAGACATGCGCGAAAAAACGGAAAAAAAACATGCAATAAAAAAATGATAAAAAACAGGCATTTTTTGTCATGTCCGTTTTGCTGACGTATGGTACGAAATGGTATGATGGTATGTTCGTTTCGCTAGACCGAAACGTCCACCGACGTCAAAAACATTTCGGAACAGTTTCGCACTGCTCGTTTTGCACCGTTCGGTACTTTTCATGCCTGTGCTGAGTACGCGTCCCGCAAACAACTATGCTTGACACCACACATGATGGTTCACATTAATCAAATTATGGTAGTGGGCTTTGCATCCATGCAACAATGTATTCTTGAAGTGTATCCATTACTGGATTGAGTAATTATTGACTTTTTGCAATACTAATACTATTTAACACATCTACTCTTTTGTTTGGATCCTAGTGATCAATGGAAATGGATCTACTCTCTTTGGTTAACAACCACTTAACAATCAAGATGCAATTGTTGTTGAAATATATAAGTGAATAGGGTGTGTGCGGGAACAAGCCCTTAGCTAGAGGCTGTAAAAGAGAATCTGTAAATGTGAGAGAACCTGTGAAAAGGTGAGAAGAATCTACTGGGAGAGAATAAAGGGTAGCATGAGGAGATTTAGGAGGTGTGGAGATATTCTCAGAGAGGTGGAGAGAATCAAGCAAAAGAGGTGGAGTGAATCAAGGAGAAATCAGTGGGATTATATGCTTGGATGTAAACTCTATAAATTGAGGCATTAGCCTAATGAGAACTTGCTGGTTTTTTATTATCCATGCCTACATTAAGCTATCAGCCTCACTAATCATGTGTTCATTATCATCTAATCTCTTTGTTAATGATGTTGATTCTGGCATTTGATCCACCATAGCTCATCAAATTGCTATAATTTTAACATGGTATCAGAGCCTAGCCTAGAATCCATCAATTTGTGAGCCCATTATCTTGCTATAATGACTTGGCTAATTAGGATTAGTAGAAAATTAATATTTTCACCTCTTTTTCAACTAACCTCTGCACCCCCAGCCAATGGAGGAGCTCTCTCTCTCCCTTCAGACAAACCATATTTGAGCCACCGATGATGTAGGCCATGTGGTAGATGTATGTGTGAGCACTTTAGTCAAGGTCACGGGCACTTATAGTAGCCTTGGACACATAGAGAGAGAGAGTGTCAAGGACTATGAGTTTAGGGACTTGAGGCACTGGTCGCGGACTATCAAGTAAGAGGGAAACTTGGTATAGGGTCCAAGTGTGCTAGGAGTATTCACTTGAGGGGAGGTGTTGAAATATACAAGTGAATAGGAGGGTGTGTGCGGGAACAAGCCCTCGGCTAGAGGCTGTAAAAGAGAATCTATAAATGTGAGAGAACCTGTGAAAAGGTGAGAAGAATCTACTGGGAGAGAATAAAGGGTAGCATGAGGAGATTTAGGAGGTGTGGTGATATTCTGGGAGAGGTGGAGAGAATCAAGCAAAAGAGATGGAGTGAATCAAGGAGAAATCAGTGGGATTAGATGCTTGGATGTAAACTCTATAAATTGAGGCATTGGCCTAATGAGAACTTGCTGGTTTTTGATTATCCATGCCTACATTAAGCTATCAATTAATTACTCACTAATAATCACATATTAATTATCGTCTAATCTCTTTGTTAACGATGTTGATTCTAGCATTTGATCCACCATAGCTCATCACATTGCTGTAATTTTAACAATTGTTTGTCTATTACATTGTTTGGAGTTATATTGTTAACACTTTGTTTTTCGCATAAGAAAATCTTGCATACATACATAGGAAAAGCTTGGACTCATGTGTGAAACACCATTGCATGGAGAAGCTTTTCTATACACACAATTTGTTATACAGGAAAACTTGACATGGCAAGCAAACTTGCGTAGCCTATGGATTTATAAAGTTGATTTACCCAATGTACACATAGCCAACAATATCCACTACTCTATGTTACGCCTCAATGTGCACATAGCCAACAATATCCACTACTCTATGTTACGCCTCGATGGTACAATACAAGAGATATAGACTTGGAGACTCGGCTTTCATGGAATCCTTATCAAGTGACTTAAAAACATGTTTTCCAAGACTATGGTATCAATTATATGCAAATAACAAATTGTTAAAGGACAACTTATTAGGATTTAAAGCAACCCTATGTTTAGAGGTTGGTGTGAAACCTACGTGGCATGCTTAATACCTATATATAATATACATATATGCATCTTATATCTTAATCTTAATAATTTAAGATAACATGTATTGCTAAGTGGCAAATAGTTATTATATTAGTACTTTGATTGTTATAGAGGAGTATGTAAAGAATTATTTTAGGTTAAGTGTCCACATTTGGGTCAATTTTGGTTACACTATATATTTAACTTAAGTACTTCAATATGGTGTGTAAGAGAAAATTAAACACCTTGTAATAGATATGTATGTCAAATAGACATACTACCTATCTCCTCAATACATGAAAGAAGATATGAAATGAGATTTGTCCGACAAGGTGTCCGCATTAGATGGAAATCAGTTTGTAACTAGCTAGCAAGACCAATATCTCACCAACATTAATTCCATGTATCAACCTTTGGAATTATATTGAGATCGTCATTTTTTAATGTGTTTATTTCTCATTTTTCCCTAATAACAACTCTTTTAGGAAATAAAGCCATTGAATGTTTATTTGCATCTGGAACCTTCTTCTTGCACATATTCATTAAAAAATGACTATATAGGTGACCCTTGCCATGTTATGAAAAGGTATATATTCCACTACATGACCTAAAAACTGGTTATGAACGTGAAACTCCTCAACTGTGTGCATTGGTTATGAACGAGAAACTCCTTAACTGCGAAAATAAGAGGATCGCCAAAATCAGAGGAGATGATAGAATCGACTGAGGAGAGAAAATAAGCAAACTGGTTGTGAACGAGAAACTCCTTGACTGTGATGGTCTACCTTGGTGTAATTACCCACGGGAAACGGGCTCCACTGCCAGCAGTGGAGCGGGACACACTTTTTTTCGATGATCTGGCAATCTATCCCGAGCCAGCAGGTTTAGGCTGTCTACCTCCATCTTCGTGGGTGGAAGCATCTACAACGGCCATCTTTTTGGGTACACTCGTAGCAAAGCAACATCAGCGTGCGTTCACCTCTTAGAGCGTAGCTTGACAGCAATTCTTCTCAGATCAACAAGGCAGATCTTCAGCACAAGTTACAGAGCGCCTCATAGCCGTTTTGCAAGGCTTAGCGTGCAGTTGCCTCACGAAGCTGTTCACAGCCAGCACACACGTTTAACCATCATTGGCGGGTAAGGCTACGAGAGGGAGCGTACACACACAACAACAACAACAAAATAGCTTCACAGCCTTCTCAGAAGGCTCGGCCAACTCAAGCACAAAACTGGCCGCCCACAGTGAGAAGGGGGAGAAGACAAAACTAGCTGCCACAGTGAGAAGGGAGAGAAGACAAAACTGGCCGCCATCATCGAGCTTCCAAGAGTTCACAGCTCTCTAGCTATTGTGAGTATTGTGACATTTTTACACTTGAGGACTCTCTCCTTTTGAATTGTTCACACTCTCCTTTGGACTCTTCACCTTTTTGGTCCACAACACATTTACTTGGGTCTTAGGGGTGTTTCGCATGCAACCTGCATCATTGGGATTTTTGTTGGGTTTTTACACACTCGAGCACACTTTTGGGTATTTTTGTGAGTTTGTACATGCATCTTGGGCCTGTTCACATGCTTTTGCGCATTGTGGGTCTTGTTTACACGGTTGTGTTTGTTTTCAGGGTGATCACGTGCTTGATGATTGTTGGGCTTGTTTATGCATCGTGTTTCACGTACCTTCATACATTTTGGGATTATTCACACGTGTGGTGTTTGATGAGGAGTGTTTACACACTGTCAGTGTTCTTGGCGGTGATTCACACATTTGGGGATTCTTTCACATGGAGTACACATTGATTCATGTTGAGTATTAGTTGGGTTTGTTCACACATCGTGGGTCATACGTCCTATACTCCTTGCGTTTAAGAGGTGTGTTCAAACTTGTTGTGAATTGTGTTTTGGTGCGTACACACAACTATGGATTTTGATGCATTGTGGAGATGTCTCAGGATATGGGTGAGATTGCCTTATGAGTTCACCAAAGGCATGACTTATGATAAGTTTTGATATGAATGGACAATGTGTAGCCATGTTGATGATATACATGTTGATATGGATGGCTACATAGCAAATGAAGATCATGATTGTTATTCATCGGGAGCATCCTATGAGTCATGGTGGAGTCCTTCCAAGACATGTGTGGTGCATGCTTACACATATGCCACCATCACAGTGTTGTTCACATGGGCCTCGATAGTTTCTATGACTCATCCACGACATCTACTATCCATCGTCCTATTGATTCCCACTTACATAGACCGATCCATTCATTATATTATGATGCGGATGATGATGATGATGTACCTCATACACATACCCATAATATATTGTACACTCATACACATGATGATGTATTGTACACACACACATGATGACACTGATGCACACACATGCACATGATCATAATGATATACATGCACATGATGCCACTTACACATATGCACATGATGATGATGTATGTGATAGTGATGTGTGTGAGTTAGATTATGTGGGCATGATCTTGAGGACAAAGATAACAGTGAGCACACCAAGCATCGACGCTTCTATGCCCATCTTCTTTCCTATGGATCATGTGGACACTTTAGTTGATTGTGGTGGTGACATTCTAGAGGATAGTGTGCATTTATTAATGATTCATCCATGAGCACATTTGGGATTAGTATACCCATTAGCACACTTGGGGTTAGTGATACTCCGCATACGAGTGACAGAGACACCTATGAGCATAGACATGAGTTCTTAGTGTTAGATATGTCAAACTATTCTTCTAGGATTTTTATTTATGGAGATATCGTTGATACGACCACTACTCCTAGTATTCATAGCATTCCTGGCAGCATTCGTGTGGATAGAGTTCATGTGTTTGTTGAGCAGTCACGGATAGTGCATGAGAGTGATAATGATTCCATTGAGGTGAGACATCATATTAGGATTATGCATGTTGATCATATCCATAGTAGATCATATGACATATATTTTGAGAGAATAATTGTTTTTGATCTAGCCATCTCCTTAAATCCTATATTGTTGGAGACAAATTTGTCATGGGATGTAGATCACATATGGGCATCATTGATGGAGTTAGACCATGTTTATTAGGATGACCTTGGAGACCTTGGGGATGCCATAGATGATGATTTAGGATATGATACCATTTATCTTTCATATGGGGATACCTCCTCATCTTTTAGTGTGATTGATGACTATGATGATGCTGATGATCATACTGTTATCCTGGATCATCATACACACATAGAGGATTTTACACATGAGGAGATGATGCATGGTTTCGCTCATGCCCATATACCTATTGATGTATTGGATCATGTCTTTGATTTTTCGTGGTGATGCAAGCTTACATGGGATGATGGTTCCATTGAGGTGAGACATCGTAGTAGGATTATGCACGTTGATCATATCCATAGTAGATCATATGACATAGATCTTGAGAGAATTGCATTTTATCTAGCCATATCCTTAAATCCTATATTGTTGGAGATAGATTTGTCATGGGATGTAGATCACATATGGGCATCATTGATGGAGTTAGACCATGTTTATTAGGATGACCTTGGAGACCTTGGGGATGTCATAGATGATGATTTAGGATATGATACCATTTCTCTTTCATATGGGGATACCTCCTCATCTTTCAGTGTGATTGATGACTATGATGATGCTGATGATCATACTGTTATCCTAGATCATCATACACACATAGAGGGTTTTACACACTTAGGAGATGATGCATGGTTTCACTCATGCATATACCTATTGATGCATTGGATCATGTCTTTGATTTTTCGTGTGATGCTTGCTACATGGGATGATGGCATTGGTTCACTCTTACCCTCGCATGATGCCAACCTTGAGATATGTTCTTTTGGCTCCTACGGGTGTTGACATGATCCTATTTTCTTTGGAGCTAGGACAATTACTTTTGGATGCAGTATATGTCATTTGGGGGGTGTGTTGTATTTGATTATGTGCCGCATTATGTGGATTTACATGCTTCGCATCCAGATCTTCACCCGAGTAGTTATTTGGCCCATGGATTTGATGGTGGCATTTCTCATGGCCACTTCACCTTGGATACTTCCTTCTCGATCCAGGTGGTCACACATTTGTTCCATGGTTGGATGGTCTACACTTTGGCTATCTATTTGACCCAAGCGGATATATAGCGAGCTACATCATCGACATGGGTGGCTATCCATTTGATTCGGGAGGATTGGCCAGTCGCATCATTGACATTAGCTCTCTACCTTTTCCATTCAATCCAAGTGGTTCGAGAGCCATTGCTTTGGAGTCTACATGGCTTGGATTTACATTTCATCTATGCAGTCACTGTTGTATGGATTACCTCATCTTCGGAGCGACACTCATATCTTTTCCATTTGATCCTAGAGGTTACCCTACTAGCCTCATCATCGACGACGACTGGGGTCCTTTATCTTTTCCATTTGACCTCGGGAATCATGGGATTCATGTATTGATATTGGTTCTGCGATGGTGACACTTGGTCATGTGTTGGGCTTTTTGTATATAGCCTTTATGTTTGTCTTTTGTGCATGACCACCCTTCGATTTCGAGGACGAAATAGTCATAGGAGGGGATGGTTTGTAATGGAGCAATAACTTTTAGATTAGGTTTCGAACCATGGTCATGGGATCAAGTATATAAGGGGCCCTTTATGAATTTTATGACCTTTTATGATCTTTGGACATTTTCTCTGTTGGAAATTTATATGTTCTTGGAACTTTTGGCTTATCGAAGACTATTTCCATCCTCTTGGTGAGAGGTTAACTCACTTAGGCATCATGGTTCTTTGTATGAGATTATCTCTTTAATCTTATATTAATCCATATCATAGCTTTATGATCACTCCATTTCAGCTAGAATGGTCTACTCTTTACCAGAAGCCTCTGTTTGTCCTTAGAACTTGTGCAACCAGGTGGAAATTGGCCTGTAGAAAGCAAGGCAAGAACATATCTCAACTTTATGATCACTCCATTTCAGCTAGAATGGTTTTCTCTTCACCAGAAGCCTCTATTTGTCCTTATTAGGACTTGTGCACCAGGTGGAAATTGGCCTGTAGAAAGCAAGGCAAGAACATTCTCGTACTAGTCTAGGGTAGCATCCACTTTAAATAGAACACTATCAGAGCAAGATCATCAATACCTATGGTGGCCGCAACATCAAGTCAATGCGAGAGAGAGATGATCTGCCATGACGTGATATTTACTTTTGGCCGAAGTCGATGCGAGAGAGATGATTTTCCATGATGTGACGTTTTCCTGGCCGTAGTAAAATGTCAAAATCAAACTCTTGGAACATGAGCAACCACCTGTTTCCCATATGTTTTTTTGAGTTTTTCTTTCTGTAAGAGGCTAGAGCCCTACTCAATGATGCCTAGAATGCCTAAGAAAAACCTAATTAATTGAGATTAATTAGAGGATTAAGATAATTATGTAAAACTTAACAAATGTTGAGCAAAACCAAAATTGCATGAATCTCAAGAGCAAAGTTCAAGCACCTACTTGTGTCTCCCGCATCTAATAAAGACTTCGACGCTCCTTATGCTCCATTGATCTCCATTGCTCCATGGTAAGAGTAAACAAAATCAAACAACAAGCAAACAAACACATCCAACATGCAACCACCGGTGGATTTGCACTCTGACCAAGTAATGTGATGGTCCTAGCAAGTGAAATGTATGGAGGACTCTAAGCTAAATGCTCACCCCCGACAACGGAAACAAAGATGTTAACCAAAACATACTACCTTGCACAAGAGAGGGAAAGAAGAAGAGAATGATTCCATGCAAAAGTCGATTCATAGACTTGCATTTAGCCAACCCTTATGAAAGTTAACTCCCATATGTGAGGCCGCTAGGGGCTCACTCCACCTCCACTTGTGTCACTTAAATGGAGATCCACAAGCTAGGTAATGAGCAAGGAAGAAGGGAGCTATGAAGAGCTCTACCTCCAGTCAATGCCAATGTGCATGCAAGAGGGATCTTGGAAAGACAAGAGAAGGGAGAAAAGAATAGAAGCTAGACTAACTCCATCCATACACCACAATCAAGCAAGCAAGCATTCACAAACACAATCATGCAACCATAAACACAAGAGAGAGTGAGAGAGAGAGAGCAAGACTCAATTGTGACAAATGGGATTGTTCCTTTTCATATTCCATAAAATCCTTTATATACATGAGCTTATTTTTTACAATGCCCAGTCGCCCATTTACAATTGGGGGCCCACAATTGGCTTCCTAGCTCTATGTATATCTAGCTCATCCCTACGACCGACATTAGACAAGTCGTAAGCTTGCTCATCCCATATATCTTTTCTAAATAAGCGCTTTGCGTGGTTACATAATGATAGATTACAAGAAGCATACCCACGCTTGAAAAATGATGTTAACCAAGGTGGTTAACAAAAGTTAAAGATGGTCACTTTGAGTCGATAGAGCACTTAAGCTTTACCTTTTACTACAAGCACAACTCAGAGAGGTCGACTTTTAGCACACGCATCAAGCATGAAGGCAAGCATCACCAAAATAATAAGGCACCCAATTCTCAACTTTCTTTTCCTCTTTTTTAGCAGAAAAGCCATTAACACATGCACATGCTTTTTTTTAATAAATAAAAAGTAATGTATCCTTGTAGTGTGCCCATGCACCCATGCTCCAGCCAGATTCAGCCTTGTTGGCCGCCCGGTATACACACACGTGTGCAGGCCTTTATGCTTGTGTGTGTACAGCAAGCAGTGTTGTACGATAGTCTAAAAGCATTCTCAGCATGCTACAGTTCACACCTTTTTCTCTCTTCCATGCACCTTTCTCTCTTAACAGATGCCACAGTATATGCATTAGGGTTACCTTCCCAAAGTCATTTTCTGGTTTCATATGGAGGTACTACTATTCATAGCCATACACAAAAAAAGCACATAGTAGAGTCCCAAGAGCATAAACTCCCACGCACAACTAGCCCTCTATATGGCTCAACAAAATAGTGTTAAAGCCTCCTATGCAAGAAAACGTCCAAGGCCCAAGGTGTTACCCTCAAAAATATGCATACCGGAAGTGTCAAAGAACAAGAAAACACACAAACATGACAAAAAGCTCTTGCTTTTTTGATAGATATGCATCTATTTCAAGAACCACCTGAGCATACCTAACCATAGTGTCTTCTTCGCTCACCTCTAACTTTGCTCTGTCTTTCATCATAAGTGTCCCATACCATCGGGCCTTGGAAACTAAAAAGTAGCCCACAACTTTGAACTCAGAAGATCCACGCAATGGATTTTCTCCTCTCCTTTTGGAGTGTTCCCAGCTTAATTCTAACAGGTTTGGCTATGATACCAATGTAAAGTCCCCATGCTAATGGACCCTTGATTAAGCATAAAAACGATACACACATAGACACTGTCATATCTAGCTCACCGTCCAACCACAGAGCCATTTAGGTGCACCCCCCCCCCCGCACACATGGCGCTCCACGTGCAAAGTCCCTAGCGCCCCATACCACAAGTACACATCTATTGGATGTAAGCACGGAGTAGTCTCAAGGCGTCGAGTCTAGTGTCTTCTTTGCTCACCTCTAACTTTGCTCTGTCTTTCATCATAGGTGTCCCATACCACCGGGCCTTGGAAACTAAAAAGTAGCCCACAACTTTGAACTCAGAAGATCCACGCAATGGATTTTCTCCTCTCCTTTTGGAGTGTTCCCAGCTTAATTCTAGCAGGTTTGGCTATGATACTAATGTAAAGTCCCCATGCTAATGGACCCTTGATTAAGCATAAAAACGATACACACATAGACACTGTCATAGCTAGCTCACCGTCCAACCACAGAGCCATTTAGGTGCACCCCCCCAGCACACATGGGGCTAGTAGCATATCTGAGACATGGCTCCACGTGCAAAGTCCCTAGTGCCCCATACCACAAGTACACATCTATTGGATGTAAGCACGGAGTAGTCTCAAGGCGTCGAGTCTAGGTCTGAGGAGCTCTCCCTCAAATTAACTCATAAAGTCACTTACATAGGCCTCCTATAAACCAAGAGCCAAATATAGCACATGTCTCATAAAAGCTACCAAGTACTAACCCCCACTTAGATACCTAACCCCTAGCTATGGTTAACCTAACTTGAAGTTCTTAATCTTGATTAGCCTTGGGATGTACCAAAGAGACTACCCATTTCTAAAAACCCAAGTGGCTCTCTGACATACTCATCAGACTTGCCATGAAGTATGGAACTTCTCTCTGGGGGGACTAGGCTTGGGAGAGTAGGATTGGAGGTGGATATACTGGCTATAATTGAGTGGAGAGAGACAGCCAAAAGGAACGTAACTTGTTTAGATGCCTAGTGTATTATGAGATAAAGGGCCCTCTTGCTCGGGTGATGCACTATAGTGATTAGAGAAGCTTGGGGATGTACTTACTAGATGTGGTTACTAGAGGTGGGTACTATCAGCTCTATCTGTTCCTAGGGGTTGAAGAGGTGTGTGATGGAGTCCTGGTTGAAGTCTCTTGCTGTACTATCCTTTGTGTGTGTATGTTTGCATCGATGTCTCTTGATGTCTGCGCATCTCTCCCTGCCCAGACACTACTAGCCACATGGAGGATATGGGATACACTCACCCTGTGATCGATTTCAAGATGCCTTACCTGCGCGCACCTGTGAAGACAGAGATCCGGCAACCTCCTTCCATAGAGTTAGACACCCTTGCCCTCAAAGATTCAGATCTTCCACCCTTCAAACTCCAGATTCAAGACATCCTCTGACACCATAGGAGGCACCGGCGACTGCCACGTGAGGTGGACATCTTGGCCATGGACATTTGAGCTCTCCGTGTCTATTATTACATTGGTCACACAGTGACCTACGTAGTGCCTTTCGGAGGAAAATTTGAAATTGGTTTGATTGTTGCAATAAAGAATGAGTATAAGAATAGGGCAGAATCTGGAGTGAATTGGATTACCTCAAATATGTCTATCTTTTTCATTACAGGCTGTAGGACAGCACAGCCAAAGATCATGTGCTTGAGGGCTGCAATTTTGATGATCTTCTAAGATGTGTTCCTGGGACCGAAGTTCACACTCTACAAAAGACTCCTTCCTGCCTAGGTCCTACATACCTAGTAGACACGGACACCTGACAAGCATCTAATAAGTGTCCAAGAGACTCGTACATCATTTCATACCGCTAGTGGGTTACAAAGGTGGGGCCGCTAGTGACTCGTCCCTGGACAGGGGGCCAGGGGCTCACAAAATGCTTGGTGGCCTGCCTTAGGTTTGCACTTGTCCTAGACAGTCATGTCCACGTGGCATCAAAGTGCCAGGATGGATGGATGGATGCTCGTGTCAAAAAGGACAACACTCTGGCTGAGGCATGGCCAACTAAAATTTTACCCATCCCCATACTTTTAAGTCACACAAGGCCATTCAGGTTTGTCATACACTTCTGCTTTGAACTCTGTTCTCCTTTTTGAGAGCTACACTAATGCTGGAATTACTTTGTCCAGCCTACACTTATTCGGCATACTCTCACCTTCAGAGCTTCTGCATTAGAGAGGCCAATCCCTTATGGCAAAATTTGTAGATAAATCACGCCACGCAAATAAATCCAAGGAATGTCCACGCTACAAAAATAGTCACACTTTCGCATCAAGACCTAGTCACTGAAGAAACCACAGAAAGAGATCTTCTTGAACTTGCATAAATTTGCCCTCTTACAAAAAAGCATTATTTCTTTTTAGTTACTCTTATTCTCACTGCGAGAACATGCCTCTCTTCCACTGATTAGCTTGCAATCTTATTCACACTGCTCATCACAGATGCAAGCCTAGATACAACACTAAATGATTAACAATCCACATGACAATACAGCATCGGTGGCCCACAAGTTGACCTCAGCAGCACAGCAGCACTCATCATGTGATAGGAGCTGCAAGAAGAAACTACTGGAGCAACTCATTTGCAGCTCACAATTTCATCATAATGTTCATCTCATCTCTCCATGCATGGCCAAAAATATAGTGTAACTGCACTTTTTCCTTGGTCCGTTTCTTATAATATGGTCTCCAAAGATTACCTCATAAACGGCACATCAACCAAACGCTGAGGACGACAGGACCAAATCAAGCAAAACCAGACACATGCAAACAGATTTTGACTTGGCACACACAAATAGCTCTTCAATTTGCTAGCAATTTGATTGCTAAATATGCCAACAGATGCAGTTGCCTATGGATATGAAAATATCTAATCTGAAAAACCAAGAGAGTAGTATAGGTGCCTCCTGGCTCTGGCCAAACTAGCTATTCCATACTTGAGTACTGAGCTGTGCCAGCTTACAGCTAGAGCAAACCAAAACATGGGAAAGGGGTGTGTGTGTGTGTGAGAGAGAGAGAAACACATCAAAGCAAGAATCACAATTACTTGAGGGTCCACCCAAGATCCAATCACACATAAGCATAACCATGAAGTAACTGTAATCCAACTTTGAGATACATTTTTGATGAAGTGAATACACTAAACTTTCTAGACCACTCTTTTGATGAAGTGAATACACGAAACTTTCTAGACCACGCTAGCAATTTCATTCCGATTATGAAAAGGAAATTCCTTACTAGGAGATGTAACAGTACTTTTTCCAAAATTATATAACCCAATAATCCAATTCACACAAGTATCATATCCAGCCTCATGCTAGCCTCACTATGTCCAAACAATGGGACATAGCCTCATGCTAGCCTCACTATGTCCAAACAATGGGACATAATTATGTGTGTGCATGTGTGTGTGTGTGAGAGAGAGAGAGAGAGAGAGAGAGAGAGAGAGAGATCATGCAGACTGTTGCGGTCATAGGGAGAAGACAATTATGGAACATACTAGTAACATTTGAACTCGAAAGCCTATATCTTTGTGTGCACGTACACGTGCGCATGTGCACGCGTGTGTGAGAGAGAGAGAGAGAGAGAGAGAGAGAGAGAGATTATATTAACGTCTACTAAAGACCCCAAGGGTATATGAGACCAAAAAGATGTTACGTAAGATTAATGTGCAGATGTTAATAAATCCTGTGTGTGTGAGAGAGAGACCATGCAGACTGTTGCAGTCTTAGGCAGAAGACATTAATAGAACATACACTAATGTGACAACTAAACTCCGGCACCTGTTATATCCGTGTGCATGCATGCATGCTCACACAAGCACACGTGTGTGTGTGAGAGAGAGAGAGAGACCAGGCAGACTTGCAGCCTTACACAGAAATGGCATCTAAATTCTGATGCCTCTGTGTAAGGCTGCAAGTCTGCCTGGTCTCTCTCTCTCTCACACACACACACGTGTGCTTGTGTGAGCATGCATGCATGCATGCACACGGATGAGAGAGAGAGAGAGAGAGAGAGAGAGCACAGACTGCTGCAGTCTCAGGCAGAAGAAATCACTGATGAAATGCAGTTAAACTCAGAAAGTTCCAGCAGGAAATTCACACACAGGAAAACTCTTCATCTGTGAGCACAGCGTATTAGAATTTACACATGCGCACGTGCACAAACAAACATCATTTCCATAACCACGGTTAAAATGCATCATGCAATTCCCTTAAAAACTGAAAAAATATAAAAAAGAGGGGGACTTCTTACATTGTTAGGCTGTAGCGAAAAAATTCATCACACAACACCAGATATCTTAGGCTTTTTTTAAATAATCAAACAGCACAACTAGATCTTCAAGTAACGGGTTAGCCATTCTCAAAAATCCTCCTCAATAGAACCTTACCACTAGAATTGGCACATAAAAACCAAGGCTAGATTAAATCTCCATCCCCTTTTCAGCTTCTTTTTTTAATCTGTACTTCTTAGGAGTCTTGACTGATTTCCTCTCTAGAATTGAGCCAAAACCAGGAGCTGATTCCTCATTCTTAAAACCTCTGGCATCATCACTCAGCATTCCAAAACTGTCACTTTCCTTCTCAAAATGGTCTATGCACATTCTAGTCCTCCTTACATGCTCGACAGACTGATCAGCTTCTTCCATATTGCTCTTTTGATTGTTTCCAAAAGTCCTACTATGTCTAGGTATGTACTGAATTTTCTTCGGTGGGTCCTCTAAGTCACCACATTCTTCTTTCAGGTTCTTTCTTAAGCTATCGGTGCATGCCTTGAACGCTTCCATATTTGACATGTCATTATCCTCAACTGACCAATCAAGGGTATAATGAGTATACTTAGAAGGATTCCTCACGTAGTCAGGTACCTGTGATGCATGATCTGAGTGAGCTTTGGTTCTTATCGAGACCTTCTGTGCATCTTTCTCCTGATCTCCTGGCTCTTGAAGATCAATAGCAAATCTGACCCGCTTGGGAGGTTTGTTCTTCCCCTCAATGTTGGCAAGATGCTCTGCTGGTGAAGGTTGTCGAGAGAATGCACCATCCATCCTTGACTCATTGCTTCTCTTGACCCCACTCGCTACATCATATGTAGTCCTCACAAACCCTGGATCTCCATCTGCTAGCTTCGTATGCTCTGTTTTCATTGCCGCCTCCTTGCTTTTACGTTCGATGGTTGCTGCTGCTGCCTCTCTGGCATCCTCTTCTAAGCGGGCTCTTGCAGCTAAATGGTTGGCGCGAGGATCCCTTGGCGCTGTTTTCAAGTCGTTACAGGATAGAGGAAGAGAACTAGATATGCCCAATTTTCTGTCCTCTTCCTTGATTTCCCTCATGTAGACCCTTTCTGCGTTCCCTTCGCAGCCCAACGCAGCCTTATCAAACTCGTCTTCTTCGTCCTAGCCATATTCAAGTCAAAGGATGTAAGGATGTATTAAACAAGAAAAAGAGCACACAAAGAAAGAAATCACATAATTCTTTCTTGCCTCGAAATCCAGTGTGGCGTCTAATCCAACCATTCGCCTCATTTGCTGACCCTCTTCTTCCGCATCGTCCTCAACGTCCATGCCATCAAAATCCCCTTCAGGCCCATGAAACTGGTACTCACTTGACCAAAAGGAAGAAGCACGAGCGCCACCGTGTCCACCAAAGCCAAGAACCTCCTCCTCCTCCTCCTCCTCCTCGATCTTGGGGGAGGAGGGCACCTTCATCCGTTGCTCCTGATCGCCGAGGCGCCACGAAGGCAACATGTCCGAGCCCAACGAGCCAAAAATCTTGTC
>NC_141089.1:33134436-33166936 GCF_041138505.1 Cibotium barometz
TCTTTATAGAGATCTCATGTTCTGCATTTGTTATATTATTTTTTTATGGTAGAGTAAGCTTTATAGACAGAATATATGACCTGAGAGAATAATCAAACAAAAATTATTTTAGTATCTTGACTATATTAACTATTAAATAGCAGAGAAATGTGCTTGAAAGAACTTGCCAATGGTTAGGCTTTTAGAGAGGAAATACTAAGGCTCGCTAAGAGTATACATTATTTTCTCTTTGTAACCAACCACGAGGTGTCTACATGTTTATAGTGCTAGTATATAGGGTTATGAAATATATTGACTAAGATATAAAGAGATTTTGCAAAGTTTAAAGGTTTTCAATTTGGATTTCAGCAAATGGAGATCTCTATTGGTAACAATGGATCAAAAGTCGTAGTGGAGACATGTGGAACTTCCAATTTTGATGTGGCTTTATCTACCCCGCCAGAGTTGATGAACGTTTGTGTTGCAAAAAACCTTGCTTGGTCAAGGTCTCCATTAGAATAGCCAAGCGCTAAACGTCTACAAACGATTGTGTCCAGACATATGCGAGCGCACCGAGAAAAATCAGGTTGCTTGCAAGGAGTTCTTAGATGCCATTTGGGATGAGGTCCGTGGAAGTGGCACTCAAAGGGAAGATATGATGAGAGATGAGTTGACACATCATCTTTATCGCGTTCTCGATAGTAGTGCTTGCAGGGAGGCCAACCAATCAGACATGATTTCCTTTATGGAGAATTTGCATGTTGAAATTGGGGAGCGTCTAGGTGGATGTACTAGGGCAAGTATAGATATAAGGTTCGGAGGTATTGAGTCTAAAGATATCCGTTAATCGACTCAATGCTATTATGAAGAAGATGAGCCGTGTGTTGGAAAGCAGGATAATTGCTTAGTGATTTTGTGAGAGCATGATGTTTTTGTCTACTCTAGGAGAAAATTGTACTCAACTATCCTGCTTTGTCGAGCGATATTAATGAATTTCCTACTTTCTCAAAGTCTTTATATCTCCCTTTCTATTTTATTCTTTGCTCTTTCTTTCTTTATGTCTCATGTTTTATAGTTCTATGTTTTTTTCTTGCTCTCTCTCTCTCTCTCTCTCTCTCTCTCTCTCTCTCTCTCTCTCTCTCTCTCTCTCTCTCTCTCTTTGGAGTAATGCCTTTGGCAAATAACGGTGAGAGACGGAGAGGGGTTATCACTTATTAGTGCAACTGATTAGTTTGTCTCTCTAAATCTCTCTAAGAATTACACAATGTTTGCTAATGTGTGGAGTCCATCCTTGAGAGTACGTTCATATGTGTGATATACGTACGAAGATCATACGTGAGGTAATGGCACTTGAAGTAGAATAAATTTAATAAGACAATAAATGTAAAAATCAAATCAGTAGTTGCTTTTTTCTTTTTCCAAGCATTTTGAAGATGGCTAGGAGCTCTACATACCTACGCTCAAACCAAGTCCGTTGGCTTAAAATTTTGGATGTAACACGCGCATCTCGCCGTAATTGTTCGAATTCATGCTAATTTAATGGAGTAGTTCAATGTAAATGAGATCAAAATATTTGGAAGGGTTGAAGATGAGGAGCATAAAGAATTGTATGCTGGAATTCACTTGGATTTGGGTAACAAAGCAACTCCTACTGCTACGGTTCTTCAAGAACTTAGCAATGAAAATTCAAATGTTCAGGCACATAGAGATATGGCAAGAGGCCCTATTTCTTTCGATTTAAATGAGCCACCTATAGACGAGATTGGTCATGTTGAAGATTTTCAACCTATTTCCTATTATGTTGGCGATGTAAAAGGTATTAAATCTAGATGTCATTCTGTAAGGCATGTTTTTACAATTCCTCATAATGTTAAGCACCCAGCATGGTGTTATGTTCCGGAGATTGTACTCTTCACTCTTTTAGGGACCCTTTCTTATTACAAGTGCCATTTTTTGTGAGACACTAATTTGGAAATGTGAGGCATCAAGAAAGCTTCGACAATATGTGGGAAAACATTGTTGTGCAAGTGGGAATATCCAATTTATTGCCTTTGGAAAATCCTCCTCCTGCATTAGCCAATCTGTTACTTGGTGATGATAATGTAAGTAAGGAATACAGGAAGAATTATACTCTTATAACAATGCGTTAATATTTGTTTCCTGGGTGCTCACTTGGACAATCAGTTTACTAGGAGAGGAGGTGTATTTAATTTTCAAATCCATGGTACTACCTATCATTGTGTTGGCTCTATAATACCCGATGAAACACGAGATGCAGCTCCTCAATTTGCCTAATTGTATGTGTATGATACAGAGCATGAATTGGAGAATAGACTTAATGGGATGTCTTCTTTAAATCATAATGTGGTTGAAAGGTTGCAAACAATGATGTATGAACACAATCCGTGGATTTAGAGAAATGTTACAGTCCAGTCTGCATGTAGATTTGAGAATGGTCATCACTGAAGCTCGATCAACATAAAGACAATACTTGGTTCCTACGAGTAGTGAGGTAGCTGCTATCATGCCAGGTCAAGGGGATGATTTTCATGTAGGTCATAGAGATATTCAAATAATGTCTTGCACGGGTGCTGTAAAGAGAAAATCTAATTTGCATCGTTCATATATGCCTCTATTATATGTTATTCTGTTCCCTCGAGGAGAGGATGGTTGGCATGTTGGAATTCCAATCCATGGTAGGAATAGATAAGGCTCAAATGAGGAGACAAAGACTGTAACTCAATGACAATATTATGCATATAGATTACAAATAAGGGAAGATACAAATGCTTCCCTTTTGTACGGTGGTCGACTTTTGCAGCAGTACATTGTTGATGCATATAGCAGCATGGAAGAATCAAGATTAGTATGGATACACAATAACCAGAAAGCATTGCGTGCTGAAGTATACCAAGGACTTGCAGATATGGTTAATGCCAGTGATGGGGTTAATAGAGTCTCTAGGGGCATTGTTGGAAGCCGGATAGTTCTACCATCTACATATACTGGGGAGCCTCGATATATGCATCAATTGTATTAGGATTCAATGGCAAATAGCTTGCTATATGTTGATTTCCCTTGCAAGTGGGTGTGGAATTCTTCTCTTCAGTCATGGACTAAAAGAAAAAAGAAAAATGTCATTGGACGTATGTATAATGTTAGCCCGAGTACAGGTGAGCAATACTTTCTACGCATGCTACTCACGGTGTGTAAAGGCTACAAATCTTTTGAGGAAGTACGTATAATGAATGGGCAGTTATATCCTTGTTTTAAGGATGCATGTGATGCAAGAGGAATGCTGGAGAGTGATGATGAGTGGTATACGTGTCTTCAAGAAGCTGCATTTCAGAAAACAGGATTCTATCTACGTCAAATTTTTGTCAACATTTTGGTTTTTTGTGAGCCTATATCTCCCGGACAGCTTTGGGTCAAATAGAACATCAAACGCAGTGAAAGTGTGTAAAGATATGGTGGACTATGACAGCAGCAATGAAGGTACAAATGATGTCTACACAGCTAATGATGTCTACAAAGAGGTACTGCAAATGACGTCTACACAGCTAATGATGTCTACAAAGAGGTACTGCAAATGGTATCTAGAAAAATGTAAATGTAATGTATGCCCATAAGGAAGCCTACAAATGCTAGAGACTACATTCTTAGTTATTGTTGTATCAATCAAGCAAACATTTGGAAGGAGAATGTTCGCAAAATAAGCGGCATGTGCAATCTATGTTATCTTTTAGTAAGCGTGCATGCTTTCAAGTTGATTGATGTTTCTTTTAGATTGACATTATTATTTTTGTGATGCGAAGACATGCAGATAAATAGGAGTTGGATGGCAAAATTCCTACAATTTATCTCCCACACTGGCGTTTCCATTGCCAGTAATATTGAATTGATATATATAAATATACTTACATTGTCCTGGAATAAATAGTTGACATTGAGGTAAAGCCACCATGTAGATCTAGAAGTATGGAGTGTCCCCATCTATTACTGAAGGGGTGGTCCCCATCATGGTGAGTTCTTCTTTGTTTTTATAACCTTCGAATAAGAAAATGTTTTGGTCTTGACTTGCTTTCCTTTACTGTGGCATTATTAATGTTTCTTGCTTAGTTCGAAATACTTAACATCCACAAAGAGAGAGAGAGAGAGAGAGAGAGAGAGAGAGAGAGAGAGAGAGAGAGAGAGAGAGAGAGAGAGTTAGACACTGACCTCATAATCATGCATAAATGATTAGTGAAGGTATTGTTATATTTGATATCACAAGTAATACTGCATAGGATGGATGTGGCAAGGAGATCATTTTCATTTATTTATGGATAAGATATTGAAGGTATTGGTCTTGACGTTTGCTATAACAGTTATCATTGTTTAATTTAATCTATTTAGTTTTCATGGCTCAATTGTAGACCCTCCATCTTCTGAAGAAGGACAAGCTACAATATCTCTAATGATTGAACTATTAGAGTGTACAGGTGTATTACAGTATAAGAATTGACTTTTTTGGTGTTTTAATGCATATAAAAATGATATTGATACGTTTTCTTGAAACATGGAATATCTTTATATTTTGGAACCTAGATTATTGCTAGGTTTGTACATATACACACATAAATACATACATATAATCTTATAGATACATACAAAAAAATACTCATATAGAATTACTAAGAAATTCAAAGTTAGACCATATACATGTATATGTATATGTTTGTGTGTGTATGGATGTCTTTGCTTATGTATGTGTATGTTTGTATGTATTTCTGTGATCATGCATGTGTGTGTATATATGTACATACACATGTGATCCCAAGGCTTTTGACCCTATATACTTTAGCTCACCTATTAAACCACTCTGTTTAACATTACTTTTCAAGCATGGCTACGCTCATTATTGTAACTTATCTTTTGTAACCGCGCACAACACTTAATGATAAAAGAGAAATGGGATGACCGAGCTTACGGCTTGTGTAATGCCGGTCATAGGAAAGAGTTGTACATAGAGCTAATAAGACTAGTTTTGGGCCCCCAATTGTAAATGGGCAGTCGACCGTTGTAAACTAAGAGCTCTTGTATATATAAGACATTTTATGAAAAGGGACAATCCCATAGTCTCATTTGAGTTTTGCCTCTCTCTTTCTCTCACTCTCATGAGCCTCTGGATGCATGCTTACTTTGTTGTTGCTTGCACGCTTGATTGTTGTTGTGTATGCTTGTAGGGATGGTGATGATCTAGCTTCTCCTCTCCTCTCCCCTCTCTTTGCTCCCTCTTGCATGCATGTGGCATGGAGTAAAGGTTGAGCTTTCCATAGCTATCTCCTTCTTGCTGTCTACCTAGCTCTTGAATCTCTACTTGGGTGACACAAGTGGAGGTGGAGTGAGTCCCTAGCGGCTTCACATCGAGGAGTCAACCCTCATTAGGGTTGGCTAAGGACACATCTTTGAACTCAACCCTTGCATGTTGTTTCTCTTCTTCTCTAGGGTCCTCCACTTATTTCATTTGTTGCTAGAGTCCTGATTTGGCCTAGTTGGAGTGCAAATCCACCAAATGTTTGCTTGTGTTTGAGTTTGTTTTGTTCATTTGATGGTATCTATGGAGGTCAATTGGAGCATTAAGGTCTTCACCAAGTGCAGGAGAAGAAAGTAAGTGTTCAATGCCCTTGACATTCATGCAAATTTTTATTTTTTGTTCATCTTGCATTAAGTTTTCACCATAGCTTAATTGTCAAATTAATTTCAATTTATTAGATTTCATTAAGCATTCTAGGCATCATTAGCTAGCTAGAGGTAGCTTTAGCTCCCTATCAAATAAAAAATCCAAAAAACATTGGGAAGATACCTGAAATTGCAAAAATAGAGGAGGAAACATGGCGAAAATCCCATTCTAGATGCTTTTTTGAGAAGCAAACGAACGTTCCATTCACAGGTCATGCCCGTGTGGTAAATGTACCATGCCCGTACCATTCCATCTGGGCAGATCTTGGAAAATCTCCAGCCTTGAATGTGGCAATTAGCATTAAAAATAGAATATTTGCATTAAGTAGGCATAAATTGCATTCAACCAAGGGGGTACAACTCCACTCCCAAGGAATATTGCAAGTGGCAATCAATCAGACTTGCAGCCTTAAATTTTTTGAAAAATTTCTGAAATCTAATAGTGCCACGGTTGTTCCATTTCTGCCATGGCTATTCCAGTTGTGCCACGTCCATTCCTTCCAAAAGCGTACGCCCATTCCAAAGTATTCCTTTCAAAACTGCCATGCCCGTGTCATTCTCTTTTGCCCCAACTCCAAAAAGTGTACAGCCGTTCCACTTGTGCCATGCCAGTACATTTCTCTTTCCTAAAGCGTACGCTCATGGCAAACTTGCCATGCCCGTACCTTTTGCATCCAAAATTGCATGTCCATTCTTTCTTGAAGCCACGCTCGTGTCTTTCAGGAAGTGTACGCTCGTGCCATTTGCTCCCCGAGAAGAGTACACTCGTTCCCTTCTGAAGCATATGCCTGTACCATCTCCAAGCGTATGCCTATACCATCTCCAAGCGTATGGCCGTACCATTCCAAAAAAAAAGACTGTTCATAAAATAAGGGTGTTTTACATAGTAGTTCCACACTTCCATACACCTATGTTTGGGTAAATTGGTGCAAAACAACCCACTTTTTGACGACGTAAACTCTCCTGAAGCTCCCTCGCTCATAAGATCAGACCCATCAGTCATCAATACTATGTGGAGCCAAACGGTGCTCATCTTTAACAGCACCCATGAGAGCGAAGACCATCCCAGCACGGGATGAGAAACTCCTGACCTCGAGGACAGGAGAACCCGAAGCTTAGTGTATGGATAGACCACTTGTCCAAGAGCAAGACCCTACCTCTCCCACACATTTATAGAGAAGCCTTGCTTCGAGGCTCCACAACTTTATATTAGGAAGCACACAGTCGGAAGAGCCGCAGCCCAAAGTGAGAGGTATGGAACATCCACAAGAAAGTGAGCTCACGCCATCTCTAGATCCTAGAGGAGAAATAGGGCAAAGCGAAAGCCATCAACCACCAATCTGGAGAGCCATGCCTGTCAAAGGAGTGGCTGATTCATACAGGGCCCAAAGACCCATACAAAACTTAGGCAAGGTCCATCTTCCCAAGGACCGGAAACATCATACCAAAGAGAAAGGACCTACCCGGCCCAGTCTCATCAACCCAGTCCACGTGTATATCAACAGTACCCACCACAGGGAGCATACCTAGGATACCACATGGGACCACAAGGGGCACAACCTAACCCACCCATAAGACAAGGGTCTCCAATGGTCTATTATCTGCCTGGCCCCGCTCCTCCTCTAATCATTCCTTAACCAACACCCATAAGACAAGGGTCTCCAATGGTCTATTATCTGCCTGGCCCCGCTCCTCCTCTAATCATTCCTTAACCAACACCCACTCCAGCCATGAGCTAACACAAAAAATGTTAAGATTAGCCATGGAAATAGGAAGGGGGGTGGCTGCGGGCATCACGCCCCTAGCCCTAGTGCAACTTGCACAACCAGGACCCAGAATAGAGCGGAATAAACCCGCAAACATCTCAAAGCTAATCACTAAATTTGATGGGACTAGAGACCCCATCCCACATTAGAAAATGTTCAACCAAATTTGTGAAGCCTTTGGCCACGTGGAAGATCAAGTTAAGGTGAGTGCCTTTGGCCTCACCCCAGACGATAAACTTGGCCAATGGTTTAGGTCCTTGAAAGCTAAGAACAAGGCCACATTTGAAGCCTTGAAAGAGGTCTTCAAGGTAGGATATTCTCACCAAGGTACCAAATGGAGTCCGGTGGAGCAGTTGCACAACATTAGACAAAGGGATGGTGGAACCATCCAAGACTATATCAACAGAGTCAAATATCTCCACTCCCGCTGTAATGCCAGAGACAAGTTCTCTAATGACAGATTAATAGGGGAAGTTTTGGATGACGTACCCTTACACAATTCATTGTATGTCTTGGCCCATACCTCCTTCAAGCAATGTTGTAGGAGTGAGGACAATTTCAAGGGAACGCGTTCTTGAGAACTTCATATAAGGGTACATTAGAAGCCTCATTCAAGACCACCAACACAAAATATGATAGAAAGAACAAAGAGTCCACATCTGGACAACAAGTGGAGTAGTTGGCCACTGCATTAATGCAGGAGATGACCTAACATTGGAGAACCAATCAAGGCTGAGATCGGGTTGGCCAACCCCATCTCTATCTGAAGAGGGAGCTTGTATGGTGCCTAATCTGTCAAGCTAACCATACCAGCACCACGGAGTGTCCACATTTGTGACCCCATCCCACTTCTATTGCACATATTGCTAAAGTTGGGGCAATCATGAAGTCACGAACTGCTATCAGAGCAAAAGGGCTACTCAAGCTCGTGCTCTACCTCAAGCCTTGCTGCCTGCAAACCCGAGGTAACCGCTACCTTTGCTAGCACCTGCTCTCCACAATGCACCTCAACCAAGCCAAGATGACGTGGCCCAAAGAGGAATTCTTAGGGTACCCAAAATGCCCTTACCACCCCCAATTCTCCCACCTCAACCCCCCTCGCCACACGAATCACACTAGTTCTCAGCTAACCCTAATAAAAATCTTTGCAGAAGGAGATGAGGGGGGAATTTCCAAAGGTCCTACCTATGAACCCCTTGAGCCAACTAGTCCACCCTCTCAAATTCTAAGCCACTATGTGATGGAGGGATGACCAAATGTACCCATTGTACTTAGCCGCCCCAATGCCACGGGGTCGAGGCATGAATGCAATGGCAAAACGACCACCCATGCAATGCTATCATTGTGCAAGACCTCACTGAGTCCCATCAAAAAAGGGACGGCAAGTACCTCTATAGGTGCTCCCGGATTAACCCCTTTATGCATTGGGTGTGGAATTGACCATATGTATAAAAATTGTCTGTTGAGACACTGGAACAAGGAAGGCCCATGAAGCTAATCCCAGCACTAGCCTTAACCTGCTGAGTGTAAGAGATGGCTTCATTCACATGGTCCCTCTCAATGCCGTAACCAGATTGCAAAATATACGGAGGGTCGTAGCTCATCCTGCCAACAGAGGCATCAACCTCACGAGACCAATGAATGTCCCTGAACAAGCAAAGGTCTTATCCTCAAAGAATGTCCTTAAACAAGCATGAGCAACTAGACACTCAAGAAAGAAAACCACGAAGATCGGAGGGAGAAAGCCAAGTAGTAATCAAAAGTGGTTCGAAAGATGGCACAACACATGCATCAACTTCTTTGTCACAGAAGAGGAAGATCTGCTACGCTCAGCCGCTTGAGCCCGGGAACTGATTAACGTTAACCACCAGCTTGCAAAATTTTTTACTAAATATCCTAATCCCAGAGAGGAGAAAGAAAGACTCTTGGCAGTCCAAGAATTGGTCAAGGATTGTCAAGCACAAATAGAAGACGAGCCTCCTACTGCTGCTTACCTTGAGCCATGTACGTCAATCTCCAACATGAGACCCACTGAAGAAGCTTAGGTATATTCTAGAGAGCTCCCAGACCAGTCACCCCGATAGAGGCCAACACAAGCACTAACACCCACTGCAGCAGCTACCCCCCACTAGGGAAACTGGGTAGCCGAATATCTCAGAAATCTAGGGGATGACCATCTTAAAAGAACGGAAACAGAAATCCCCATCCACATACCATATACACATAAGAGCTTAAGATTAAGCCAAATCGATCTTCCTCATGGAACAACCTCCACTCCTAGAGACGTTACTGGTCTCTCTTCCTTCTTTTCTTCTTAGATCTAGATCCCCATTGGCACCTTGCTTCAAGGTAGCCCACGCTTATGGGAAGAGCTGAAGGATTGGATGGAGGGATGCCTTGGGGGAGGCATGCAAGAATCTATGGAGCTAGACAGATCTAATGAGTCAGAGGAAGACGAGGTTGTTGTACCCCACGAGATCACTGGCACCCCCACAGTTCGAGTAAATAAGCTCGGAGAATCCTTTTTGAAGGGCGATGAACTCAATGCGGCATTGCCGATAACCTTTGATGGCCTCTGTAAGATTTCTCCCTCCAGCTTTTGTGATGTAAAGGTGTAAGAACCTCCCCTTCAATTTCTGTAATCATCCCCTAATTCAAAATACAAGAAAACATTGTTTCCCTCCTAGAGAGAGAAAATGTACTAAAGAGAGGTAATACAAAATTGAGATATTTTTGGATACAAAGTTTCTCCTAATATCTAAGATGAATTCCCCTGAAACAGAAGTTCAAAAATAATTTTCCAATGTACATTAGAAATTAGCTGAATATGTGTATTCGAGACCTTAGCCTAAGGGTCCACATTTTTAAAATTTTTTGACTAAGGTCCAAATAAGGTTCTAAAGGGCCAATAGGATTAATCCAAGCGTTAGGATGACAAAAATACAAAGAATAAAAGAAAATACCCCAAAAATTTGAGTAAATGCTCACATAAGATTTAGAGTTGACCAAGTACTGGGTTTATTAGTTAAAAATTAAGATTTAGAGTTGACCAAGTACTGGGTTTATTAGTTAAAAATTAAGATTTATTAGTTAAAAAAATCAAATTTTGACACCTCAGTAAGGAGGGACGACAAGGCTCATGAAGGAGGCACCTTTTTTCATCATTACCTTGCATTTTTAATTCAAAAAAATAAGATATTTTTATCTCTCCTCTCTCCTCTTGCAAACTGGATTAAGCTAAAGTGGTCCAAAACTTGTCCAAAATGGATCAAGGAAGCCTCTAGATCCCAGTTGGACTCGGTTAGTGTTCTCCCTCACCTATAAATAGACCCTCATTCCTTTGTATTTTCATCTTTGTGTATTTATATGCCAATATTATCTTCAAATTAGTGTAATTTTATTATCCCTCTATTTTGCCTCTACTTTGGGAAGCTTTGGAGCTTCACAAATCTCCATCCTCTCTTGGAGATTACCCTCTCCATCTTGGTGGCCAAGTTCTCCCTTATGGGCTTCACATCTCTCCAAAGAATCAAGCTAAAAATCAAGGGTAAGCCTTAATCCATGGTGTTTTTCTATCTTTCTCAATGGTTATCTTCTTCCCAACCCCTCTAATGCTTGGGAAGCTTTTTAATCAATGGTTTTTTCTTGAAATCAAGATTTTTAATGATTCATAATGTTTAATTGGTTTAATGCTAATCTTTATGCTTAAATTTAATGTTTTTCATTAGTAAATCTCTCTTTTAAAAGATTAATCATCTTTATGGTTGGATCCTTGTTATAAGGATGAATCTTAATGATAATCTTATTATCTTAATCAAAACTCTAGGCTTGATAAGCTAGAGAACAAGATTAAATATTTTTATGATTTTAATATAGTTAAAAATGATTAATTCTTTTAAGCTTTTTTATGATTAAGAAAAATCATATTAATTCATTTTAAGATAGAAAGAGAGTTATGCTAACATTTTGTAAGTAGTTTCATGGATATTTTAAGAATAATCAAAAGGTTTAAATATAATTATGTTTATAATTACGTTATGTATGCATACTAAAATTTTAGTTTAAAAGAAGAGTTCCTACCACATTTCAATTATGAGTATTTATTTAAGATTAGAAAATTGAACATTCTCTGAAATTGCAGCGAAGCTATTGCAAAATTTTACCAAAAAAAAAGATGAATCTTATTTTATGCATAAATTTAATAAAGCAAAAAGAGAAATTCCCATCATATTCTAGGGATAGATATTTTTATGCTAAAAGAATGATTTTCGTCATATTTATGAAAAATACTTTTATAGTATTTATGCATAATTATTTAAATAGAGAAAAGATGAATTTTTGTTATATTTATCTTTATATATGTACATGCATAAACAAATTTTATGCAAAAAGTAGAGTTTTGAGCATTATTCAATAGTCAGAAAAATAAAGAAGGTTATGCACAAATATTATAGAATCATTCAATTTATGAGAATTATGGAAATAATTCATTTATATAAATGGATGTAGGAATGATGTGAATGGATGTGAATGGATGTGAGTGGATGTAGGAATGATGTGAATGGATGAGAATGGATATAGGAATGATATGAATGGATGTAGGAATGATGTGAATGGATATGAATGAATGTGAATGGATGTAGGAATGATGTGAATGAATGTGAATAGATGTAGGAATGATGTGAATGGATGTGAGTGGATGTAGGAATGATGTGAATGGATATAGGAATGATGTGAATAGATGTAGAAATGATGTGAATGGATGTGAATGAATGTGAATGGATGTAGGAATGATGCGAATATATATGAATAGATGTAGGAATGATGTGAATGGATGTGAATAGATGTGAGTGGATGTAGGAATGATGTGAATGGATGTGAGTGGATGTGAGTGGATGTGAGTGAATGGATGTGAGTGGATGTAGGTGTGAATGGATGTAGGAATGATGTGAATGGATATAGGAATGATGTGAATGGATGTAGGAATGTGTGAATGGATGTAGGATGATGTGAATGGATATGATATGATGTGAATGGATGTGATTGGATATGAAATGATGTGAATGGATGCGATATGAAGTGAATGGATGTGAAGGGATGTGAATGGATGTGATATGATGTGAATGGATGTGGATGAATGTGGAATGGATGTGATATGATGTGAATGGATATGAATATGATAATGGATGTGAATGGATGTGAAATGGATGTGAATATAATGTGAATGTATGTGAATGAATGTGGAATGATGTGAATGGATGTAGGACGATGTGACTGGATAGGGATGTATATGGAATGATGTGAATGGATGTAGGACAATGTGAATGGATATGAATGGATGTGGAATGATGCGATGTGAATTGATGTAGAAGAATGTGGAATAATCAGACGTGGAATAATGGGAGTTTGTTGGAAATTGTATTTGTAGATGAAATCTGTTTTTAAAGATTGTTTTATGTCAAGAATGCTAGGGAAGCATTTTGACTATGACCCAAGTGAAAAGGTTGCAACAGCTAATGGAGAGTCAATGAAGGACGTCTCGTGTGGCAAGGTCGGCTGAGGTCTTAACCAGCCTCGGTTCAATTAAAATGGTGAGCTTCCAGTACAGTGGATGAGGGACCAAGGAAGCGGCCTATGAGTGAAGTGCTAGGTGACCTACGAAGGAGCCTAGAGGGTGCTGACCATACGGTGCCCAAGATATCCACGCGTGCGTCAAAAATGAGTTGGAGTTGTTTTCTGAACATGGGCATAGATCTGGTTGATTGGCCTTGCTGGTCTTCAACGGAGGAGTTCATGGCTCTTTTACATGGATCTTGTTGTTTGATCTAGTTGATCTTCAACAGAGAGTCCATATAGATTTTATGTGATTATATTCCTAGGTACTATGGGCTAGTGTTAGGACCATGTGTTTTTCTCTGGACAATATGCAGGTGTGCACGGGGAAATGGTGGACAGTGTGAATGGCATCAGGTTGGAGTCAAAAAGTAAGCCCATGTGTGGACAACCCCAAGTGTGAAGGGGGCCAAGTGATAAAGGTCTTCTCTCATAACACATGGGAACAAAGGATTTTGGAGGGGACAAAGGTTTAAAATCCTTTAAAAATAAAAGAACCCCTTTTTGGGGATAATCATGGCCCTTATGCTATTTTGGGGCCACGTGTGAGCTTTTTGGTAAAAGAGGGGCTGCCAGGCAAAAGAGGCGCCTATCTCTTGATGAGGCGCATGTGCTTTTCATGGGGGAGTAGGTGGACTTCATGCTGGCTGCGCACAGGAGTATCCATGCAGGTTTGTACGACTGTACGGACAGCTGTACGGACAGGACAGAAAACAGGCGCATACAGGCTGCTGTGCGTGGAGAGTTTTCTGAAAAAGAGGCGCATACAGGCAGGGGCTGCAGGGCTGCGTTTCTCTGCAGGACTGCAGGCGCACAGAACTGGGTGTGCCCTCTCTCTTTCCCATGCCGACAGGTGGGCTGGACTGCAGATTGGCTGGCTGGCTGCGCTGCTGACCATACAGGCAGAGTTGGACACAAAGGCATGAACTGCAGGTACAAGTCGGCAGCGTGGAAGAGAGGACAGGTGGGCAGTGGTGGCTGATCTGAGCATGGGACTCTTCCCCTTCCTAGTGAAAAGCTGCGCAGGTAATTAGGGCATGAGATACTCTCTTGGAAAGAGGGGACTGCAGGAGAAACAAGGGCGTACATGTGGGGACAGCCAGTACCGCTTTCTCTTTCTCTCTTTCTCTCTCTCTTCCTCTGTTGAAGAGTAGACAAGGGTTGGTTTCTCTTGACTCAAAGGTGGACAGAGGTTGGTTTTCCATGAACATAGACATCTCATCGATGGCGTTCAACTGATGGAACTTTTAGCTTCTCTTTGCTTTGGGTTCAGGACTGTTTTGGGATAGTTTATGGGCTGTTTTTGTTTGGCTGCAAATTCAGCTATGTGCTTGGGTCTTTGGCTGCAAGTACAAGGTTACTTGGTTATGTTTCTTGGCATGGGAGTGATGCAAGCTCACATGGCTGCGTGCTCATGGAGCAGATTGTTTTCTTCCTGCTAGAAAGGAACAGTGGGACCTACAGTTATGGGCATCTCTATGTTGCCAGATGTTTCATGAGGGAACAGGTAACTAGATGTATGGAAACAGGACAGAAGCTTCAAAGGGAAACAGGCCTAAGGGTTTCATGTGGAAACAGGTCGTAGGTTTTCTCGAAGAGACGTGTTTTTGGGTTTCTCGAGGAGATAGGTCACATGCAGGCAGAAGGTACAGGAGTGGACACATGTTTGGTACAGCCTTGCTACTGATTAGACAGGGGACAGGGAATCCATGACAGAGATGGATAGTACCCTTGGAAGGTAGAGAGGGTTGGTACAGGTGTGTCGACTGTATGGTATGCTGTGCTGTGATACTCTTTTGAGAGACAGTTTGGGAGTCTGTGTTGTGATGCAGAAGCACTGGATTTGTCAGGGTGTGATGCTGTTCATAGTGTGAGAGGCTATGGATGGTTGTGGCAGCCCTGATCATGGGAGAAAGCTTCTATATGCAGACTCAATGTGAGAGAGTCTTTCGATGTGAACAATGGCTGGATTTATTTGTGGATGCCGTGTGGACAAGAAGCCAGATGCAGGTTCTTTGTAGGCTTCAGAAGTTCTACTGGGACGGCTGAATTACCAGCATTATATTATAATCAAAGCTCTTATAATCAATTAAAGAAATACCGCAAGGGGCGCCACTGCGATTTGGGGCCAATCGGTGTCCGTGTACTATTTGCAGGAGCACTCTAGCTCCCCCTGTTTGTTTTCCTTTTCTAGGTCCTCAAATGGTGTTGAAGTGTTTTATGTGCGAGTGTTTGTTTCACCGCCCATCAGGCCGGTTTACAAGGTTCCGTTGTCGGGACACATCGCTGACTTTCTCAAGGAGGCGAGTCCGTGGTTGCTTTGGTCGGGACAATCGCCAACTTTCCTAAGGGGGCGAGCTCGTGGTTGTCTCATGAGAGTCACATCAAAAGCTTCAACATGAGGAAAGTGAAAAGGAAGTGCAGGACACAGTACAGGATTTTGTGTCTTTGCCTATATGAGGTGAAGAGCAAGAGCTGAAGATGAAGCTCAGGAGAAAAGACACCAAGGACAAGAAGTAGTCGGCTAGGAACAAGAAGCAGTTGAAGTGTTATGGTGCAGGAGATGCATTGAAGGCTATGGCTTTCGACAGTTTGTCACCGGTGGTATCTTCATAGAGGCTTCATGGGTTCGGAAGACAGTTTCTTTCTATGTTTAGCAGTGGTGATCTACTATGCTTCATTGAGGACTTGTGCTTACCACTTGGGTGGAGTGCAAGCAGGTTTTGGGTGCCTGAGGATGTATCAGATGAGGCTTAGATGGAAGTGGAGGAACTTGACGAGGTTCTTATTCCTGAGCATATACTGGCACATAAGGAAAGAAAGGTACAGGGTAAGGTTTCCCGTCACTATCCTATGAAGTTCAAGAGCTGTTCACTGATGGATACGAAGTGGATGGAGGAGGTTCACTGATGGATGCGAAGTGGATGGAGGAGGGTGACTTAGCAGATTCACCTCAGGATTTGCAGCTTTATCTTGATGCCTTTGAGTTGGAGTCGACTCTTGTTACGGCTCATTCAGGTTCAGCAGAGCATGGGTCTGGAGCATTGCCTGATGCTCAAGAGGGGGGTAGTACCTCCACTCCCTTGTTGTTACAGACAGGCTCATTTGTTATCTAGGAGTCGCTTGGTGACATCTTTGTATTCACCCGAAGGTACTGAGGCTAACAGTACATCTGCTTATGGGACTTCTATGATCTTGTGTACTAGTCACATGAGATGGTAAAGTTGGGTATGGTTCACAGTCCGCGCACCTGGAACTCTAACTGCAACTATGGATAACTCTATGGAGGGCATAAGTCTTGCGAGCAGTCCTAGAGTTGGTTTGGTTCATGGAAATATGGATCGAACTCTATTTGTGCATGTATGCATTCACTTTTTGAAGTAGAGGTATTTTTGTATTCTGGTGCCATTGGATCCTGGTACCATTGAGAATACATTGGGAAATACTCTGCATTGTGTCATGTGCTGCATGTATGTTGGTATGATACATCAAGTGCTTTATTATGTTCATGGGTGTGACTCCTACGGGATGGCCATGAGACATATGTGGGAAAGTACTTACTGGATGTAGTGTTTGGATGCATTGAGTGCTTTCATATGCTCATGTTTTACCTTCAGTCGTGGGTCCTGCGGGATGCCCATGGGCGTAAGGCTTGCGCAAGCAGCCCTTAGACTGTTACTTTAGAGTAGGTAGAGCATTTTCAGGAGCATATTGTTTGAAAATGCATGTGTGTCATGCATATGTTTGTCATATGTAGAATGATGCATGGTTTTGTTTTTGGCTAACACAGTTAACGTGTTTCCATTTGGTTTTAGACTTTTGCTGTAGGTTCTGAAGGAACAAGCAAGAGGAACAATGTGGCTTATTGTGCAGGATGATTGTATTATCACCCAGATGCATTGGAAGGCGATTGTTTTTGTCATATGGGGTGTCTTTGCTCATAAGATGTTTTACTGTGCCATTGAGTGCAATCGAGGACGCTTGCCATTTTTCAAGAGGGGGGTATGCTACGACCCTGTGTTTTTCTCTGGACAATATGCAGGTGTGCACGGGGACATGGTGGACAGTGTGAATGGCATCAGGTTGGAGTCAAAAAGTAAGCCCATGTGTGGACAACCCCAAGTGTGAAGGGGGCCAAGTGATAAAGGTCTTCTCTCATAACACATGGGGACAAAGGATTTTGGAGGGGACAAAGGTTTTAAAATCCTTTAAAAATAAAAGAATCCCTTTTTGGGGATAATCGTGGCCCTTATGCTATTTTGGGGCCACGTGTGAGCTTTTTGGTAAAAGAGGGGCTGCCAGGCAAAAGAGGCGCCTATCTCTTGATGAGGCGCATGTGCTTTTCATGGGGGAGTAGGTGGACTTCATGCTGGCTGCGCACAGGAGTATCCATGCAGGTCTGTACGACTATACGGACAGCTGTACAGACAGGACAGAAAACAGGCGCATACAGGCTGCTGTGCGTGGAGAGTTTTCTGAAAAAGAGGCGCATACAGGCAGGGGCTACAGGGCTGCGTTTCTTCCAGGCGGCTGCAGGACTGTAGGTGCATAGAACTGGGTGTGCCCTCTCTCTTTCCCATGCCGACAGGTGGGCTGGACTGCAGATTGGCTGGCTGGCTGCGCTGCTGACAATACAGGCAGAGTTGGACACAAAGGCATGAACTGCAGGTACAAGTCGGCAGCGTGGAAGAGAGGACAGGTGGGCAGTGTGGCTGATCTGAGCATGGGACTCTTCCCCTTCCTAGTGAAAAGCTGCGCAGGTAATTAGGGCATGAGATACTCTCTTGGAAAGAGGGGACTGCAGGAGAAACAAGGGCGTACATGTGGGGACAGCCAGTACCGCTTTCTCTTTCTCTCTTTCTCTCTCTCTTCCTCTGTTGAAGAGTAGAAAAGGGTTGGTTTCTCTTGACTCAAAGGTGGACAGAGGTTGGTTTTCCATGAACATAGACATCTCATCGATGGAGTTCAACTGATGGAACTTTCAGCTTCTCTTTGCTTTGGGTTCAGGACTGTTTTGGGACAGTTTATGGGCTATTTTTGTTTGGCTGCAAATTCAGCTATGTGCTTGGGTATTTGGCTGCAAGTACAAGGTTACTTGGTTATGTTTCTTGGCATGGGAGTGATGCAAGCTCGCATGGCTGCGTGCTCATGGAGCAGATTGTTTTCTTCCTGCTAGAAAGGAACAGTGGGACCTACAGTTATGGGCATCTCTATGTTGCCAGATGTTTCATGAGGGAACAGGTAACTAGATGTATGGAAACAGGACAGAAGCTTCAAAGGGAAACAGGCCTAAGGGTTTCATGTGGAAACAGGTCGTAGGTTTTCTCGAAGAGACGTGTTTTTGGGTTTCTCCAGGAGATAGGTCACATGCAGGCAGAAGGTACAGGAGTGGACACATGTTTGGTATAGCCTTGCTCTACCGATTGGACAGGGGACAGGGAATCCATGACAGAGATGGATAGAGTTGTCAGTTGCTATAGAATGGGGATCAAAATGTCATTGTGAAGGTTTTGCTACCCTTTTTCCTGGGCAATCTTTGTGGCAAAGGCCACTTTGGGTTTCCATTGAAAGGGTGGTGACTGTAGAGTGACACGAGGTGGGAGTTGGTGTCGTGTGGTGATTTGGGGATCCAAATGTGACGATTGCCCTCATAGAAATGTTGGGCTTGTAGTAGAGATTTTGGGATCCACCTGGAGGTTGTTTTTGGGCATGGTGGATGGTGTGGTTCCAGATAGTTGGGTTGTGGAGAGTGTTTGGGCCGACGTTTGTCTTGTACCCTATTGGCTTATGGTTGTGGAATTGGTTGCCTACGAGGGGGTTGAGGAGCTCGGGGTGTCGGTGTATGAGGATGAGAGTTGGATCGTCGGGCAATCCACAAAGTAGAAGTGCCCTCATAATAGCCCTGCACGTTTAGGAGCTTCTTGGGCACCCAATGTGGAGAGGGCATTCCTGTGTGCGTATGTTAGTGTGGTTAGAAGTGTTAGTATGGTTAGTTTTCTGTGGTGGGTCGTCAGGAACTTGTGTGGTTTTTGAGATGTGGGAGTGGATTTCCGAGTGTGGTGGTGGGGAGGGTGTGAGAGGAAATGGTGTGTTTGGAAGGGTGAGAGGCCTCTTTTTGAGTGGTATGGATTTGTGGGGATTTGAGGATGGAATGATAATGAGGAGTGGAGGGGTGACTTCTTGGCATGGGGGAGCAGCGGGTATGAGCTCTTCATCTGTCACATGAGGACAGTAACTTGCTAGTTGTATGGTAGTCGTTCTTGCATCCCAATCGATGTTGTACCTATTGTGTCCCATCCAATTCCTTCCAAGGAATATTTCTTCGCGTATTGTTCCTACAGGCATCACATAGAACTTCCCTTCCAAGGGATTATTTCCAATGTGGAGCAAAAGTGTGACTGTGCCTAAGTAGTGAACTTTCTAAGATGCCGCTGTTGTGACTCTGGTAGGGGTATCTTTCAGTGAAGGTTCCCCAAGGGAATGTCGTGTTTTGTGAGACATCAAATTGTAATTATCTCGTGTGTCTATGAGAGGTGTCTATGAGAGCTAATTTTTGGGCGAAGCTCGTCGGGGTGGTCATTCCTAACCATAACCGAGTAAGCTTCACCTCCCATTCTTCCTCTTCGAGGTCGACCACTTGGGCCATATTGACCATGATTTGTTTCTGCCAAAGCTTGGCTTTCCTCTCTTTAGCCTCTTGTTGGGAAGTTTGTTTCATTTCTTCATGGTCCTTTTTTTGTTGTTTCTTGTCTCAGACATGAATGGCCCTTAGGGTGGCTTCAGTGAGTGGGCCAAGTTAGAGTTTAATTTGCTAACCGTTGAAATATCCCACCATTTCAACACTGTCAAGTGTCTCTATGCACACAGTGCCTTGCGGGGTTATCTCAGTGATGACTAGGAAGGGTCTTAAGCCTCTGAGCTTGAGTTTCTTTTTGTGCATTTTCATGCTGAATAGGAGGACCATGTCACCCTCGTTCATTTGTTTATCTTTTAGCTAGTCATTGAACCATTGTTTACACCTTAGCTTTTCAACAATCATGCTATATACAGCTAGAAGGCGTGTTTCATCAAGCTTTTTAAGCTTGAAAAGGTGATAGCCTAAGACGTTCCCAGTGAGCTTCTCTTGTATAGCGATGCATAAGCTGGGGACCAAGAACTCCATTGGCATAATCACTTCAATAGCATAAGTCAAATTGAAGGGGGTGGCATTGGTAGCTGCCTTGTAGGAAGTTCTATAGGCCCAAAGTGCTGCCGGAAACTTTTATTCCCAATCGTTGCAGCTAGCCTCCACAATTTTTGTTAGAATGGCAAAGAAAATCTTGTTTGTGCTTTCAGCTTGGCCATTTGGGGGTAATATGGTGAGGACTTTCTATGAGTGATAAGGAACTCTTGTAAAAGGAATTGGATTACCTCATAAATGCATTCCATTGTTGCTCATAAGCTCTTGGGGGCAACCAAAGCGTGTGATGATTCATATAGGAATTTTGCAGTCGATCGCACGTCAGCTTTACGGGTAGCCCGAGTTTCAACCCTTTTGGTGCAATAGTCCATAGCATCAATTATATATCTGGGCCCAGTGAAATCAATGCCCCACTTTTCAAATGGTTGCAAGGACACTACAAGGTTCAGGGGATGATGTCCTTAAAGTGGGGAATTACCGCACGTTGGCATTCATCGCACCGCTTGACATATTCTACTGCATCCGCTATTAAGGTGTGGGCCACCATAACCCTGCTATTATGAGGACTTTATGTGTAGTGATATCTACTGTAAAGTGCCCACTTGCACAGGTAGAGTGAGCCTGTTCTAGAAGGAAGACATATTCATCTTCACGGACACAGCATCTAAGAATCTTGTCTTTCCCCTACCTATAGAGTCGGCATGCATTGAGTTGGTAGGGGGGGTCCACTAGTAAGCCATTAGCTAGAAAGTGTGCTACCTCCTTGCCCCACTCAGGAATTAAGCACAATTAGAATAGAGCTGCATCTGGTAAATCATCATCCACTCCCACGGGCGGCTCACTATTAGGGATCCTTGACATGTGGTCTGCCAAAACATGCTGAAGGCTCACACTGTAATAGTGAAGTCAAACTCAAGCAGGATCAGCAGCAGCCACCTGGTGATTCTTCTTGTTGTACGGCTTGTTTAATTAGGCGACAAGCATGGTCCTTGTTTAGGAGGGGGTCCACTAGTAAGCCATTAGCTAGAAAGTGTGCTACCTCCTTGCCCCACTGAGGAATTAAGCACAATTAGAATAGGGCCGCATCTGGTAAATCATCATCCACTCCCATGGGAGGCTCACTATTAGGGAGCCTTGACATGTGGTCTACTAAAACATGTTGTGAGCCTTTCCTCACTGTAGCAGTGAAGTCAAACTCAACTAGGATCAGCAGCCACCTGGTGATTCTTCCGGTTGTGTACGGCTTGTTTACCAGGTATAGAAGAGACTAATGGTATACAAAGAAGATGAATTTGGTCGCCAAAAGATGATGGCAAAACTTTTGAACGGTGTAGACCATCGACAGACCATGGACAACCCTTCTCTTTCGGTCGTGGTATAATTTCTCTCAACCTCGTTGAGTTGGCAGCTGGCAAAGTTGATAGGAAATCCATCTTGTGTTCACCTAGTTGGTTGGGCCAGCACACATCCAATAGCAAAAGCAGAGGCATTGATGTGGACATGAAAGATAATGTCCCAATTGGGAGACTTGAGAATAGGAGCACTAGCCAAGGCTTTCTTGAGGGTCATATAAGCATGTTCGCATTCCTACGTCCACTCGAAAAGGATCAAGAGTCCATAAAGAGGTTGAGCTATATCAACATACATAAAAATGAATCGTCGCGATAGTAGCCAACATGTCCCATGAAACACTGAACTCCCTTAAAGTTGGTGGGTGGAGGCAGCTCAAGGATAAGCCGCACCATGTTATCATTTGTGGAGATTCCCTATCTGGAGACAATGTGTCCTAGGATTACTCCATTCCTAACCCAAAATTGACATTTGAGTGGGTTCAATGATATGCGATACATCCTGCATCTTTCTAACATCTTTCGTAAACAATCAAGGTGTGCCGACACAAAGGTCATCCATAAAGACCTCAAATAATTTCTAAAGATATTCCTTATAGGCCATGCACATTAGACACTGGAAGGTGCCAGCCCCGGTATTGGTCAGTACTACGAAGGGCATGACATAGTATGTGTAAGTGCCCCATTTGGTGGCAAAGGTTATTTTGTGTTGATCGATCCCCAGTATTGGTCAGTACTACGAAGGGCATGACACAGTATGTGTAAGTTTCCCATTCGGTGTGGGAAAGGCTATTTTGTGCTGATCCTTGGCATCGATCAACACCTGGTTATAGCCGGAGAATCCATCAAGGAAGCTATAGGCTTCCTTTCCCTACTACTCATTCTAGCACATGTTCAGTGAAGGGTAAGTGATAATGATCCCTTATGGTGGTGGCATTGACCTTTTTGAGGTCCACGCACACTCTTACCTTCCCATTATTTTTGGGCACTATCATAATAGGTGATACCCATTCCGTATGTTGTATTTCGTAGATAAACCCGGTGTCAATGAGTTTGTCGATCGCTTCTTGGACCATCTTAGAATATTTCGGGTTCACAGGACTTATAAGCCCTTTGTTTGACTGGCCAACCATTGGGATGGTGTGCTTGACTACGTCAGGAGGTACATCTTTCATATCCGTGTACTTCTAGGCAAAGCAATCCTGGAATTTTGTAAGCAAAGTGATGAGCTCAGTCTCTTTCTCTATAGAGAGGTCATCTCCAATGTATACTGGCCTCGAGTCCTCGGCCAGGCATGCCAGGTTAATTTCTTTTACCTTAGCTGGACCATCATACGAGGTCCTTGGTTGTCCATTGTGGGACCTTTGGGCTGAGTCATATTGCATGAATCTGTTGGCCATCTAAAAGGTCTTGAAGTGTTTGGTCTCTTCTGCCCTAGCACTTTCTTCTTCTACTAGCCTTTTGGCTTCTTTTTTCGCTAGCGCTAACTTTTTATTGCATGCTCTGTGTGCAGAGCAGCAAAGCTTTTTCGGTTTGGGTTTGGGATCAATGGGCTCCATTGGCTTTGGGGTGGTCGTGTGGACAAGAAGGGAGCTATTGGCAAACTCCTTTTGCCATATTTGGTTGAAGTGGTCATGTGCTTCAACTGCCCCAATATACTTTAGCCAGTGGGTGTCTGAATCGTCAAGGAAGACATATCGTTCTAGCCCAGGGAATCCATCAGGCTTGCGAGTCCTATGGGAGTGTGTTTCCCTTGATGGTTCTGCCTTAATGGCCTATTCAAGTTCCTGACTGGCAACATTAGGCAGGTATGCAGTGCTAAGCATGTATAGAGATGTAATCTCTTGCCCGTCTGCCATAGCAAACCTTGTTCCCGTGCGTCTAGGAGGTATGTCCAGGGTAGCGAGGATATGCATCCAATTCTTAGAGTCTTCTGGCTCCGGAAGAGGTGCACATTCCTCACTATCCTTTTCATGATCTAGTGTCTTGTGGCACGTTTGACACAGATGGACTGTAGCGGATCTAGTTGTTGTTACTTAGTCCTCTGCGAAGGGTCTGCCACTCATTGGATGTACCTTCCATGTCCATAGGTTGATCTTTACTATCTGATCTTTCCTTCAAATGTAGATGTGATCGGTATCCCAATCATGGATCATTTTGGATTCCCTCATGAATGGTCGCCCAAGGATGCAGTCATATGAAATGGGCTAACGTCCAAAGTTCATCTCCACAACGGTGTGGCGGTAAGTAGTTCCAAGGATCTTTATTTTAAAATCCTTCAATAGACCAATGGGTCTATCTGTGTCAGCGAGTTTGACTAGTAATGTTGTGTCATCCATGGCAGGTGCTCCCCATTTTTCCCAGCATTGTTTTGTAATAGTGCTCACTCTTGCTCCCCCGTCTAGGATTGTTGTGACCTGGAGGCTGTGAGACCCCTTCCCCCTCCGTGCACTGGAATCCAAGGAGTTAGTAGCGGAAGTAGCAACCTCTTGCGTAGGGCATAGCTTCCCACTCGAGGCCTCACCCCCACGAATGTCTGGCAAGGGACTAGTCCAGCGATTCCTCCGAAACTGAGACTGGAAAAAACTTTCCTCACCCAGGAAGCACGGGCAATTCCTCCAGGAAAATATTCTAACGTAGTCAAGATCCTTAACTTCCCTTTTGCATTCCGACGCGGGTCACATGGCCGGATCAAGGGAGAAACTTGCACTTGGATCATAGAGACCAATGCTTTTTTCCTCGTCACAAGAGGCCCAGCCCGTTGATTCTTTTCCATAGAACAAGGATTATCCGTGATTTACTTCAACTATTGAAACTTGAACAAAATTAAATTTTAATCATAGGAATCCATCAGTCCAGTCTCATCCAGTCCCATGGGTTAGCCAACCGCCCAACCACTATATTGATAGGATCCATTATGAAAATTTGGTTATGTTTTGTCCCGGGTACCAGGGAAAAGAGTTCCCAGGCCCCCTAGCCGGCACTCAAGCAAATTACAAAATAGACACACCACTTATGCACCCAATATGAAATTACCTTTTTCACAAATTCAGTTGTCTTTAAAACAGAGTTGGATCGAAACCACAGTGTTTCCCATCAGGATCCTCAGTATTTCATTTCCCAATCCAATTTCCAATCATTTCTTCCTCGGCGTACCTATGGCATCATTGGCAACTAGAACGCTCACCATCTGCTCACACAGGGGCCTTTTCAATAATCCCTAGCTGTAAACCGGCCTGACAGGCGGTGAAACAAACACTCGCACATAAAACACTTCAACACCATTTGAGGACCTAGAAAAGGAAAACAAACATGGGGAGCTAGAGTGCTCCTGCAAATAGTACACGGACACCGATTGGCCCCAAATCACAGTGGCGCCCCTTGCGGTATTTCTTTAATTGATTATAAGAGCTTTGATTACAATATAAGGCTGGTAATTCAGCCGTCCCAGTAGAACTCCTGAAGCCTGCAAAGAACCTGCATCTGGCTTCTTGTCCACACGGCATCCACAAATAAATCCAGCCATTGTTCACATATCGAAAGACTCTCTCACATTGAGTCTGCATATAGAAGCTTTCTCCCATGATCAGGGCTGCCACAACCATCCATAGCCTCTCACACTATGAACAGCATCACACCCTGACACATCCAGTGCTTCTGCATCACAACACAGACTCCCACCTCTCTCTAGCATCGCCCTCCTTCCTCTCTTTTTCTTCCAAGGGCTCATTTCCTTCACCCACTCCCAGATCTTCTATGACCTCCCTACACCTCTCCAAGCCACCCTCATCAGCTGGTGCCACCTACTCCGCTTTGACCAACCAACAGAGCCAACTGATCCTATCGATCTCTCAGTCGTCTCCCCAGACGCTATACCCTTACTCCTCTCAAAGGACAGCTGATGCTCTTTAATATCTCCACCGTAAGGGTTAGCACATAGTCAATGCTGCCTATCGCTCCCTCCACCATGACGAACTCCCTCCATACTCCACAAGCTAGCATACTCATCCTTTTACCAATGATGCCATGTATAGATGGAAGTAATAGAAGCCACGGCCATCATCCAGTTTAATGACTCACACATGTCCTTATTGATGGACTTTACACCTAAGGAAGCTGCGGAGGTAAAAGCCTATTTCAGATTGCATGGCCCCGAAGAGTCAGATGACAAAGATCATGACAGCAACCACGACGGCCCCATGACGGAGGAGAAGACGGGACCAAGAAACACAACCACCTCCACCACCACCACCCTCATCTCCCCCACATCAACCTCCACCCCCAGCCCCTCTCACCCAAGCACGAGCAACCAACCACCACCACCCCCATCTGGCACCTCAACCCTCCCCCTCTTCCCCTCCCAACAATCATCTCCACCACTCCCTTTTCCCACCCCAGCTCCGTCACCAACTCCACCCTTATCTTTTAATTTAGGCATGCACAGCCCTAACAGATATACCTTCAACATCAGCAAAGCCTCCCCCCATGCTTCATGCCAACCTTGCCACATGTGCCTCTTCATTGCCTACCCCTCCACCCTCGTCATTGCCTAGACACCCCTCCCCCCACCCTTGGAAGAAGGCAAAATTCCACCACTACCACCACTCAAGCGTGAGGAAGTCAACCCTCCGCTCAATCCACTCAACTAGTGGGACCCCCTTGACAAAACGGAGTTCGAGCAGGCTATCCAAATTCTACTCGATCGACAACTCCAAGTGGCACCTATCACACGCATCACAAATCGTGTGGACATCCATGTCCTACGTTCGTACATCAAGGCAAAGCATTGCAAACTAGCGGCACAAGATCCCCCTGACAATGAGGAGGCTACCATCAGCCACCCGCCGCACTGCTCGCCCCATCACTTTCAATCTCACGGGCAAGCAGTCGGCCTAGAGGTGCCCCTTTTTACCGAAGCCATTTATTTGGGAGACCTACTACAAGACACCACGCCCCCTTTGCATTAACCCAGAGTACCTGCCGATCCAAAGAAGGTGGGATTGGAACCTCTTCCACAAGGAGCAACAAAAGAACCCAAAGCTGCAATTTAACTTCCTGTGGTGGTTCGCTCCTCCGATGCCCCAGCAACCTTGCATAAAAGAAATCATGATCAAGCGCTTTCACGACTTCATATTATGAAGATATGATCAGGTTCAAGACCCAGCCGTGATTATGACGATTAGATTCTTCAACTTGATCATCACGCTGCTAGAGGCATTTCTTGACTGAACCACTACCACAAAGGCACGCGCAGGGATTGGCTTTGACATCAACAAAGGGCCAATACTCAAGAAAATTTTTGGCTACTACCTACTACGAGCGTATCATGTGGCCTGCCTGGCGTCTCTAGATGTTCAAGGACATGATGAAGACTACATTCTAGAAAAGCTATCAAGTCTTCCATCGGGCACCCCCTAGTCCTACCTCATGCTGTGACTTTATCCGTACCTATTTGATCTACTACCGCTAGATCCAGCCAAGCTCTGAGGATGGACGTGAATTAGGGAGGGGACCACTCTGGTTTTAACATTACTTTTCAAGCGTGGCTACGCTCATTATAACTTATCAAAAGAGACATGGGATGACCAAGCTTATGGCTTGTGTAATGTTGGTCATAGGAAAGAGTTGTACATAGAACTAGGAAGACTAGTTTTGGGCCTCAAATTATAAATGGGCGACCGGCCATTGTAAACTAAGAGCTCTTGTATATAAGACATTTTATGAATAGGGACAATCCCGTTAGTCTCATTTGAGTTTTGCCTCTCTCTCTCTCTCTCTCTCATGAGCTTATGGATGCATGCTTGCTTTGTTGTTGCTTGCATGCTTGATTGTTGTTGTGTATGCTTGTAGGGATGGTGATGATATAGCTTCTCCTCTCCTTTCCCCTCTCTTTGCTCTCTACCAAGGTTCCTCTCTTGCATGCATGTGGCATTGAGTGAAGGTTGCGCTTTCCAGAGCTCCCTCCTTCTTGCTCTCTACCTAGCTCTTGAATCTCCACTTGGGTGACACAAGTGGAGGTGGAGTGAGTCCCTAGTGGCTTCACATCAAGGAGTTAACCCTCATTAGGGTTGGCTAAGTGCACATCTATGAACTTGACCCTTGCATGTTGTTTCTCTTCTTCTCTCCCTCTCTCCTCTTATGTGCAAGGTAGTATGTTAGGATTAACATCGCTCTCTCTCTCTCTCTCTCTCTCTCTCTCTCTCTCTCTATATATATATATATATATATATATATATATATATATATATCACACTTGCTCCCCCTCTCTCACACACATACAAACTCAGAGTGAAATCTCTCTCTCTCTCTCTCTCTCTCTCTCTCTCTCTCTCCCCCCCAAAAAATGGTGTGCTTCATTCTCATTTTCAGCATCCCAAAAAAATGTGAAAGCCACCACCTCTTCTAACGTTGCAAGACATGCTGCCACAACGTCGCCGTTTCTCCTTTTCTACAATGTTACACCTCCTCCTCTTGCTAACCTTCATGACATCGCTACTTCCTTGTTGTGCTCCTTTCGCAGGATGTGGACATGAATCCCTCCAGCTTGGGCTTCATTCTCAACAACATAACCCGCCTGTAGTAGCTCACCTTCTCCAACACCAACCTCACAAGGGCATCTTCCAATCTTACCTAGCCCCATTTGGATGCCTCTCATTCCAACCTCTTTTCTAGAGGAGAAGGTAGAGCAATTTGGGGAGCAAGCGTCCATGAAGAGAGTGGCCTAGCCATTTGAAATCGGCCCTTCCTACATTTGAAATTGGCCCTTCCTACATCTTCCTCACATTTGAGGAATCCTCCTATTACACCGACCAATTCCTCCATCCAAATGGTGAGAGAGAGTTAGCTAGCTACAATTTGATAATCAAAGCTAGAAAAAGCTAGCTAACTACAGTAGAATAACATTCATAAGTCCTATTCCATATCCTTTAAATAGGATATGGTGTAGCTAGTTAATAATGGGGTTCTTAAATACACGCTCTCAATTTTGTATGTGGAGTTATCGTCTCCCAGTCTTGCCTCTTTGGAATCTCTGGCAACGATCTGCAGGGTGGCATACCCTCTTCATACATGCACTTACGCGAGCTCACATTTGTCGATCTAAGCTCTTGCAATCTGTCCGGCTCCATTCCGCCCACATTCGGAAACCTCTCCTCGCTTCAAATGCTCATGTTGGGATCCAATCGGTAGTGAGGGCCGATACCCACTTCCTTTCACAAGCTTGCGTTGTTGCATATACTCATGAAAGCCTTTGATGGCACAACATGGCATGGTTTTAGCCCTTACACTTCTAGTTTCTAGATTACAGTGGGGGTATGGCAATGGTAGTGTTTCTTGCTAAGGGGAGCTTACTCAGGATCCTGCTCCCTCCATGTTGTCACTACACTACCAGATCCCATTCGTTTTCCTTCACAGCTTCATTGTCACCCATCCTACTGATATCACGCTACCATTCCAAGCCATGAGTCTGTTATTAAATCGACTTTTAAGAGCGACATCAGCTACTCTCAGAAACCACAACTCGTTCTAGCCCTTACACTTCTAGTTTTTGGATTATTACAACGGGCATGGCGATGGTAGCGTTTCTTGCTAGGGATCTTTCTCATCACCAAAAGATCCTTCCATGTTGTCACTACCCGACCAGCTCCCATAGCCTTCCTCATTTGCCTTCACAACTCGTTTTGGCCCTTATGCTTCTAGTTTCTAGATTTAGCGGGGGCATAGCGATGGTAGCATTTCTTGCTAGGGGAGCTTTCTCAGGATCCTGCTTGTCGTCGCCAGAAGCTCCTTACATGTTGTCGCCACCCAATCGGCTCCCGTAGCCTTCCTTGTTTGCCTTCATAGTGTCCTATTGATATCACGCTGCCCTTCCAAGCCATGAGTCTATTATGAAATCGACTTTTAAGAGTGACATCAGCACAACTACAATTCTTTAAACCAAAGCAATAACCATAATTAACTCGTTAGTTTAGTGCCAATCACCACAAACTAAAAAGCTCGTTAATCCGATGTCGAGTACATGTACCTAGCTTTGCAAGATAGCAGGCTAGGCCAATTAAATTATCTAGCATAGTCTGTCTCTCCCCTTTGTGATTCAGCACCTTCACACTTAAATCCCTCCACGCTAGCCACACAGAAATGTATATGGAGATTTTCCACACTAAGCAAGCTTAATCCTCCTGTTAACCATAGAGAGAGACGCGTGGCCAACACCATATCCATAGTTTCCTAAAGGAGTGTCCTTATGGTATGGATTCGATTGAACGTAAGACCTACCTAGCTTAGTGAAAAGGCTTAACCAATTCAGTGAATCGAATGCTACAATGTAGAAGGTTTTATGTGGTTAGTGGCAATGAAATTGGTCCTTAAGGAGAGAGAGGGAGCTCAGAAGAGAGAGCTGTGTCTCTTATTAAATGAGGGGAAAAAGAGGCTGGTAGTAGCCTTTCATTTGAATTTGAAAAGAGACAGAGAGGGGACGTGTAAAGGCTAGTCTAGAAAAGGGAGTTGAATGAAGGAGGAGATACCTAAAAAGTTTACCACATGGCATGATCGAAAAGCTTCTCGTGTTATATTATATTAGAAACACAAGCTTTCCCTCTTCAAGAGCTGAGAGAGGCCAAAGGAGAGGAGGAAGAGGGCCAAGGATTCACGCTGCCCCTTTCTCAAATTTGAATTTTCTCATCTCGTCATTTTAATTTTTGAAATGAGAGCTATCCCTTCTTACCTAACTAGTATTTGACCTGTGTGATGTTGCAGCCAGTGCATTGCCCTCTTGGTACTACACTATTGCCATGTAGCACATGGCTAGAGAGAAGCTCTTAGACTTGCCCTCTTGGTACTACACTATTGCCATGTGGCACGTCTAGAGAGGAGCTCTCAGACTTGCCACATGCTAGATATGGGATTAGTTTTCCGCATTGTTGCTCTCCCCCTCTCTTGCTGTGCACCCCTAGGCCGTGCTCTCCTCTTGCCATGTGGTAGAAGAGAGAGCATGTAGCATGCAAGTCATGGACCGACAAAGAGAGACATTACATGTATGATGCATTTATTTGAGAGTGAACACACCTCACCATGCATCCCCACCCATTGATATTTAATCTAAATTTTTTATTTAATTAATTAAGATTATATGTGTGTGCATGTACATAAATTTATTTATATTTACAAATACACATATATATGTATGTATAGGTATGTGTCTAAATATAATAAAATATAATATTTTATATAATGTATATTTGCATGTGTGTGTGTGTGTGTGTGTGTGTGTGTGTGTGTGTGTGTGTGAGAGAGAGAGAGAGAGAGAGAGAGAGAGAGAGAGAAAGAATTTTTATGTATGAGAGAGTGTATGTGGGGGGAGAGAGCATGCGTTTGCATTAGTGCATGTGCAGGTGTATACATGTGTGCGTGTGTGTTTTGCTAGTTTTAAAATATATACAATATCCACATATGAATAGATAAAACTATTCATAAAGCCATACCATCTTGAGTTAAAGAAATGTTATACATGAAACAAGTTCAACTATGAGTCATGTACATTTTAGGGTCAATGATGACAAGTTGCATCTAGTCGAAATAAAATTAAAATAGCAAGGGAAGCTTGTTTGAAATTAAACGCAAGAGAAGAGAAGGTAGGTCCTATTATCTGCATCCATACAAATAGAGAAAACATTTTGTTAGCCTGAATACGTATCACAAGTGTCAATGAACCTATCCACATGTTATAGATGTCACCCTATCCTTACAGTTAAACAAACAACCTAACCAAGCATGATTATGTAAGTCTAGGTAGCTATGACCTCTGGTAGATCAAGCTGTTATGTAATTTCCCAAAAGAATAAACATTTATCAAGATCTTTTTAAATATTTTATAAATATTTTATGAGTCATCATGTTTAATAGCTGACATCATATGAGGCAGATCTGAATATATCAAATCCATTAGTACAAGGAGAGTAGCCCCTCTTAATTAAAGTACACCAAGATATCCAACCATCCCAGCTATAATCAAATTTTTATGAGCTATTTATCAAGAGTAACACCCTATTGAGTTTATAAAGATGTATGTGCTCTAAATATACAACAAGTCATAGTACTAAACACACAAAATAGCCCACTCAGCAAGCCAAACCCCTAATTATAGTGCCATCATGCACACATAGCTTGTGATGTTTATGTAGAGGAAAACCACCAATGCAACTCTATATAGTAATTACCCAATGTGCTACAAATTAAAAGCCAAAACAGCCTAGTTTGAATTACTTCAGAGGTTATGTTCATCGTGTAGAGCATTATCACAATGCTTTCAACATTAGTTATTTTAAGACCAACCATCATATGGAAACTCTACTCATTCAGTCTAGTAGTCAGCATAATTTTTTAAGAACAATATATAGAGCTAAAAACAAGGTCAGTAGTCCCTTTGCTACAGTATTATAGTTTTGTTTTAAAAAAATTATGTAATCAACTAGTAGCACAACCAGTATTTCACCCAATAGCCCAAGTAATCAACAACATAACCAATACTTTAGATAATAGCCCAAGTAGCATGAGACCAAGTTCGTAAAAGTAGTCACCATGTTTAATTATTGTGTACAGAACTTATATTATAGCAGATGTATACAATGACCCCATTATAAGCCACCTAAAAATGTTGCTTTCTATGGTATGTGATTCATAACCAGAGTTTGAAACAACCAATAGCCCAAGTAGCATTAGCTGAGAGTCATTAGTGTCCCCGACAGTGTAAGGTGAGTGTCATAACCCATCAGTAGTAGCTAAGGGTGTGGAAGAATGGAGTCAATTTTTTTGGGTTGAGAGGAAGCTATTTTAGGTCTAGTTTGACAATCAAAAGTTAGTCTACGTCAGTCAAACAGTTTGTGGCCCGAAGGATA